>NC_089290.1:1230580-1538225 GCF_008629635.2 Kwoniella shandongensis
GATTCGTCAGATGTCGAATCTAACACATAGGGATATCGCGCGACTCACACATCAGCGAGCTTGGCCATCAAGGGCTTGCCCACGGCAATGATGATGGCGTTGGCAGTGGAGATGGTACCGGCAACGGAGTGTTGGAGGACAGACGAGGTACTGCGCTATGTCAGCGAGGATTCAAGGCACGTCCGATAAAGACATGTGATCGTGATCGCAACTCACGCATAAGAGAGGTAGAGATAGGTTGTGGTACCTGTTCAGCGAGTTAGCCATTTGCAATCGGCATGACATTCGAATAAGGCTGCGACTTACCATCAAGAGAGTAGATGTATGACGAAAGGGCAATTCTACGTAGATAAAGAGGATGTAAGTTTAATTCAGGAGTCAGATCGCTCTATGCGATCGCGCGTGTGATGCTACCCACCCAATGAACAAGAACCACTGCGACTTGGGACCCCTACGATCAGATTTGAAAGTCAGCTGCATGTCGATCGACGACTCTACCCGATCTCGCGCCGACGCCGACGCGGTCCTCAACTCACCAGACAGCTTGAACAGCCTCAACCTTGCTGACACCGGTGAGAACCTCTACAGAGGAAGTGTCGCTGTCATCGTAGTAGAGATCGTTTGTGCCGCCCGCCGCGTTGATTTCTCGTGTCTTCTTGTCGATGGGTTCGGCGGAATCGGGAGTAGCGTAGGCATCGTTACTTGAAACGGATGCAGACATTTTGGCGAGGTGTTGTTGTGTGAGATAGAAGAAGAAGAAGAAGAAAGAGGAGGAGACGGATCAATGAGAGAGGGAAAAGGAGGACTGTTTATGAGGAACAAGATTGATGATGGTCTCGATTTTATGAACTTGGTTGATCAAGTCTGAGTACGACTACGACTACCGTGTTTTAAAGTTTTTCTGTTATTTTTTTTCGGATTCGGATTGAGATTGCTCCCATTTTCACTCAATCAGTTATCAGATACTGGCTTCTCTTTCCCCCTCTTTCCCCCCCATTTCCCTTTGCGTTCCTCTCGCAGCCGGTCACCCTTATCACCACTTGTTCCGTTCAACGCGGAGCCTTGTGTTGTGGTTTTCAGCGCAGTTAGACCGGCGAAATGCCTGTCTGTGTGTTGCTTACTCACACTATGACTATGCATCGGATCTCATCCACCAAGCGTGAGCATCCAACGGGGTGGGTGTGATGGCTTCTCTCTCTCTCTCGATCGGTAAAAAATACCCTGAATAAACAAAAACCCTATTTTCACCCAGATTTTATGGAGCACTTGACTTATCTGATACGGTAATTTTCACTCTTTTTTTTTTTGGCTTCTTCCACCGGGTTTGACCAAGTCGTTTGGAAAAATCTTTTTTGCCAAGTGACTGATCGACCATGTGCAACTAACTGACCCTAGCTGTACCGAAAGGAAGCTATGACTTTAGTGGTGGCTTCCTTCTTCAGCGGCTCTTCGGTATTCGCTTAGACTAGACGTGCAACTCCGAACTCGGATCGGATCGACGATCAGTTCCGAACTCTGTCTCTGAAAACCTGAAAAGTTGGTATGAAGTGAGTGACCATCCCACGAGAAGTATTAGCTGCAAGCAAGCAAGCAAGCAACATCGCTACTGTAGTGAAGGTGGTCACGAAGTCGCTTGACGCGATATAGCCCGACCTCGCAGTAGTGCTAAATGCCAAGGCTTTGCTCGGTTGGACCTACGGTATTTCTTGCTCGGACGTATTTCCGTTCACATGTCGTTCCATACCCGACCCACGTTTTGGTCGTCGGTGGTCAAACCCCGTTATTAATTCTGGACCCGACCAGGACCAGCAGAAAGACATGCCCGCAGTCCAATGCAATATATGCATGATCTGCCCTGTTCAGATCTCTTTATGGAACAAGATACAATCGTTCGGCCGACGTCTAAACTTTTTGGGAGCATCATCGTTGTCAAAGCATCACCAAGGGGTTGGGTGAAGATTGTAATCTGAAAGACAGGACAAACAAACAGACAGTTTATGTTACGTAATCGGGTAGGTTCTCGAACAAATGTCACGTGACACTTGTTTTCGCTGTTCGGTCCAACTTTCTCTCTTGCTGGCTGAGCTAGGTGAACGAAATCATTCCAAGCGTCAGAATCTGACCGCTCAAGGAGTCATTAGAAGCGCACTCAAGCCGATCACCTCCAGAACTCGCTCAAGTCGATCACTTCCATTACTCGCTCTCAGAAACAACTGCAGGGCTTCGCTACGATGGTCCGATTCAAGAACCGATACCTCCTGGTCGAGTTCCTCCTCCCCTCGAGTCTCGAGCCGACCCTCTCATCGTCATCCAGCTCGACAACTCCATCTTTGTCATCTCGACCCAACGCAATCAACGACGATGATGGCGAAAGCGACGACGACGATGACGATGAAGAAGAATTCACACCATTCCCGAAATTACCATTCATGTTACCTTCCACGACGCCCGATTTGAAATTGGGCGACGAAGGTGGTTCTGCGATCTACAAAGCGGTGAGGAACGTAGTTCAGGACGTATTTGGAGATGAAGGATGGGGTAGGATCGCAAGTAGTTTTAGAGGTGAGCACAACTGACTTTTTGATGAGCGTAATGTTGTGATCTGTTATTGATCTTCTTCCTCGTTGTATATAGTATTGTACCATTCTCCCTTGACAACACTCACTTTCTTCCGTATTGCAAGACCTCATTATCGTCTCCTATGGTCAGCACTCACCTTCATCACAACGCTCAATCAAAGGCCGATCATACCCCGCGTCGTCGGTGTTTCAGGCACTATACGCAAGATGCAGAATAGGGGTATAGCGTATCACAGAGAAGTGGTAGCGAGGTTGGTCGCGGCGTCCGTGGAAGCTGGTGGGATTAGCAGTGTTGGTGGTGGTCTGGGCGGGGTGGAGAAGACAGGAGATAGGGAGAGAGAGGAGATGGGGAGGTTGACAGAGTGATCTCGATGTGGAAGAGAAGGACACTGCACGACTACACGGATATGTTACGACACGACACGACAAAACGACGTATGCCTGACAAGCGTTGACGACCAGAAGCCGAGACCTTCCACTTGCTTGTATGGCCTGATCACGCGAGGCTTTGCCGCGAGGCTTTGCCGCGAGGCTTTGCTCTTTTCGACAACACATACGATCCGTGAATTTATCACGACATCAGGTTTCCGAAATCGGCTCGGAATGGCAAGCGATGAAGGGTACCAGATACGTTACAGTTAGATTATATTGTCTGGGTTAGCCCAGTCACGTACAGCGCAGTATACATGTATACATGATGACATGAACATAGTATTTACTTTGACAGCCTAGCCTATTGTGTCCAGACCATATCTCTGCATACCTAAAAACTGATTACTTCCTCACAAATACCCAATAGCAATGTTCATAAACAATAACAAGGGGTATCTCTTCTTCCTTCTTTGCGTGATTTACTTTATCACCTTTCCCTTGCGGTCCAGTCTGCCTATTGCTGCGTCTGCGCAACTTCCTCCAATCTCTGTTCCAAACCCTTACCCAGACCTTCTCTTCCCCATTCACCATCGCCCAATCCCAAACCTCCGACTCGTCCTCCACTCCCAGACTCCCAACTCTGCTTTGCCTCCAAAGGAGGACCCACAGGGCTTCCTGCAGAACCACCCGAGCCTAAAACAGGGGGAGGCAGGCTGTTCATGAAACCCGGTTGAGAGATGACGGGCGACCTGGTGTTCATGCTTGGGGAGACAGTACCGGGCAAATGATCAGGTGACAAGTTACCGGAAGTGATTTCGCCAAGGTTGGTGACTTGCGTGGGGACGGAAAGGAGGAGATCGTTGTATGAGATGAAAGAGAGTCGGTGGGCCTTGCTCTTGGTTGGTGTGAGATGGGAGGGGACCGCATTGGGAGGTGTGGGAGATGTCGCTGGGCTTGCGGTGGCAGCTGCCACAGCAGCAGGCGTGGGGGCTGCAGAAGGCGACTACGATTGAACCAGGGTCAGTGAACAAACATCTCATGCTTGAGCACGGTTACTCACCTCCTCGATTGGTGACGGAGCCTTCTCCGCCGCAGGAGCAGATGCACCACCGCCAAACGCCCATCCGCCAGGCAATTGAGGGCCAGTGCTGGTCCTCTGAGGCATCGCCGGCCTCGGCACGCTTGTGGTGGGAGACAACTTTGACGAGTCTGCTCCGCCGGACAGTGGGCCGCTTCTGCTCGCCGTGTTGGTATCGATGCTGTGCAAGCTCTGTTGGGCGGAAAGCTGACTAAGAATTGGTGGAGATTGAGCTGGAGAAGTGGCAGAAGAACCTCGCGAGGTGACACTGATCGGACTGGGACTGCGAGAAGTCGAAAGAGCCCCAGGACCCGTACTGACTTTACGAGCTCCTGTCATGCTCGGAAGACTCGAACTACTCTGTCTGGCCATACCAACGGCACCTTGAGCAGGAGCTTCGATTTCCAACCCTTCAAATCCTCTGCTCAAACCATCACCGGCCGTCAACGCTTCGACCGCATCGTCCAAGACAGCAGGGACGGTGTGGTCTAACGCCGAACCATGGGATAGATGCGATAATCGACTCGCTTTGTGGTTCAAGCTGTGAGAAGGAGTCGTGTTAGGGTTGAGCGAAAGGGATGCGACTGGAAGCAGTTCGATATCCCGCTCGAAAATTGCAGATCCGGACGAATGAATAGACGAAGGGGAAGATGGTCGTGAGAGATGATGGTGGATTGGGACGGAGGAAGCGGGTGACGCAGCCGGTCTTGGCGAGGGGTGGAAGAGCGGCGGGGACAGGGCGTCAGACGAGGATGATCGATGGAGTGTGCTTGTCGCGCGCACAGGCGATGTGTCACGGGAGGGGATATGGGCAGGCGAACGAGGGCGTTGAGGTGTGAGTGTTCCACCACTTCGACGAGTAATGTTAGGTGGTGGTTCTCGAGGATCAGCAGCAGGTGGAGGTGGAGGAAGGTCAACTGGAGCTATGCAGGCGTGGTGTTAGCATGCGACCGGAGCGCGATGATCGGAGTAGTGTGGACCAACCTACCAAGTTGGGCACCCGCGGGAACGACAGTCATGTTGATGGAAAGGTGTTATTATCGGATATCAAGTGATGTGTACGAGGTGATCTTGCCGCCGGCTGTGGGTTGAAGCAGAAAAGTTGTCCGAGTGGAGATAACACCTAAGCAGAGTATAAGGATCGAGAACAATCCTGACTAGAGCAGTAGGTGACAAGGATGCGAAGTGGAGGAATTTGGTTGAATTAATTCACAACCACGAGGCAGGTGTGGGATTGATGGACAGACGCGCCAGACTCTATATCTTCCACACTATGTGATTCCCTTGGCACAGCCTCTGATCGCGCAGTGAGCTGCTCGCGTGTATGGACTTGATCAATGGTCCAAATACGGCTCGTCGATGGGTGGTGTTCGCAAAGCGTTCTCTGAGTCCTGCGTGAGTGTGTGATGCGTTGATATGTGATGTCAAAGGAGAAGACGTTGATGTGAATGTGATTGATGGGGTGGTGATTGATGGCTGTTGCAGTGTTGCTGCAGTCACTTGTTGCTGAATTCAAGGTTTGGCCGGAACCGGTGTAGTGCGTGGCACAACAACCGGATAAAATGGGGGGAATCATTTGATAACTTAAAGAGAGGGATGAAACAAGTATTCGCTGCATTCGACCAAAAGTTGGGATGTGGATGCACTCTCCGCTTTCTTTCGATGCTTATGTTGTGTGCTCACTCGTATCGTTCTCAGACTAAAGTAGACTGCACTGCACAATATCAATACCCGGCTCTGAAAGACAACTGTCGAAAGCGCATACAATCGTCCACCGTTCTGAATATAGCCCATACTACGCCAACCTTCGTATACCTCTCAGCTTCCACCAAATCCTCCTCACCATGCCATACCAGCCCAATCACATCTTTAAGGGTGTCGTCACCAAGGTCGGAGTGATGCGGAAGACTGCGACAGTCACCGTGAGTCTGACGAAACCTCCTGATCTGGTCAATAGGCTGTCATCTTGCAAATGCTGATTGTCATGCGCATTTATCAGGTCGAGCGAATATTCGAACATCCGAAGATCTTGAAGGAGATTAAGAGACATAAGAAGTATCTTGTTCACGACGAGAATGAAGGTGAGTGGAGGATTTGGATAACACAGCCAGATATATTCCATCACGCCCCTTGCATTGATGAACCCTTCGCCATAATACCCTTCGCTCTCGTACTTTCGTATCCATTCCTTCACTATCGCTGCCAATTCGTCCAACATCGTTAAGATGTCTTCTGCCCTTGAGCTTTTACTGACGACGTTATGCCTCCTCGCCCTCCCAGTCGCCAGACTAGAAGACAAAGTCACAATCATCCACGGCGCCCGAACATCACGTCGAAAAGCTTTCAGACTACATTCCATCGTATCTCGCGATACACGAAAATATCCCGACGAACCTATTCCTTCCACGATCGCTGAACCGAGTTTGAAGCCTAGAAAGGAGAGGAGGAGACTGGATAGTGTGCCAGCTGCGAAGGAGGAGAGTACACAAGGACAGGGACAGGGACAAGGAGGCGTGTTGGAAGCGTTGAAGGATCTGAAAGATAGTGTGGTGGGATTGACGAGATGATCTAGTCGAGATGTATAGATGTCTTGCAGCGCACGGGTCCGTGGTGGTCATCTCGTAATATTGCGCCGATGAAGCTGAAACAGGTTGGGATGCCGCTCGACTTCCTGGACCGACCACTAATGTGTGACTGAGCGAGTGAGGTCGACACAGGTCAACTTCCTGAATCACGATCGGAGCTGGACCACAAGACGAAGAACGACGAGAGAGGCTAGTACAAGATGTCGACAAGAGTATCGTGAACGTCACCTTCCGACTCTTCCCTCCCTAGAGAAGTGGAGACAGTCCTATATTGGTTAATGATTTGTTCATCAGCTTCTGGTGTTGCTATTTACACTCGGTTTACCACCTAATTCACCCAAGACTAAGCGCATACCTAACGAGCAAACCAGTCACGATTGGTGGACCGTATCATGTACTTTCAAATGTCATGACGATTATTGCATTCTTCGTATCTGTCTCTATCTGTCCACCATAGCATCCAGCAGCACCAACTTTGTAATCTCGCACACCAGGCGAGTGGCACGTGGGAAGTCTCGCGAAGATTCTCAGGCACGGCTTGATTTCGTGGTTGATGATGATGATGATGACTACCTCTGGACGAGTCGAAATATACTCACTCCACGCTCATCTCTATCCTTTTCGACTCGGCAGAACTTGACCCAAACAAGGTATACTGTACATGACGCTGAACTCTTGACTGTGTGTTTCCTTTGATGCCAAAGATCTCGCCGCAATGACAGCCCCTCAACCCGTTTTCCACCTTCTCAACGCCTTCGCACCCCACCCTCACGCAGGAAACCAAGCTGCCGTCGTCGTCTTCCCCTCGACAGCTGCAGATGATCCGAGGACGAACGATGAGGAATATATGAAATACCTAGCGAGGGATTTTGGGTTCTCGGAGACTGCGTATGTTGTGCCGACGGAGGAAGAAGGGAGATTTGGACTGAGGTGGTGGACTCCAGAGGTGGTGAGTGGCATGTCCCTCTACAGTCGTGTCATTGCGGATTACTGCTCGCATGCGTGTACTACTACTACTATTCGAGCTGTACCTCTCCTATCCTGTTCCATCTCTATAAACCTGCTCAATTGCATGACCACTTGTCCGTTCGCTCGCTCACTACCCAACCCCACAGGAGATCAACCTATGCGGACACGCTACCCTAGCAACCGCTTTCGTTCTCTTCAGCCACAATCCCAAACTGGATCACCTCAACCTCGACACCCGGTGGTCCGGTACACTCACCGCCAAACGTATCTCACACCAGGAAGTTGAGATCGTCCTCCCCTCGCTTGCTCCCAGCGTACTCGCCACGTTCGGACACGGATCGTTGGATGGGGAAGATAAGAGAAGAGTCGCGGAGGTGGCAGAGGCTTTGGGTGTATCGAGTGATGAAATCTTGGCTGTAGAGGAGTATGGCGAAGATAATAATCAAAGTCTGATAGTTGAATTGAAGGGGGAAGTTGATCTGAAAAATCTACAACATATCGATCACAAAGCTTTGGTGAGTTGGACATGGACAAGAACATAACCGTGGTATCAGCCCCACAAAGCTGAATGAAACCTCCTATTCAGCTCGGACTTTCAAAGGGTCTTACAATCGTCACTCAGATTAACCCAGAATCGAAAGACAAAACATTGTATCTCAACTCAAGAGTCTTTGCATCAGGCCTCGGTATCGATGAAGATCCAGTGGTGAGTGCGGCCTGTGCACCGCTAAATATATGGCCCATCGCTAACCCATCGTTCAGACTGGATCTGCACACGCTTATTTGACAGGATACTATCTCGCTTCGCCCCGATCGAAATCCCTCTCAGAACCATTCCGACAAAATCCCGCTGATGTGGTTATCGAGGCGAAACAGTTGAGTCACAGAGGTGGAGAGTTGAGATGTACTTGGGATAATGGGAATGTCAAACTTGTTGGCAAGGCCTTTGAATGGGCAAGGGGCATGTTGAGTGTTGAGTGATTATAGAGAATCAAATAGTTATTACATGGGAAACATAAATGGATGTCATTATGGTCGGATATCGCGTTACTCCAATGGTTGATGGTTGTCCAGTACGCTCGCTCATATTGTTACCCGAGGCTACAGATGGATGGCTAGGTGGCAAATCAGTCCTCCGCCGCCCTGTGTGAATCATGACCGATCCACTTACCACTCTCGTGCCACCCGCCCATCGCAGAGATGATAGTCCTCGCTTCGGCTACAGAATCACGTTGAGCCATAGGCTGTCGGATTGAAGGTTGACCCCTCTTCGCACCAAGAAAGCGTCGTCCTTGCTGCTCCTACAACCAAGTCTGACGGTGTCAGAGACTAGGCAAGGTCACTGAGAAGAGGTACTCACTGTATCGATCTCGTGGAATGGCAGGTCGGCAAATTCGGGATGTTTGTGATATCGTGATGTCAAACAGCCCATTATTGGTGATTGAAGAACAAGGTCGATACGATGTTGATTTGAGTGATTTCGTAATGACCACAGTGGACAACCAGCAAAGGATTATATACCTTACTTGGTGGTTGAATGTGTATGACTGTGTGTGTTTGTGTGTATGTTCCCTGCTTGGCGCAACGCAAGTCCCACTCTCCATCCCTGCTACACGCACACCGCAAATCATTCCTCACAATACTACCGCTTTCCCTTCCTCCTGGCCTTCCTCATCTCAATCTCGTCCTCATCTTCATCTTCATCTTCTCTCCCTGCTCCCACTTCGATTTCTACCAATTCTTCCCACTCGCGAGTGTACTGATATCGTTCGCCGCCCATAGCGATATCGCGATATGCCTCGAGGTTGAATTTGGCATCGTCAAATGAGGTGGAAGGGGAGAGGATGGTAGTTGAAAGAGAAGCGATAGTGGCAAGGTGGGAAGTGTGTTGTGAGATCAGCGGCGAGAGCGAGTTGACTATAAAGTATCGTGCAAGAGCGTAAGTCAATCTTCAGTCTTCAGACATGCGCGTAGGAGACGGGGTTGCGCATGGACTAACCGAATTGTTCCAATGTCCATGTAAGCCATAATGGTTCGACAAAGACAAACTCCATACTCTCTCTTTGACAAGCGGCGAAGAGGATCTTCTCAGCTTGATCAGCTAGCGTATTCAGTTTACCAAGGTTGTTGTCCTACACACCATACGCATTAGAGCCATGAGCGAGCTGCAATTTCTAGGTGTTCTGAGACGAAGAGCACCTACCAGCTTTGTGAGAACCATTTTGAGAGCTATTCGATGTGCGTATAGTGCTGCTAGATGCGGTCCGATCTCTGGTCTCTCAGGACGTTCATCTACTCCAATCAAATTGCTACGTCCCATCGCTCATAATCAGCATAAACGTAAACCGGAATATCAGTTGATCGACTTGTACCCACTCCATCTCTGTAGCTTCGTCCACACAACCTTTGGCAGCTTTGAATCCGTCGATCATGACAAGCTCGTCCCATGTTTTGAGGACATTCTTGATCTCCGCAAGTACGAGCTTGAGCATACGATGGTGAGTCGTTTCGGTCTGAAGGGAGGAGAGGGAAGGAGCTGGTGAGGGTGAAGGAGAGAGAGAGTTCCGAGCTCGAGACCGCGAGGGAGTAAGGGATGCGAGTCGTGACATCGTAGAATACAATTGAGGTTAAGTCTGTCAAACTGGTATTCCACGTAGAACGCTCAAGACACATGTAGAGTGGATACCAGTTAGTCGTACAGAGAGGATGAACCCTCACCCAAAATGTTGATCGTCAACATTATCGGAAATTTTGATTCCGTCCGTTGTCGGATTGTGATGCGCAATGCCGTTGCCACCCGTCATCGTCACTCACTCGGTCAATCTTGTCATCTCTGGCTTAACTCATTCACTCTCATCGTCTGTCTGTACAACTCAAGTCTGTAACACTACCTCACGGCGACCATTTACTATTAGCTAGGACGAATGGGCGTTTAAGCCCTTGACGAATCGATCAATCGCCCCCCGCCAAACTTTCCAGTGGCACCAACCACCCCTCTCTCACAATGCTGCGCCGACTCCCCGCCTCTGCTCGACCATACCTTCTCAATCGGACTCGCCCATCGCTCGTCCCTCGTCCTGCTATATTCCCGCCTTCAAGACAAGTCCATGTTCGAGCTATTTCATTCTCAACTATCCCAAGGGCGATGGCGCGTGCCTTCAGAGTACCCCTCTATGGCGCGGCTATAGGTGCAGGAGGCGTGGGATACGCAAACTACAAGCTGGAAGGTGAGCTGAAATTTTGTCTTTTCAGATAATAGCATGACGCTGACAGAACTCATATATTGGTAAAGGCGTACGAAATGCTACTTCTGAGATATTATCAAACGTATCTGACAAATTGTCATCTGCATACAGTACGGCCACCGACGGTCTGACTACTGCCGCAGATATTGGAGCGCAAATTGGTTCGACGATCACAGGCAGATTATCAGATACCGCTACAGGGGTACAAGATTCCGCCGATGCCTTCAAGCAAGGGACGAAGGAATGGTGGGATGCCTTTACGTCACAATTTGTCCGGAGTGAAAGTCAAGATAACGGCTCGAGTAATGACGCAGGCTCAGGCTCAGGCTCGGGCTCGGGCGGGAAAGGCAGGGAGGAGAGGTGGTCACCTGGTGAAGGACCGGGAGAACCGAATAGGAATAATGGTGGGGAGGAAGCTTTGCTGGGTCTGGTTGGAGCAGCTGCAGCTTCTGCAGACGTGGAAGAGAAAGCATCCGACCCATTCAGTGGTGGCGGAGGAGACGAACATCAGTTATTACAATTGACGAGGAAACTTATCGAGATTCGATCGGTACTTCTCAGTGTGGATCAGAGCGATGCCCTGAAATTACCGTCAATAGTAGTCATTGGAAGTCAAAGCTCGGGAAAGAGTAGTGTCTTAGAAGCGATAGTCGGACATGAGTTTTTGCCCAAGTGAGTTCAAGACTTGCGCGGTAAGCGCTGACAAACCAGGGGCGACAACATGGTGACTCGCCGACCGATCGAATTGACTCTCATCCATACTCCCGCTAATGCCGCCTCGTCCTCGACGACACCGGTCGAATACGGTGTCTTCCCCAACATGCCTGGAATGGGCAAGATAACCAACTTTGCCACCATCCAGAAGACACTTACCGATCTCAACCTCTCCGTGCCTCCCGAACTTGCTGTCTCAGACGATCCTATTCACCTCCAAATACATTCACCTCATGTCCCCGATCTCACCCTGATCGATCTGCCCGGATATATCCAGATCAGCTCGATGGACCAGCCTGAGCAATTGAAGGACAAGATCGTTTCGCTTTGCGACAAATACATTCGAGAACCCAATATTATCCTTGCTGTCTGTGCGGCAGATGTTGACTTGGCCAATTCACCTGCACTCCGAGCGAGTAGGCGTGTAGACCCCTTGGGCACTAGGACTATCGGTGTAGTCACAAAGATGGATCTGGTGAAACCCGATCACGGCGCGCAAATAGTACGAGGCGAGCGATATCCTCTGCATCTAGGATACATTGGAGTTGTCTGCAAAGCTCCACCTACCTCGGGTGTGTTCAAGGCTATCAGAGGAGATCGAGAAACACCCAATGTCACCGGCGCGGTGTTGAGACGAGAGGAAGAATTCTTCGGCGGCGAGAATGCGAAATACTTTGGTCGAGACAAGAAGGTCCTGGTCGGAACGGATACTTTGCGCCGACGGTTGATGGATGTCCTTGAAACCAGCATGGCTTCGAGTCTTCACGGTATCACGAATGCGGTCCAACTTGAGCTTGAAGAGGCGAGCTACCAGTTCAAGGTACAGTATAACGACCGACGGATCACCTCTGAATCGTATATGGCCGAAACCATCGATGCGTTGAAAGCCCGATTCAAAGAGTACACGACACAGTTTACGAAACCCGCCGTCAGGTCGAAGCTCAAGGATATGCTCGATGACAAGCTGATGGATATATTGGAGCGAGTCTACTGGAACGATCCTCGAACGCCGGAATTGAGCAAACTGGGAGAAAGCAAGAATATGACTGCGGAAGAGCTGGATTCGTACTGGAAGTTCAAGCTAGAAACATCAAGTTCCCTTTTGACAAAATCTGGAGTCGGTCGTGATTCGACAGCTCTGGTCGCCGAGGGATTGCGACAATTGATCGACTCAATTGCTACTGGAGAGCCGTTCACCTTCCACCCTTCTGTCACGGAACGAATTACCGAGTTCTCACACGCTATACTGCGAGAGAGGATGGGTCTTACAGCCGATCAAGTGGAGAACTGTATCAAACCGTACAAATACGAAGTTGAGGTGGACGACAGGGAATGGGCCGTAGGACGGGATCGAGCGGAAGAGAAATTTGGAGAAGAGATAAAACGATGCGATGCGAAACTTGCAGAGATCAAAGGAAGAGTTGGAGGATCGCGAAAGTTGGGAGGATTGATAAGACACGTTGGGGATCTGGAGAAGTGGGAAGAGGAGAGAAGGAAGAGGAGGTTCAGTGGTGCTGCTGCGACCAATACTGAGGAGAACAGCGCGGAAGAGGAGGATGCGCCGGTCTTGGACGCATACAAGTATTCCCAAGCTCAGATCATCGATGGTGAGTAGTACATTTCCAGCTTCTCACAACTTCCGGTCACTCCTGCCCGAACACAACGCTGATCCGAAGCATCTTTCAGGTCGACATGCTCTACTTCTCTCCAACCGACTCACCCTTCTCAAACTCCGACAACAAGCCCTGAGATCCAGACGATGTCGTCAAGGTCCCGATCAATCTGCTTTCTGCCCCGAAGCTTTCTTGTCTGTCGTCGCGGACAAGCTGGCTTATACCAGTACGATGTTCATCAACATCGAGCTGTTAGAACAGTTCTTCTACCAATTCCCGAGAGAGATTGATTCGCGGATATTGTATGACCTAAACGTGAGTGACAGTTATCGTTGTTTCGAAACACGCACATCAAGAGAAGACGAAGCTGATACGACTATCGTACTTCGCAGAGAGATGAAATTGGCAGATTTGCAAGGGAGAACCCAAAGATCAGACAACATCTCGAATTGCAAGATCGAAAGGACAAGCTAGAGCAGGTGAGTCATACTACCACGTTCAGAACCAGAGGTCGAAGCTGACGCTAGCCTTATGTCCAGGTGATGAGATCGTTGCAGAGTCTGGTGAACTTGCAGAAAGACACGAAGAGCAGTGGTCCATCAAGAAGAGAGGGACTTTTCACAAAGTTCTTCTAGATGTGGTAGCAGGGTGGAACGTAGTGATACGCGGAGAGATCGGATCGGATCTTTGGGAGTACATAAGTATAGTATCAGGTGTAGTATGATTGTTCGTTTGACGCCGCTCATGACATGTATCGAGTTACGATATGTATAGACCACAACAACACCTGTGGGAGGAGTGCTACATCGCCAGCTACGCTTTCTCCGCAGGGTGTGGTCACGATCATGTCGTGTGACACGTTACCACGCTGTGTGTGTTTGTGTGTTTGTGTTGTGTGTATGGTAGGGTTTTCCGTCGTGAGGTATTCGAAAGGCATGTGGAAGCAAAAATCACCCACTACAATCAAGGTCTCTCTTTCTACCTCTTAATCGTTGTCAAGCCGACTTCCAATAACTTACAGTAAATCGTCAAGGCTTTCACGCATCGTAAAGATTAAGTCATCGGGACCTCAGCTTGACCCAACGCACCGTCCTCAACATGTCCTCCATCACTTCCCAATCTATCAAGCGCTCATACTCCTCCTCACCGACACCTACCCCGTCTACCACGCCCAAAAAGTTCAAGTCTACACCTTACAAGACCAAGAAGACCCCACCCTCGACCCCTGGATCGCCTACCAAAGCCAGCTCGAATTGGACCAACGAAAAGAAAGCGATTCTGGTCAAGAAATGTATGGACACGGCTTACAAGACTATGGACTGGGCCGAACTAGCAGCTGAGGTGAGCATGTTGGCGATACTGTGTCTTGTATGTTGTGAAAGTGATCGTTAGCTGACATTTGGCATGTTACGCGTTACAGACGGGGATGACCAAAGATCAGTGCAAGGATCAGATGAAGCCGGGAAGGAGTAACGTGAGGAAGTTGGTCTCTGAACTCTTCACCAAGTGACAGATCAGCAGCGACATCGATGTGCCATTTAAGAGATACGAAAGATGACTGAGGAAGGGAGCGAGGTAGTTGGTCTTGGTGAGACATGCATGCAGTACAAACGCCCTTCAGTATGCTTCCAGGGAGATGAATGTCCAGCTACTGTGGCGGTGGCGAACTCTTTGACTTGTGCTACCCGTCGAAATGCACGACTGTAGGAGCAAGTCAGCTCATGATCTGGTTGACAGCACTATCGTCATCAAGACCATCCATATGAAACAATTCCAGACATTGGGCGGGTCCTTTCCAAAGGAAAACATAGCCCCCACCACCGATTTGCAGATCGGTCTTCGCACCGGATCTTGTCAGAAGACACCAAGTCGTTTCGCTGAACAGGGGATGAGACACCCCCGTGCACAAGAATGGATCATCTTAGTGACCGAAAAGCTGCGCAGAGAGAGAAAGGGCACTTCAAACAGCAAAGAGCGTGTCATGATGTCAATATGAAAGGTAATATACTTGGCCTACCTTCGAGAAGTCCTTGGTATTCATGCAGGTCAATCTGCTCGAACACGGGGTGACTTCAAGGGGGTGAAAAGGAGAATGACGTAGCGAAGGCGACAACACAAGCGTTTCACCGGACCATCTTTCCACGCCCTGGTCGAAGACGACTATTGAGCGAAGGCAGATCTATAAATTTGACTAGTATTGCACCATGACACGTCCGATGATCCTTTATGTTAATCATGACATCGCCGTTTTGAAAGGAGACCTACACGAAGAAGACAATGCCAGTTTACTGAATCGCGTCAATCGTGTACGACCTCACAAGCGATCGTGTGGACTCTGTGTCGCCTGAAATGACTCAGGAAGGTGAAACGGCAGAAGCTCTTATAGACGTCATTCGCCTTCCCCCCGAGGGGGACGGTTCTTCCTTTGAATCGAAAACTCGATGCATAAGCAGGACACTGCAAGACTCTCTCGAATGGGTATTTAAACCTCTGTACGAGAACGTTAGTGAAGACTTTTCTTCGACACACAATCATCTTTCAACTTAACAACTTACCAAAGCAGACACGCCATTTCAATACCATGAACTGCTCCAGCAACACTGGTAACAGACCCGATGTCACAGGCTACGGACCCTATGGGTGGGTGTTTCAATTCTCCTCTCTTGCCCTTTTACAGTTAATAAGTATGCTGACATAGCATCCTGTAGGTCGTTTAACCACTCTTTCGTCCTGAATGCTGTCAATCAGTTTGTCGAAAACAGCAGGTCGCAACGGAGGTATGTGGACGACTGGATATGAGATTTACAGGGTATGCTGATCACGGGAACCACTCATGCGCATATGTTAGCTCCCAGCTTGATGAGGAGTGAGTTTGGTACGACTGCATCGACATGCGTGCTGACAGTTCCCGGGAAAACCAGAATTGCATCCCCTGAATCGATCCGTGCCAAGGAGTCGTCAGTAGACTCAGCCCTCAAGCACAAATCGAATCGAGATCTGTTGCGGCAAATCCGACTAGAAGAGGAAGCTGAAACATCAAGCAAGAGTGGTACGAGCAGCAAACCATTATCCAAAACAGCTGTGTCGAGCAGTCACCTCGAATTCAATCAGAAGTACAGGAGATCCTGATCGATGCCATTTCGAGGAGCGTCAAAGGGCACTGATGGAGGCGAGCGGAGACCAATCGATGTTGTGAATAGGAGGTCATTGTATATACAGTAGTTAGCAGGAGTGTCCAAGGCATGAATTCACTTGCCACCTGTCGTAGTCGAGACGGGTCTTATCCTCGGGACGAGATTCGTAGTCGAGTAGCAAGATGTATTGGCTAGTTTGACAAGAGAGACATTCTTCGAGGGTAAATCTAGCTACTCTGATATTCTTCCTTATATACTCGTAGCTCGAGTTTGAGAACTCGGAGACTCGTTAATCCAAACTCGGCCGAGAGTTCCATCAGGTTTGATAGCGCACCCTTGTCTCAGCTTCACCGCTAACCCATACTCCTCCGTGTCTCTCGGTGTAGTTGGGGTCCGCACGTACTCAGAGATGCATGATCATGACAGCTTCCCCAGCGAGCGAAGCCATATGTTTGATTGATGGCAGAGTGGAGTGAATCTGGGGTATGACATGCCTTGTGTTACAGTAGCATCATCGAGACCAACGAGTAATGGCATGGTGAAGAGACGGGCCCGCAGCAGTATGAAGGCAAACAAAGGATCACTCTTCAACCCTTCAAGGGTCAAGCAATCATCGTCGGTAAGCGCTGCGTCAAGACGTCTGATCATCTTTTCTGACACCTTCTGATAAGGCAAGCTCAACAGGCCTCCAACGCAGAGAAGTCAACGCTAAGTTACCTTGCTGGATCGGTGTCGCTCTTGTACCTCACTGCTGTTCAAGCCAACTGACTGTCACATGAGACGTCGAATGACGCCCGTTCGTCATTTGTCTCCGCCTCAAGGGAAGACTAGACTTCCTTTGAGTTGATGACATGGTGTGTAGGTAGGACACGATTGAAGCTCTCTTTGGGAAGGTATTTATTCCCCTTGACCAGAGTATCGGTGGCAAGACTTCTTCTCCTTACAATCACATTCCAATACTATCCCAAACACCAAACCACCATGTCTTCCGAAGAGAACAACACCCGCAACAACAGCACCTACAGTCAAGCGCCTACCGGGTGAGTGGTCCCATGTTCAGAATTCCACTTGTCCCTTACGAGTCGCTTAATCATCACTCTGCCCTGAACATTGCTTCACCTACGTAGACAAGGGGGGCAGCTGCAAAGCGGCACCAACCCCTCTGTTCCACAGCACTCCACCGCCACAACATGTGGCACAACGCAAGGCACCAGGTAAGCAATGCACTGCGAATTCCTGTATGACTCACTAATATTGGATCGACGGACCATTTCAGCAAGCCCAAATCGCTCAAAGAGCTCGCGCAGGAAGGCAGAGTGAGAGTGTTGCAAAAGTCTCCGTTGTATTCAGAGTACACCTCCGCGGGGTACAACGAAAACGTGGAGGGATGGAAACCCGAGACAACAGCAGAGGAGAGCGAGTCCCGGAAGCCAGGGACCAAGTCGGACGGGTAATATGAAGCACCGACTGGGGGCTCAGATTGATGGTCGATAAACTTATGTTATATGCAACATGAGTCGGGTTTTGCATCGCGATGAGCTGCTAATTATCACATGCTTGTAATCCTTCCAGCATATTCTGATCAGTTGCGCTCGAGTGCGATCATTTGATGGTGTCTTTGCATTCACGCGAATACTGATCAAAAGTTAACTGTACATGACCGTACAAAAGTACCACTGGCAGCTGGTGTTGCGATCTGTACTGTACAATATGAAGACCGTCGACGGTTTTTGCACAATGTGGACGCGACTGCAGAATAAGAGGAGAATCGCCTCAACGGGGACTGACGGCTAGAGATAGAAGTCCGACATATCTACTCGACCCAAGGTAGCCAATAAAACCATTTGAAAACGTCACATCCTTTGACCCAGACCTTGCTTTCATTTCTAGCGCCCCTGCCCGCAGATTAGCTGCGTCACAGGGATGGTCATTGTCTACCAGATGAACATCTATCTAGCAGACCAATGCTCGGGTAAACTCCCGAAGCGTCTGTCAGCTCACCGGTGCGGCCCAACGGTGCTCCGTGCTTGTAGAGCACAAGGCAGTATGATATGTGCGGTGCACAATATGCTGCTCCAAGCAAGTCAGGCAAACCTGTGGCGGTTTGAATCAGCCATAAAAGGGTATGTATCTGTGACGAACTCGGCTGTGGCAAGGACACTACAGTGAAAAGCGAATTCCATCCTTTCATGACTGTGGAGGCGATGACAGTGGCAAGCGGTATCCTTTGTTCCCTCCCGGTAAGAATGACATTCAGCGCACCCCCCCTAAACACTTGAGAAGTATCGACCATATCCACCCGAGTCTTATTGTTTCTACTCATTTCATATCCACACACTCCTGACTCGCGGTCCAAGGAAAACATACGCATCCAAACTATCATCATGTCGTCCTCTGCTTCTACTTGGATTCAAAGGAAACTAGCATCACTTCCACCTATCCGCACGGACTCTAAGAGGTAAGTAGGGTAATCTGCTGGTCAATCGCCACCGGATAGGGGGCAATCACTTATAAATGTGCCACACAGGTCAAAGCCAGGCGTAACATCTTCGGAGGCTTCACCCTTTTCTCCACCGTCGTCCAAGTGGTTATCATCATTTAGCGCACAGTGAGTATCGGACCCTAGGCTCGAGGAACGCGAGGCTGAACCGTTCTAGTACCAAGAGCTCCCCTACCATTACATCGACTGGGGACCAGTCGTCAAGCAGGACGTGAGTGAAAAATATCATCCTCGGTATGGCTGACTGATTGCACCGACCGACAGTCCCAGTCAGGCCGTCTACAGCGAAGCCGACCTAGAGACAATAAAAAATGACATACGAAAGCGTGGAGAGGAAGGCGCCGCCAAAGTGAAGGATCGCACCGAAACCTATTGGTAGTAGGAGTGTTGGAGTGACAGTAGCACGAGGAGAGATGCAGCGCAGTAGTATTACCCATAATGTGACGGCAGATTTACTGAACTATGAACGGGGTGTTGGAGAACATCCGCGTGCAAGAGATGATGAATGCAGTAGCCCAGGTCATACCATCAGCATCAATCTGGGTGTTTGAGCTCGATACGTTCCCACGTCCAGATGGTATCATGAATCTACCATAGCATATGCTAGGTCAACAATGGGTGAGCGCAGTTCTGATGCGCCACATTTATTCACGTCACTCGAGATAAGTTACGGTTTAACCTTTTGTGCGCAATCTTGAAACGCACGGACCTTTTTCATGCCCTTGACCGTTCCTCGTTGCGTTCCCTGCTGTATCACCTTGCATCCTCTTCTCTCTTCTCTCTTGACTACTCATGGTAGCTCGCTTGATCACTTCCTCACTATGCATGACCGTGAAATCAGAACCAACGCTGAGATAGCATCACACTATGCTTTGCGCCATAAAGGGACGATAGCACGCACTTGACGACATCCAGGCGAGACCTGGCATCACATCCATCTCCTAATCCATTTTCATTCAGATTCGGACTCGCCGGGCGGCCAAGCTTAGTCTCTCTCTGTATCACCTCAATGGTCCGATCTCGGTATGGATATGGAACACATCAAAAAGAATCGCGTGTGGGTGAGACAAGCAAATTACACGTGAGGTGAGCTTCTCCGTCCCGATCGACACAACAATCCATAATAACAGTCACAATCCTAAGTCTGGGCTGGTTTGCCTGCCTTCTACCTTGTTCATTTAACGAGACTTTCATAAGCTCACGCGGCATTAGCCTTTGGGGTCTCCAGGAACTTTATCGGGATCGACATGATCTTGCCCAACTAGCTAATTGACGCTTGTTGTTGTTGTTATTGTTATTGTGATTATGGGAATATGGAAGGGAAGGGCTGGAGACTGGCTTGCCACTCGATGTATGCAAGTCAGACAATAACAAGAATTGTTGTTAGTTAACTGTGAGAGGTTGTGGGTGAGTTTCGGTGTCCCAGACGTCAAGTGAAGGATATCGACCATCGGACGGAGGTCTGGACTAAGCAAGAGGCGATCAGTGCGTAGAACCTCTGTTCCTCTTCACCATCCAGGGGCAAGCCATTGACATCGTCAAAACCTCATTCACCCTGCTAACGCTTTGACATTCTCACTTCCAGGATATCCCTAGCATCCGTTCTTTTGTGCATCACCCATCACTCGGCGAAGCTCGCCGTCATAGGAGACAACGCAGCGATACACTGACCGGGCTGTGCAAAGAAAAGGAGAGTTAGCTTGGAAACCCCGATCGAAAACAGGCTACACACAGGGTGGATACCGTGAGTGACCCGCTTGTCAACTCGTACACCCGAGTACTTCCGTTGTCGGACGGATGCGAGGGATGTCCTTGCGCTGTGTATCAGGTCGATCGGAGTATAGTTTGCTCCGGGCTATTGCGGTGCTGCGGCTGCAAAGGACCTCGGTCGATTTTGTATGACGAAGAATGGGGTTTCGTTTGTCGGGTTTGATGACATCAATGACTCTTCGTGAGATGTGCTGATCCAGAATGATGTCGTTCTTAGCGATTGCAGATCGACTTGTAGACTAGTCTACACTGTTCCCAACGGCGGTCAGCTTGGAAAAGGCGCATGAGCGTCGTCTGAGAAACTGGGCGCGGGTATATCGTAGCATATAAGGTAGGTGACATTTCTCTTCACCGATCTCTAACGGAAGTCAATCTCTCGGGCTTGACTGATCCCAATGCACCCGCTTTCTGCAGAATCAGGATTCATTCCTTCCCCTCGACCTCGTCGTGAGATAGCCTTCACAGATCTCTTCAACATTCGCCACTAGCTCCAGCATTACTCACAACGATTTCATATTTCAAGATCAGAGGAACGTTTGATCTTTACCTAGCCCAGTGCGTGTTCTTCGTTCTTCCCGCTCGGACACAGCACGTTAGGGTGAACGCTCGGACGGCAGCGGCGGCGATCGGGGCCAAATCCCGAAGCTTCGCTGGTGAAAATCTGCCTTGGCAAGGACGGAAGAGCTGATAGAGAGTGTCATGACAGGTCTATCGGCTTTGCAAGTCAATTATCAGCAATCACACCTGAATCATATTCCGATTGTAAGCTTCGTGTTAATGATCAAAGAACACACACACACTCACACACACACGCACCCCTTCCATTCCACGACCGTGATATAGGTGCTGACATACACTTTCTGATCCTTCGGAACAGCCTGGGCACACGACACCTTCCAACATACATGATCGATGATCGCTACGGCGCAGATCCAATCACCTCATCATCAATTCACCTCACCTGCTGTAGTTCACTTTCCACCCCCTGCCATGCCGCCCATACAGCCGTCCTCATCGTCGGGTCCGTCTAAGTCGGCAGCTGGCAGAGGTTTCAGGGGATTGTTCTCTCGAGCTCGCGTAGTGTCACCGGAGCCAGCGGAACCTATATCTACACGATCGAGGTTAAGATCCTTCGTGAGCGACGCTGCCAAAGGTGGATCATCATTTAAACCGACAGCCCAAGGCCGCCAAACAGCATCGAAGTCGATTCCGAAGGTCGCGGTCTCGGGAGAAAGACAGAGGACGCTATCTAGCGAGGTCGCAAGTGGAAAGCAGAAGTTCAGGGAAGAGCCAAGAAGGGGGATGCCCCCGAGGCCTGCCACCCCTACGGAAAGGACGGCGAGGCTGATGCGGATGGATCCCACAGCATTGCCGGCACTTCAGAAGGGGAAAGATGGGAAGTGGCAACCACCTTCTTTGTCGCGGGGATCGCTGTCCACTTCAGCACTTCACTTGTTACAGCAAGATGAGCGGAATGAGACGGGCGCCGGAATGACGGCTCAGGATGATCAGGTGGAGAAGAAACGCGACAAAGAAGCCTTGTCTAATCTTTTTCAAGCGACGAGCCGAAATCGGGCGATACCTCCTCCCATAAGCGTCAGGCCTTCAACGATGCCGCCAAACGCAGCAACAGCGACATCAGCAGATGCTAACGATCTTTCTCGAAAGCATGACACACCAAACACTAATGGGAACCAACCTGACTCTCCGCCCAGCTCCCCTACAGGTCGACTTAGCAAATCTCCTGCAGACTCGCGCACGATCCAACCATATTCGAAAAGACCCTCCCTGAGCTCGCCCACCTCCTCATCACCCGTCTCATCCAGTGTGCCTTCACAGTCAGCTAACTTTCGTCCTTCCCGTGCTCGAGCTGCAACTGGCAGTCCTCCCACTGCTAAACGCTCGTCACCTGCTTCGACGTCCATGGGCCCTCCGCCTATCCCCTCCCACACGCGACACGACTCTGCTCCAACATCTCTGCTGTCCCGAGATCACTATCTCCTCCGATTGTCCACTTCCTTCGTGGTCAAGACATTGATACCAGTGGTCCGTGGATCGGCTTTCGCCCAAAGCGAAAGGAACGCGGAGATGAGGCGGCTAGCGGACAAGAGATTGCAAGCCTTAGGGAGGATGGAGAAGGCATGGGGGGCGGACTGGTTCAGAGTCGCTGGGGAATTGATGAGACCACAGCAGTCTGGGGCTGTATCGGATAGTCCGGAGATCGAGTCTACGGAGGCAAAAGTCAGATTGGTGCATGTGGGAGAAAGAGCGAAGGAGAGGGAACGGAAGGCATGGTCCGATGCAATGAAAGATGGCATATTACTCTGCTTGTGAGTTCCATGACCACTTCGACGCCCATAATCTGACATTGCACAGTCTGCTTAATCAGCTGTTCCCTTCTCACCCTTCTCACATCCCTCGACTCAACATCTCGGAAGATGGCTTGTCGCGAGGAGCCAATGTTACACGCTTCCTCGAGGCATGCCAAACCGTGGGACTGTCCAGTCCAGATATCTTCGCTGCGTCTGAACTGCAGGAATGCTCCGAAGTCAGTGCAGGGAGGGTCGCGCATACCATCATTGCTCTTGCGCGATCAGCTGGACGCGAAAACGCAGCTGTCAGCCGATCTCGCTCACCGCCCGGATCCAGATCTAATAGTCGACCACCTTCGCGGAACACTACAGCCACTGCTTCCCCTCCCCGCAGTCCTCCAGCAAGTCCGCGCCGTCTTGTACATACAGAGTCTCGGCTAAAGCGGACTTCAGGTGATGGTCAACCCGTAACCTACAACATGGCGCAATTGGATCACGGTACGAATGACTTGCATGTCAAGCTATCAGTTGTCACGGACAACAAGCCAGCGGTTGACCTAGACGATCCCAGCGCATGGAGAACGCCAACGACGACTACCTTCTCGTTACCACCAGATCCTTTTGATCCCACACAGAAAAGGACACCTCTTACTCGTGCGACTACCCAGCCGAACCTGTCACCAGCACTTCGGCCCAAATCACCGACACCCTCGCCGTCGTCCAGAAGCATCACTCCGGTTGGCCGTGCACAAGTGCGACCCGTGCTTCGCCCACGCAACACAACAGGGGGGTCGAGAGCTTCTGTAACGTTTGCGGAAGACGATGTCAACGCTATACGACTTCCGCCAGATGAGCCCAGTGTAACTGCAGGACAAGTCGAGCTTAGCTCTCATTCCCGGGAACGGACTCCAAGTCTAATCAGTTCCGGCTCGAGAGTGACATCCTCAGCGTATACCCGGTCAAGCGGAGTCTTATCGGTAGCGACGATACTTGGTGAAGATTACGGTAGTGCAGTAGATCTTGCTGAAGATGACGGCTATGATGGGGTACAGATTCCCCGACTGCGTGAGCGACGTGCAAGCGAAAAGAGACTGCAAGATGCACGGGAGCGGATCTTGGGCACCTTGTTGAGTAATGACCATCTGAACGATGAGCTGCCGAAAGCAAAAAGTGATGAGGCGAGAGATACCGCACTTTCGAGGTCGCTCGCCGCACTGGAAGGAAATAGGATCTCACCTCGCGCTATGAGGATCGATTCTAGTCCCAGACATAGACCCTCAGCTCGACGTGGACAAAGCTTGGAAGCGGGGCGACAGGATGTCGGTCGAGTATTGGAGGAAGATGAGCAAGATGGCGACCGACTCGGTGCTCCCACAGACGATCCACGACCGATCCCTATGAGGCGGCTAAGTTCGAGCAGCAGAGTGTACGTACCTAAGCGATCGATTTCACCAGCAACCTCGCGAGCGACCAGTCCGACGACTACCGAATTCCCGCTTTCCACATCGGTGCCGACCACTTCTTACTTGCATATGGTCAGATCTCCGTCTCTCAATCCATCCCAAACAACTACGAGCCATCTCGGTAGACCTACGGATCGAGCTGAGCGACGACAATCGGATGGTCACCCCGTTCATAGTCACAGTAGGGACCAAACAATGGCTTCGGAGGATTCTTCGAGACCTATGCAATTGCGGATCAGTAGTATGGTCAACTTGTCAACTATGGGCTCGCCTTCTGTCTTCCGAGAGAATTCGAGTCAGAGCGTTCTAAGAACTAGTCAACAGCTCCAGGTCTTGGAATTCCATGAGTCTGGTCGACCAGTGGTCAGATACGTGAGTACGCTTTGCCGCCCACTTGCTACAATGACTGATCTTATCGTAGCAACTTGGCAATTGTATCGGTCGGGGTCAATTTGGCTCAGTCTACCGCTCGCTCAACCTTGGCACGGGCCAGATGGTAGCCATCAAGCGCATCCGACTGCACGGAATGAGGGAGGACGAAGTCACCGACGTCATGCGCGAAGTCGAACTGCTTCAGAGAATGTCGCATCCGAGTATCGTTAAATACGAAGGTATGTCGAGGGATCAAGATTACCTCAATATCGTGCTCGAGTGAGTTCCACTGTACTGTGAACAAGGAGCCATGACTGATGAGTTCTGTCCAGATTCGTCGAAAACGGTTCTCTAGGACAGACGCTTAAAGCTTTCGGTAAATTCAACGAGAAGCTAGTCTCATCTTACGTTGCCAAAATCCTTGAAGGTCTCGACTATCTTCATTCGCAAGGTGTAGTGCACTGCGATCTGAAAGCGGCCAACATTTTGTCTACCAAGAATGGGAATGTGAAACTGTCCGACTTCGGGGTATCGCTCAATCTGAAGGCTGTGGAGAACATCAAGCAGGATGCGAAGACGGCAGGTAAAGCCGGCGGGGCGAAGAAAAGAGCATCGGAAGTGGCAGGAACACCGAATTGGAGTGAGGCATATATCAGCAGTGTCATTTCATGCGATACTGACCAGGTAGTGCCTTCTAACAGTGGCACCTGAGGTAATTTCTTTGACTGGCGCGTCTTTCGCTTCGGATATCTGGTCACTTGGTTGCACTATCATCGAGCTGCTGACCGGGAAACCGCCCTACGCGGAGATCACGAACAGCATGAGCGGTAAGTATTGTTCGATCAAAGGACAGGGACGACCACTCATACGACTACTGCAGTGCTGTTCCATATCGTGGAAGACGACATGCCCCCAATGCCATCCGACATATCGGACGAACTGACCGATTTCCTGAAGTTGTGCTTTGTCAAAGATCCAAAGCTGCGACCGTCCGCAGCAGCCATGTTTGAGCATCCTTGGGTAAAGGCGCTTAGTCCCGAACTGGTAAATTGGCAGCATCACGATCCTCGTCAGTCTAGCTAAAGCGCTTTCTGTAGGCTTTGCGACCTCAAGACAGCGTGCCGTTCCTTCGACGCGTGAGCATGGATCTTCGACGTGTTGACAGTGCACGTCTGTTCGACAACGAGGGGAACGACAGTACGACCGATCTGCGGAGGCATCGACACAGTATGGCGAGCTCGCATGGTCGTGAGGGGTCGGATGGGATGTCTACCAAGACGCATGTTCTTATCAAGACAACCTTCGGGAAAGGTGAGTCGACGTTGATCAGTGTGGCAAAGCAATGCTGACACCGTGGGTAGCCATTGTGTGTCGAGTATGTCATCTCGGTGTGAAGAAGGTCGGCGTGCTCTGTCAAGATTGCGGTCTCATCGCCCATACAGCATGTGCGAGCGACGCGTCCCCCCGGTGTGACATCCACGAGCAGTACGAAATGCTTTCTCGACAACAAGAGATGGGCCTCTCACCTCTTCCGGATGATCCAGTTCCGACTACTCTCCCCGTCAAGATTTTAAATGGGCTGAAGAGGTCCAAGACTGCTATCTTGGCCTCGTCAACGTCCCAGGTAGCTCTCATGGGAGCAGTTACACAGAACTCAACGGACAACCGATTTCAATCCCAGGCGTACGGTCGACAGAGTCTTGAAACGAACATGTCTTCCCGATCTGCGAGTTTACAAAATCGATCATCGATGTATAGCAATACTTCGGAATACGATGGAGACGGCAGAAGACGGACTGAGGCTCAGTATCATCTTGGTGAGATGGGTCTTCGTTCGACTGCGACAATAGATGAAGGGGACAAGGTCGTTCAAGTAGGTGTTGTACCTGTACCAGCGGGTGGTGTAGGAGGTAGGAAAGGACATACAAGGAACAAAGAGAGTAAGAGCGATTGTTGTATCATGTAGAGTTGGCTATCGCTCGGATGGAACAAGACATTGTAGCGGTGTTATCATTTCCAGCTTCCAGAGCTTATCCTTACAGTAGTTGTAATCTAGTTAGGTCTGTTGATTTTGTAGGCTATACACGCATAGACTCCACATATTTCTTGCATACACGCATAGTTTGAATGTACCCCTTTGTTTGCAGATGGTATTGACATACATCGACTGGCCGCTGGGCATCACTTGACTGACACACGCTGTCAGAAGGGACATGACGGAGCGAGTCCGATCTCATGCCGGCCGATCGTACATCTGTCGAGTCTGGAACGACCAGAACCGGTCCCGTTCTTCGGACACAAACACAACCCAACGTTATCTGAAGACCCGATGAGCACGTTCGTCGCAATCTTCACCACAGGGTGTTCAAGTGTGTTAGTGCAGAACGAGCAAACACCGTTAGTGAAAGTGAACCAACTAGCTTCGGGATGTAATGATATAGGGTATTGGTTTTCCAATGAGTTACTAGTAGTATGTAGTCACCCGATCGAATGAATAGATGATATATCTCACGGTACTGTCCGCAGCACAACAACAATACTTCTAACCATCAACGGCCCCATGGATAGCGTGCTTCGGTTCCCCAAATCGAATACTGTAGTTGTAATGAAAACGGTGACAGAATGACAATGGCGCCATCGACGTTATGGGTCGTCCCGTCCATAGGGACATATCAAAAGTGTACACAAGTTGATCGGGACGTCGATCACGTTAACCTCGGATGTGAAGTTGTTTGGATATACAGTACGTTCCAGCGTTCCAATCCGTAGAGAATGGGTACTGTATCCAACTGTAAGCATGGATGCTGGAACCGAGTAGTACCTCAAAACGCAAGGCTTTGTTGACTTGTTTACATTTGACCCGGATCATTTTACGGCATTGTTGAGGTGACCGGACAGGTTTCTCGTACCCTCGTACTATTATTACCCACTGGGGTTGTCTCGGTTGGTTCGCGACACTTTGTTGTGGCTTTGCTTTATTGACAATAGAGTATGAGACCGGGCCGTTTGTGCAAACCTCCCTTCGATGGGGTAATACAAACCTATAATCATACCAGGGGTCCCAGACGGTGATTGATCGATATGACGCTGTCACCATGCTCGTACGAGGTACATGTCTCATTCTGAGAGTTATATCACTGGTAACTACTGGTCGTCGGACGGGGGTTTCGCCTTGATAAGATGGCAAGTTGAATTTGGTCAGCTGTATCGATTGGTTTACTAACGGCATAGTCGGATGGTGCACCTTGTGCTTGTTGTTTGGTTGTTTAGATGTTTGGATGTTTGTCTCTGTTTATGAAGCTTGAAGCCGGATCAGGAGATGCCCTCGAGATGTATATAAAGTGCCCATTCCGGCCATCCAAGACTGATATTCTCTCTTCTTCATCCACAACAATCAACCAACTTACTACAAGTATAATCAACTAGCCAACCAACCTACCCACACTCGTTTTAACAAACCCCTAACCAAACCAAATCAATCCAACAATCAAGATGAAGACTGTCGCCGCCACCGCTCTCCTCGCCGCCGTTGCCTCGTACGCCGCTCCTGCTAAACGTGCTGTTACCGACACGTAAGTCTTCCTCTTCTTCACCGTCTACAATGACTGACATACTCCCGCTTCCGCAGTGACATCCTCCAGTATGCGCTTACCCTCGAGCACCTCGAGAACTCCTTCTACCACGGCTTCCTCGACAAGTTCGACGATGCCGCCTTCACCAACGCCGGTTTCCCCGACTGGGTCCGAGGCCGAGTGAAGAACATTGCTGAGCACGAGGCTCAACACGTCGCCCTTCTCTCTGGCGCTCTTGGCTCCGCTGCCACCCAACCCTGTACTTACGCCTTCCCCTCCGTCACCGACCCCAAGTCCTTCATGGCTCTTGCCTCGGTCATTGAGAACGTCGGTGTCTCCGCCTATCTCGGTGCTGCCGCCTCCATCATGGAGTCCGCCTACGTTACCGTTGCCGGTTCTATCCTCACCACCGAGGCTCGACACCAGGCTTGGTTGAACTCTGCCGTCGAGAAGGCTGCTGCCTGGTCCGGTCCCGAGGACACCCCCTTGGACTTTGACGAGGTTTACTCCATCGCCGCTGCCTTCATCACCTCTTGCCCTACCACCAACCCCACCTTGCCCTTCAAGGCATTCCCCGCCCTCACCATCGCTGCCGACGGTACCGTTGGCACCACCGCCAAGACCGACGGTGCCTTCGTCCAACTCCTCCAGGGTCTCGACCAGAACACCTACCCCGTTGTCAACGGTAAGGTTCAAGGTCTCCCCACCACCCAAGGTATCGCCTATGCCGTCCTCACCTCTCAGGGCAACTCCACCCTTGTCGGTGACGAGAACATCCTTGCCGGTCCCGTCATCTTCAACTCCCCCTTCAACTCCAAGCAATCCAACCCCGCCCCCAACTTTTAAATCTTTGTAGCTTAGTAAACTACTTTGTATATTGTAGGCTCGGATAAAGGATAGGGAACGAGGATGTTGACGATCATATGGACAATGCATTTGCGTGATAAACAGGACATCATGATAGAATACATTCACAGTCGCACATTCTGCCACTTCATCTGCTGAACTCTCAGGAACAAACAGGTCTGGTGCCCCACCAGCGACAACCGTAAACAAATATAAGGATTCAGACCCAATGTAATATCCTTTCTTCCTATTCTCTTTTTGATGCGGGTGCCAGGACGCCCAAGCTTTCCTAGAGATGTTCAAGCGATAGTACCCAGTCCGCTCGAGGTGTAACGAGATATCCATTCTTAGCCCGATTCACGATGAAGGGCTCTCGTTTCCTCCTTCCTGCGCTATTCAAGACCATCGTCCTCCCTCCTCTTCTCGTCTACCTCTTCCTTTGTCTCCCAATCCTCAATCTTACTTCTTCACTTGTACCAATACCAACATATATCATCTCCTTCCCTCTTCTATTCATCCTCCGCTCATATCTCTCCCTCCTCCGCTCACAGCGACATGCAAGAAGTCTAGGAGCGATCGATACCCCCCGTGTGAAAGGGAGATGGCCTCTGAATCTCGATGTTCTGCGAGATTGGGCAAGAAGCGGGTCGGAAGAGGAAGTAGGACGTATGATGGTCCTTCTTGAGAGAAAGTATGGCAAGACGTATAATACCCGTGTACTAGGTGAAGATCAAGTAAGTGAGCTAGAACACTCGCATGATCACGGGATGCTCTGGTGATGTGCCGACAGAGAGTCACATAACAAGCTTACACAATATGCTTATCGTGGGACAGATCATATCTTCTGATCCGGCTGTGCTGAAGCATGTCCTCATCAGCGATTTTGACAATTTTGTCAAAGGTCAAAAGTTCAAAGATCGGGCAGAGGCTTTCTTAGGTGATGGGATTTTCAACTCAGATGGGGAGAGATGGAAGTTCGTGAGTGCCATCAATCCCGACGACTGCTCTGTCATAGGACAGCAATGACATAGCTCTCAGTTGACACTGACCATCTTGAGTGGTATTCAGCACCGGGCCTTACTTCGACCGTTCTTTCATCCTACTCATGTGTCTGCCGAGCTATTCACCACCCATGTCGACGCTTTCCTCTCGTCGATACCCATCTCGGGAGAGGCATTCGATATCCAAGCGCGATTGGGACAACTGTCCCTCGAGATGGCAGTGATGTGGATGTGCGGAGAAGATATGTCAAGCGTACCAATGGACTCGGATCCGAAATGGATCGCTGCGAAAGAGGGTCTGGGAAAGGCCATGACAGATGCTCAAAGAGTAGTAGGACGTCGAGTCAAAATAGGAACCATCTGGGTGAGCTACTCTTCCTCAGCACTGAACTGTAACTCTAGCTGACACTCGGGTCAGCCACTTTTCGAAATGTTTCAAGATCCCCTGAAAGAACCAATGACGACTATACGCACATTCTTCGAACCGATTATCGATAGAGCGATTGAGAGGAAACGACAACGGCAGATACTGGACGAGAATGAAGATATCAGATTCATCGATAGATTGGTAGATGTCACAGACGGTGAGTGACTTTTCACATCGCAGGGACGAGCTCGAGAGGCGTTCATGCTGAATCTCTCGCCTGAAGACCGGAAACTTGTCGAGGACCAGCTCATCAACATCCTCCTCGCATCCCGAGATACGGTGAGCTTTCCGTCTCCTTCCAACGTCGTAGAGAGATAGCTGACATGCACTACATGGTAGCTCGCTTCGTGCTTGACCTTTTGTGTCTACTCGCTAGCTCTACATCCCGATATCGCAAAGAGAGTACGCGAAGAGGTCAGGCAAGTGGCCGGGCAGGAGGGTGCGGTTACCAAAGATGTCATTCGAGATTTGAGATATAGTGAATTATTGTCCATTTCCGTCACGACTGTGGCTGACAACGATACAGGTCGTGCTTTCATCAATGAAGTATTGCGATTGTTCCCGCCGGTTCCCCTTAAGTAGGTCACGTTCATCATTCCGCTTGAAGCAGAAAGCAAGGCTGACCAGAAACCCATAGCATACGACGTACTCTCCGACCCTCACTCTTGCCGACTTCAGATGGTAGTCCACCAATGTACATGCCGGCGAACACGTCGATCATCATAGCCACTGTACTCTCACAACGTGACCACTCTGTCTGGGGAGAGGATGCAGGAGTATTCGATCCTGATCGATGGTTGGATGGTAAGCTCAGTCAGAGCGAGCGAGAAGGATTCATCAGTTGGAATATCGGGCCAAGGATGGTATGTCCCGGTCTCTGCGGATTTGGCACAAGCTGATCTGTGGAGTCTTGATTTAGTGTCTCGGACAATCATTTGCTCTGACGGCGATACAGACCTTCTTAGTCCTCTTGTCCCGACAGATGGACAGGGTCGACCACGCCGGTGAAGGCAAGGGAAGTCTGAAACTGGTGTTCGATGCCCAATCGACAAAGAACCGAATCCCAGACGGCTGGACTGAACATGCGACTCACGATGGTCGGGCAAGAGGGGGAAGAGATAGGATGTGGGTGGTGGCTGATGTAGTTCTCGCAATCAAGGTGAGTGATTCGCCGCATGATGTTACGATGTGTTAGCTGAACGCCATGTCTTGACTCGTGACATAGGGCGGTCTTTGGGTACACTATGGTTCCTCTTAGGATGGTGCTTTGGGAATGATGTATGTGTATGATGCATCGTTACCCTGCTCTACTCGACATCTTCTCCTGATTCAGGCTTGCCAAACATCCCCTTTATGCTTTCCCATAACTTCTCGTCGCCCTGTTTTCGAAGTCTGTCCTCAACTTCGGCGGCGGACAACCAAGCAAAGGCGGAATAGCCTGATGAGGAAGAAAGGGAGGGTTCACCTGCGAGGATGTGGCCTCGGAGGAAGAATGTCTAGAGAATTAGTGGGTATCAGCACAAATTCGTCAGAAGCGCAATTCGTAATAGTAAATTGCCATGTTTCACGAGGACACGGGAAGGAAAGGAAGGACTTGAGACAGTGAGCGGTTGTACTCACTCTCGACGCTCCGTCCTTGACGACGCCTACTGGTTTTCTAGTGACCAACCAGCTATCCATTCCTATTCCACCCAAACTGCCCTCTACACCTATAACCTTCTCCGTCACTGCCTCATCCAAAGCTTCCAATCTCTCCACTTGTGTTTGTGGGAAAGTCCATTTCTTATTTTGTTCTTGTTGCACCAAACAAAATACCTCTTCTTCGGGATACCTCTCCAAACTCTTCTCTCCTCTCTTCGTCTCCGCATCGGAATTCTCAAAATGATCTCTGGACAAGATCTCGTATTCCGTCTCAGGGGGGATATCACCTCCTACGTCTGGTGCTGAACCGGCAATCCGAGGACCGTAGATTTTGGAAGAGTATTCGTGGTCTGAGAGAAGATGTCGTCGCAGAGGGAGAGAGCCTGACTTGAAGTAGAATTCAAGAGGGAGAGGGGAGGATAGGGCATGTTGAACGGATTGCGAGTGGGAGTAATAGGCCGATTCGAAAGGTGTAGGTGTGGGCGTAATGAGAGGAGGTCGGGATAGTAGTAAAGATGCGATTAAGGGAGGAGGGGTCGTTGCTGAAGAGGAGGAGAATCGTTGGATCACTGTGCACGAACAAAGATACCAGGCCGATTTGATCATTAGCATACACACCTCACAGATGGTGGAACGGGCGACTTGACTTACCAGCTTTGCGAGGGACGGATCCACAAGCTTTTGTTAATGATCGGGAAGCGAATGACATTGTGCTGTAGATATCAGTCGAAAGAAGTCTATGTTGAGTCCAGTAAGAGATACAGCGAAGAATCTAACGATACGTCGATACACCGAAATTTCAGAGATGGTTCAAAGCGAAAGAAAGAAAGACCCGGAGCAAAGAATAGGTGAAACTTGTTAATTCCCCCCTCTTTACTTTGGGTTGTGGATTTATACAAACCTCCACTCTGCTTCGTGGCAAAATTAACTTTCTGTGTGATTTTGCTTCTTCAACTATCTCTGTCTTTCTGAACGATCGTTGTAGATCGTGAGAGACGTTGCGATTGACATAACCATAGTGCTGCGAAGAGCACTCGCGCTCCGTCGTCATTCTAATTCACCACTCAGTTTTATTCCGACTCATATCACTAGTTTTGCATTTATTACCAAACGATCAACACATACCCTTTCAACTATTACGCAGAACGACGGAAACACACAAATTATCGAACGATTTCATCATCGCTTGACTAGACTACACAACGCTCACGATCGCTTATCATCTCTCATCATGTCCACCAACAATGTCGCATCCTCTTCCTCTTCTTCTCCCGGCGTACCTTCCCCCACTACATCTTTTGCCTCCTACCTCCCCCACCTCACGACCGCCCTGGACACATTGACCACTCACGCTGCGGCTCTGCCCAACAAGTCGGACATATCGTTCCATCGAACTCTCGATCGGGGATTCGCAAAAGACTTGGACAAAGCTAGCGAGAGGGTCCTACAGATGACAGAACGTCTTTTGAGTCTGGTGGAGATCAGTCAGAAGGGCAACAAGGCGAAAGGGAAGGGGAAGGCGGTTTCTGCAAATACGCAAGTGAGGAGAAGGAAGATGGAAGACGAGGACGATGTGGTCGATGGATTCAGAGGTGGTGTCGTGGGTGTTGTTGATGGGTTGTTGGAAGATGCAGTGAGTATCAATGGTCACGTTGTGTTGTAAGTGTACCAGCTGATGGTAAGCTAGGACTCCGCCTTGGACGATCTGAGGGGAGATAAGAAGAAGGCAGCGATCGCTGTCAAGCCGTCATTAGCTGCTGCTGCGGGTCAAAAGGTGAGCCAGTTGTTGATATACCGCTTCAGCTGGTAACGTGTGATTGATCTCGTCTTCGTCTAGATCCCCGGACCATTTGCCAAGTCCAGAGAACGATTGCCCGTTGCTTTGTACCATGCTACAGACCTCACGAAACCACAGTTACTATTCCATGACCCAGTCAACAACTTCATCACCGAACCGTGGAAACCTTCGCTCACTACGAAACCTCACTCTATGGTCCCACTCGATTTTGTCCCTCCACTCGAATACGATTTGACCGAAGAAGAAGAGATGGATCCTTCAAAAGAATATTGGCGTAGAGAAAAGGAAGTTCGACTTCGACAACATCCCTACTTCTACGAGACGAGACATCTCCCATATCCTACATCGATGTTCATCGATTCTCCTCCCATCCCACCGAAAAGCTTCGAGGAAACGCCATTCGAATTCGTCGATACACCCCAAAAACTGGAAAAGATGGTGGAGAAGTTGAAAGTGGCTAAGGAGATTGCGGTGGATTTGGAACATCATCAAATGAGGAGTTTCTCAGGGTTCACATGCTTGATGCAGATTTCAACGAGAGAGCAGGATTGGGTTATTGATACGCTCGCATTGAGAAGGGAGATCAGAGAAGGCAAGCTGGGAGATGTCATGACAGATCCAGCGATCATCAAGGTGAGTTATACGACTACTTACTGGACCGCTGTTCTCCCGACTGACGCGATCCTATAGGTCTTCCATGGTGCGGAGAGCGATATCATTTGGCTGCAACACGATTTCGACATCTACGTTGTCAACCTGTTCGACACGTATCATGCATGTGTTGTGCTGAGTGAGTTGAGCCGCTGTTATCTTGTAAAGACCGACGTAGCTGATCAACGTGGCTCTCAGATATGGCGCAACGCTCCCTGGGCAGTCTCCTGCAACAGTACTGCGACTTCGAAGCGGACAAGCGATATCAGCGAGCCGATTGGCGAATCCGTCCGCTCGGCGAAGAAATGCTGCATTACGCTCGATCCGACACCCATTTCCTCCTTTTTATCTACGACAGTCTACGAAACGGTCTCCTCGAACAATCCTCTCGTCCGCCCTCTCCTGACCCAGAGGGGAACACCGTGATTGAGACTGCACGACGCAATCCCCAAGCAGCGATGAGAGAAGTGTTGTACCGATCAGCAGACACAGCGCTGAAGTTGTATGAGAGAGAAGTCTATGATGAGGAAACAGGTCGAGGACCAGGCGGGTGGGCTGCTGCGGGAAGGAAATGGTTGCCGAAAGGTGCGATCGACGAGGAAGCAGGATGGATATGGAGGAAGTTGCATACTTGGAGAGACAGACTTGCCCGGGAATTGGATGAGAGCCCTTAGTGAGTGAGACTCTGCTCCAATTCAGCATGCTGGGATGCCGTTCGCTGACATCGACCTTGCTCAGCTACCTCATGCCAAATGACATGCTCAAGACGCTTGCACTCTTGCAAGGCACAGCTCCTATACTCGTGCGACAAGCTGTCCGGGGCGGTGATCGCGCCCCACTCGCCGAAAGCCGACTGGACGACATCATCGCTGTCATCAAGTCAGCAAGAGCAGAGTTCGCTCGAAATATCCAAGCCAAAGAAGTCACCGAGAAGGAAGGGAAAGATAAAGTCAACGGTGTCATCAAACCAGTCCCAGCCAAAGCAGCTGCTGTTGTTGCGTCCGAACCAACTCCTGTCCCGGATGTATGGGATGCGATCACTGTTCAACCAAAGGTTGCTCCCAAGTCAGGATTATTCGGCTCGACCATCAAGTCCTCGACAGCTGCTTCGCCCTCAGGCAGCGCAAATGGAAAGTCGAGTTCAGCTCTGTTTGGCAAGACTCTGGAGAAGACTGGGAAAGGGAGAAAACCTCGACAAAACGGACGAGCGAAGGAGATGTCGCCCGGGTTCCAATCAGTCCAGAGCTCAATTCATGGGGAATTAGAGCCCAAGTTTGCTGTCCTTTCCCATGACGATGTGGATGTCGGTACGTCGATCAAGCCACTGGAACCGGAGACGGTACCTTTTGTGCCAGCAGAAGCACGTAAGACCACCACCATCGCCCAAGCGAATCTTAGCTCGCTTAGCGAACCAGAACAACCCACGACATCTGCTGCTGCCACTAAGAAAGTAGAGAAGGTGGAAGATGGCGTTGTTCAAGTCAAGAAATCGAAAAAGCAGAAGAAGAGGGATCGTGTGGGCTCGTCTAGCATCGCCAATGACGGCAGTGGGAAGAAGCCAAAGTTGATAAACGAAGGAGAGCGATCGGCCGATCAGGACGTCATCAGTGTCGATATCGACGCAGCTGGAACCAAATCTGTCAAGAAGGAGAAGAAAGCGAAAAAGGAAAAGGTCAATGTGCAAGATATCCCAGAATTCGATTACGCCAACGAACCTAATCTGCTGGATCAACCCGAAGGATCTGGCACGAAAGCGAGTGGGAAGAAGGGTAAAAAAGGGAAGAAAGGGAAAGATAAGCCACAGACTGGTGAGTGCGACAGATTGTTCAAAATCACCAACAGCAGTGTTCGTGACTGACTTTGGTATGTATAGGTATAGGTGCGGTGGAGATCCCTACGTTTGGACCGAGACCTGCTAAAGATGCGAGTCAACCGAAAACTGGAAATAAGTCTGGCACTTTTGTATAAGCAGGCCAGGCGCGTGGGCGTGGCAGAAGGTCAAAGGGAAATAACGAGATATTATCATGTAGGGGGTCAGACAGTAGCTATGTAGAACGGGGGAGTCACATGATCTGTTATTGTGCGTGCACATATGTCACGTTGAGACTCGCTTGCATGTTACAGTTAGTACATCGTGACCGGACTGGGAGAATAAATGCCCAACACGGCATTTGACTGCTCTTCTGGCATGCATGGGTTGCACTGGCATGTGGGATGGGGTGGTACAGCTCTGACTGAATCGGTGATTGTAAGATCTGTCTCCTAATTACAGTGTACAGTAATTTACCGAATCAGGAATATATGAGAATAACTGTCAGGGTACGCAGGGTCTTTTTATTGGGGGCCCATCTGTCTAACGCGTCTATTGCCGCCGAGTACTGCTACGACTGTACGAGTAGTACTGTACCGATTCCCGTAGCGTAACTTATCGTTAGACTTAACGGAATGTAACATTGACTAACTATTGAAGCTTGTCAAACAACAGAACGAAACAGACAGATATACGACAACAACGAGAACAAAGAGGGCCGCGCCAAACCATCGAGTGAGGGGATATCAACTCCGAGCTCTTGCTTCCGAAGCAAAATAAAGAGAACAGCGGAAACCTCCACACTGTATCAACTACGGTAGCTTGCTCCTCACTTGGCACATAGCGTCGGTACTGGTCGCGAAAGCCGGTCCATGGGAAAAATTAGAGTAAGTCCTGATCAGACATTCCTTCCTCTCCTCCCAATGACCGAGGTCTGCAAAGTTGACGATAGTTCGTACTACAGCCAGTGGAAAGCGATAATTGACATCTGTATAATTGATCATCATTATTATTATTCATACCCCAGCTCGGTTTACGACTACTCTCCTCCCTTGGTCTCCTCACTCTTACGACACACACTTACCTTATTGTGGTGGCGGTTTTGTTTTTAAGCGATTCCCTTCTTACACCCACGACCAAGTCGCAAGTCAAGTCGAACCGACTTCCGATACACAAACTTTTTTTCGCTTGTTCGAGATACCAGTGATAGTCAAACAGAGGACATCTCCTGTCTCTTGTGTCCATTCACTTCACATGGTGATCGAGTTCCCGACATAGAGGTTGTGGAATCCCTTCCTTCAAGTCGTCCCCCTGGATCAATCCCATTCTCTTGACGCGCGGTCCAAAAATAACTCGGAAAACGGAGGATCAATCAACCACCGATATATCCACGCCTTCTCTCTCGAGGCGGGATCGTCCTTCGCGTCAGCTCAATCGTTCTCCTGCCGGTCGAACACGTCCACTCGTCCGAACGACTCAAGATGAATCACCATCACAACCACCACCACCAAAACCATGGGTACAACCTACCGCCGTACAGCTCCGATCCGTCCACCTCGTCAAATGCAATGGGCATGTCAATCGGTGGTCTGAGTCTGAGCAGAAGAAATTCGTTGGAATTGCAGAATATCGAGGATGAGCGCAATGATAGTAGAGATGAGGAGCAGCAATATGAGAGTGGGAGTGGGAAGAAGCGGAAAAAGGGAAATGAGGACGGGAGAGTGAAGAAGACAAGGCAGAGTCGTGAGTGTCCTTGTCTCGGTTCGATTCTGCTCGAATCCTCAATTTGAGATTGCGTCGTTCAAGAGGTGACTGCTGACAACTTTTGCGCTCTGCGTTTCACGTCGTCCGCAGAATCGTGTGATGGTGAGTATAACCTCGTCCAGCGGCGCGTGAAGGTTACTAATCGGGCCCGTTATTCTGATTCTACCAGCATGTCGAGCAAGAAAGTACGTTGGCTGTTGCCAACCTCTATCATTTCCGTGATGTTAAGCTCACGCCCTTTGTTACAGGGTCAAATGCGATCGTCCTCCGCCAGGAACCGTCAACCCTCTTATTCCCCCGAAAGATGTCTGCTCGCATTGTTCACATCTTGGCTTAGCCTGTACGTGTAGTTGGCGGGTGGTATTGTCGGTTCCACGACAGCTGACACGCCTCTGTAGGCACATTCGACTATAAGCCCAAGAAGCGAGGACCACCGAATATGTGAGTGACCACTTTGCGATCGTGTTATCGAGGCTGACAATCCGCCAAGGTATGTGAGGAGGATGCAAGGCGAAGGGAGCGCCAGCGATACCCCTAACGAGACACCTGCGCCTCTACCGGAACCTAGTCTCAGTCTGAGCCGACAACCATCCAACCCGTCTCCAGAGGTATTGGTGACGCCCGTGGCCGATCATACAATGCTATATCATGATGGCGCCAAGCGAGATCGGGAGAACTGGGAATCGAGTATGGGTATGACCGTTACCTCCTCCAGCGTGGGACCGGGACCTCCACACTCTGCGCCCCCATCGACAACGCAATATCATCAATCCCTGCCAATGTCAAACAACTCTTCCCCTGCGAGCAGAACCTATCAGACGAGCTCACGCGTCTCTTCGCCCCTGCAGAGATCGGGTTATCCTAATCTTCCAGCTGAGGCAATACGGGGCACTGGGTTATTGATGCCGCAACCGCAGAAGGAAGTACCGAGAATCTCCCCACGGTTGCCATATATTTGGCCAACGCATAGCCAACCCGACAATCCCTTTGACGCGATCATGCCTCGGACGAAGCTCTACCAGATCATCGACCTCTACTTTGATTACATATATTGTCTCATCCCGTGTTTACACAAACCATCGCTGATACACGATCTTAACATGAGGCGAGAAGAGAGACCAGGGCAGGAAGAATGGATTTGTCTGGTGTTGGCCGTCGCTGCTTCCACACTCGCTCAGCTGCCACGAAGCTTCACATCGATGACTCGCGTGGAAACGCGCGAGCTGGTCGTCAAATGTGACAAAGTGGTCAGGGTATATATGACCAAGGATTTCACGAATCTCACTGTAGAGAGGAGTAAGTGCCTGTGCCATCTTGCAAAGCTAATCACACCTGACTGACGAACCGATTTGTCCTTTGCAGTTATTATGCTCTATCATAGCGTGTGAGTATACCAAGACACAGTGTTCAGGCGGACGTAGCTGACATCAAGCGACGCCAACAGCTTTGTGCATAGATCCACTGGATCGCATCAGATCGCCAATGGCGAGATAGGAATGATATGCGCATTCATGACCACACTACACATGCATGACGAAAGGGTGAGTCTCGGTCTCCATACTCCCAATACGAGCTGCCCGATCCTCAGACTCTGATTTTGGAACGCAGAGCTATCGTAACTGCGAACCTATCGAACGGGAGTTGCGCCGGCGGTGCTTCTGGCTCATGTATGGTGCGGACAAAACGATCGCGGCGATAGACAACATCCCCACCTTTATGCAGGAAGATTACTGCGTCGACGTCGGACTGCCTAGTAATCTGTGAGTGTTCGCAAGCAGACGCTCTTGATTATGCATGGGCTGAAACTGAGAGACAGGGATGACGACTACATAACAGCGGATACTTATTTACCTCAGCCAGAAGGCTATGTACCCCAGCTATGCGGTTTCCGTATCATTACAGAAGTACACCAAGGTATGTCCACATCATCGACCGGGAACCAGATCGCGTAAAAGCTGATCAGAGTTACGGGTCTCTCAGTGACTGGTCACATTCTCAATATCAGAAGGCAGGACAAGGTTAGGCCCCCTCAAGGCTATGCCCTCCATATGCGATTGAAGGAGATCGACAAGGCATATGACAGATTGATGGCCATTACCGACAATTCTCCCCCGCAATTGAGATTGGACTACAAGCGTGACAGGAGAAGTCCCAAGTGAGTGTGCATGTCATTGCGCCAAGGACGCAAGACGACACATATTAACAGAAACCCGGACACGATAGATCATTGTCTCCCGGTTGGGATGTAAGAGCAAAGAACGATATACGAGCGATATTCCTCGATCCCCATCCCGACACTGAGCAGAACAAAGACTTTTACGTCGTGCAGCAGGCTAATATATACGTGACTCAGGTGAGTTTGTCACCATTCGCCCGATGGGGTCTTAGTCGCCTAGCTGATCTCGAACGTTTCTAACAGCAATTCGTTCGGTATACGATCATACAATATCGGAATGAGCTGTTGAACCTAAAAGCTAGTCAAGACGGTGTTCGGCCCGCCTGGTCGGAGTCATCATCGTCAGCCCATCGATTCCCTGGAGATACAACGATTGGACTACGAGAGAAAGCTCGATGGCTCGGGAGGAGCTATCAAGAAGAGTGGGAAGAAGTAATCATTGACATGTTGGCGATCTTGCATGCGATCCCGATGAAAGTGTTGGGTAAGTCTTCAACATACGGATATCGAGACAGATTGCGACAAGCGCTTACATTTTCAATTCTGTCGTCGCATGACCAGCTGTCAACAGTTTCCCAGTTGTTGAAAAAGTCAGATTTGTCGCTTCTGCCTTACTCGATGCGATCAATCCGAATGAGCCGCAAGCTGCTTCAAAGGCAGAACAGACACCAGCTCAACGAGCTCAAAAGAACCTCTGTGAGTATAGTCGCCATCATTCACGCCTGTCCCAAGCCCGAAAAGTGGTTACTGATTTGTGATGATCGTGTGACCTATAGGGCAATTCTTGAGCATCCTGTCGGGAATCGAGGCGTTGTACTCGTTGACGGATGATCCGTCTGGATCATTAGGGAGGTAAAATGAACGGCATCACGATGCTCGTAGAAAGTAGTTGTAAATCAAATGTACGCTTGGAAGAAGGCACAGGGACAAGATAAGGATGTTGTATTTCATACAAGTCATGCATGTAGGAAGCATCTGTCGTGTGTGTACGTGAGATTCCAGATTGACGCCGATAAGATTAACCTTGTTTTTTCCTCTCTTAGCGCGGTTCAAACGTTGATGACGACGAGGACGCCACACTGTGTTTACCCCGAATAAGATCCTCCTTGCTTCGGTTCATCCCTCCGCATCATCACATCACATCATTGGACTGTACTATCAGTCCCTCTTAACACAACTTGGCTCCTTTCATTCAATCACTCTTTTGTTCCTCTCACCCTGCATTCCTTTGTCTGGGCGATCTGAGTTTGGACACTTTGATCCGCGTCGGTACCTAATAACGGATAACTTACATCCAATTCAGATCGATCGCTCTTTGGTCCTTCCTTTGTCCTTGTACGGTATATAACTATATCCACCTGAACGGACTAGATCGGTTCAAGCTTTATCTAAACCGTGATCCAGACTTGTAACTCGCCAACCTTACGAATCACACGACATACGAAGCACGGACGACGATGGTGAAATACATCTATACGTACCTCGACGAGTTCTTTGACTTGTCAGACTGGAATGATGATGTGAGTATAGCGCGTACGTCTCATTCACCGCCCATCCCATCTGGGGAGATTGAGAAGTCCTGGTCTACGGAACACTCTACGATCCGACTCGTCTCGCTTATCCAATTAGTCGGACTGAGATGACAGCTGATAACATCGCTTGTGAATGTGCAGATCAAAGGTCCATTCGGATTACGACCTCCACCTGGTGATTGGGCTGAATTCAAAGCTAGAATCAAAGGTCAGTGGAGTCGAGATCTGGTACACTCACCGAGTGAGCCGAGCTGCGCAGAGCTGATATTGTGTCTTCATAATCGCGTAGAGCTCGATGACGCTTGTGCAGAAGGAGAGAGGGTCAAGGTGATCTACGCAGCGAGACATGGTCAAGGTGAGCACCAATCTTCCTTTCTTCTATGGTTCCCTTCATCATGATCATCGGTCCGACAGAAGATTGCATTTCGGGGTGGAGAGCTGATTTCGGAATTGATATAGCTGAACACAATGCGGTGATGGAACGATACAATTGTACTGGTCACGAAGTGAGTGTATAACTCGGTCATCGTGTTCGGCAAAGCCACCCACCCACCAGTATCTACAGGGGTACTCACCGTCGAGTCCCTCTCCCTCTCCTAACCCCCTCCCCTATTACGTGTTGAGATAGTCCTCTGCTGATCCCCACGATCTTGTCACAGGCCGAGCAGTATGCCAATCTACTCGATCCATATCTCACCGTCCTCGGTCGATCCCAAGCCGCCGCGACGGCTTCTGCCGTCCAACGAGAAGCGAAGAGGGGAATGCCATTGCCCGAAAAATGGTTTGTGAGCCCCTTGAAACGCGCAGGAGAGACTTGTGGGATCGAGTGGGGTTGGTTGTTCGGAGACGATACCTCCAAGTCTGGTGGAGTCGACGCTGCAGCTGCTGCGGCGGGCGGTGACTTGGGTCATGGTGTACCTGCTAGTGTGGTTGAGGTGAGTATCAGCGTGGACGGGGTAAAGACTATGAAAGGGACTTTACTGACTCTACTCGTTACCTCTCTGTATCGCTCCTCTTACTTCCTGCTGACCCTCGAATCATCTGACATCGTCACCTCTTACGTCCCTCCCCGGCTCTACGTCACCCCATGACCGGACTCCGGACCTTCATCGACATTGCACATCCCACGTTGTTCCAACGGAACAGAACATCCGAGAACATCTCCATGTCCACATATGCGACTCTCGCGTCTCAGTCACCGAACTGAAGACTGAATTCCCATCATTCGCTTTTCCAGACGATATGAGCGATCTCGATACCATTTGGAAGTCGGGCAAAGAGCGAGATCGTGAGACGGAAGAAGAGTTGGTAGCGAGGTGCGGGAAGGGTATTGCAGAGGTTCTACATCTCAGCGAGGGATCTACCTGTGAGTGTGATACGTATCTCTGTGAGCCGTCGCATCACTGCCGATGTCTCGTTTCGCCCTTCTGTAACGTGTACCGTTCTTTGCTAGAATCCATAAACGCTGATACTTCTTCTCCTTCCCCCGCAGACGTCAGCGTCACAGCTCATTCTGGCGCGATGAGAGGTATTTACAAATCTCTCGGCGTGCCTGCTCGTCCCTTAGTAGTCGGCGAGATGAACGTACTTGTTCTTCGTGTCAAAGAAGTTCAAGAGTAAGAAAGAGTAGGAGTGTGTATCGGGAGAAGAATGACCAAAGGCGTATATATCCATCATCCACTGTTGACCCCCCTGATTTGTGCCGTTGTCATGTCAGTATATACATCTATGCATTGATGTCATGCTATGTTCATGCTATGTATGATATGCTACAGAATGTCAGAATATGAATTGTATGTATGCGAGCCTCACTGTTCCCCTCTCTTACTGAACTTGCTCCTCGTCCTCGTCCTTAGACACAGAACCTCCCCTCCAGCCGATACTCGCTACACCTTCTCCGCTGCTTCCGTCACAGCCTCCGCTTTGGCTTTGTCCATACTCGACCTCGACAACTTCTCAAACACAAAAGTGACTCTTCCTGTCCCTCCTCTCTCTGCCAACGCCTTAAGATCATGTCTCATCGTCGCCGGATCTGTATTGCTCGACAGCGACTTCTTCTTGATCTTGCCCGTGGCAGCTTTATCCTTCATAGCTTTGCGTTTACTCGGTAAGACTGGTGCCGGAGTCGACGTCCCGTCTGACCCTACTCCATCCTCGTCTTCGTCTTCATCTTCGTCATGCGAATCCATGACCTTGTCATCGTCACTCTCAACAACGCCGTCGGAGAGTTGTTCGTCGTCAGACCCAGGGTCGACCTTGCGCTTCTTCCTCTTAGTAGACGAGACCGTTTCGTCGTCGTCATCTTCTACATCGCCAGAAGTAGTAGGCGAACTAGATGTCTGATCGCCGTCCCATGCGTCCCATAATATGTTATAGAGCAGATTGTCTTGAACGCCGTCGAAAGAGCGATGATTGAATGGGTCGAAATGCGTCCATTTCTTCAGAGCGGCAAGTTTGTCCTTTGCCTCTGCTGCGGCCTGTGGAGCGGTCAGCATGTCTATGTCAGTGTGGGACAGCATGTATAGTGTACTGCGAAGTGCGGCTTACCTTGCGGCGCATTTTGGGAGTCTGGTGAATGCTTATGGTCAGTTGATTATACCTCTCCAAAAGCTCCTATAACTTACAGGCTCCGGATCATACTCTCCTGCAGAGACGAAACCGGGCGTCTCATCGGTATCATCGTCGTCTTCACCGATGGTGCTGTCGTCCGTCATAGTCTCGTTGATCTTCTCCGACGTGGGTTTGGTACAAGGACATCCGAGCAAATCATCTTGTAAGACATGTCAGCTTTCGGTGAGCAGCTGCAAACCTCTCAGCTTACGAGTTAGACATCCATCCGTCTTGAGTTTCATCGTGAAGATGTCCTTCAGCTCAGCCGGCGAGAATGCTGAACAGCCAAACGTCAGCTGTGCTATGCGATTTGTACGCGCCGACTCACAGTTCTTCGTGTCCTTGGCTTGGTCCAGCATTTGGTCCGAAAGACCGGTCTTGGTCAATTGACGTTGATAGATCTTTTCATCGATCGCATTGGTAGTCAAGAATCGATAGATGTAGACAGGTCGTTTCTGGCCATCACTGCCGGAGAAACGTGTCAGATTTGGTTATACAACCGACATAAACCCTACTCACCGATGAATACGGGCCATAGCCTGCGAATCAGTGGACGGATTCCTGTGCCATGGTGTCAGCAATAACACCTCCACGCACGTGAACGGCTCACCAATCGCTGTCGAAGAGAATCAACCTCGAACCACTATCATACATAGTCAGCGCCAGAACTGGTGAATAGACTACAATCCTAATCACCCGATCAGGTTCAGTCCCACCCCACCAGCCTTAGCACTGAGAAGGAACACAAAGCTCTCTTCTCGCTTCTTGTCCCTGTTGAACGTTTCGACCAGTTCCTGCCTTTGTCTCTGCGGGACTGACCCATCAAGTCGAACAAAGGGGTACTTTCGGATTTTCATGAGACCTTGAATCAGGTCAAGAGTTGCTGTCCAGTTGGAGACGACAACGACTTTCTCTTCCGTGGACTGATGTATGACAGCGAGCATCTTGTCGAGCATGAGCATCTTGCCTGTAAGGTGGGGTCAGTGCTTTGAAGTACATGCCCATCGCAGTCAGCGCAACTCACCGCTTGTCGTGACGTCGTTGATGTTGGTATCCTTGGGTATCGCTTGTTGGGCTGCGTTAGCCACACTTTGGATCTCCTCTGCCTTGACACCTTCATCATCCTTTTTGCGAAGCAACTGGCAGAGCAGTATTAGCGAGACATTCCAGTGATGCCATGACATGACTTACCATCGGCGAATTAGAAACCTTTCTCATCATATCGACTAAGAAACATCAGCCACGGGTGCGTAACAGTAGTACGTGACTCAACTAACTCAGAGCAAGCGATTGTGCGCCAGCGCCACGGATCATTCCACCAATCATAGTTGGATCCAGCAGCCTCGCTAGTACCGAGAGCTGCAGAATAGAAGGTGCGATGAAGATGACGTATTCGACTGTTGTCATTAGCGTCGACTATCTCTGCAACAAACTCACATTTCGGAGGCAGGTATCCACTCAGCACATCGGCTGTACGTCGCAGAACAAACTGTCTGGACAAATCGTTCAACTTGAAACACGAAGGTAATCAGCACTTGATAGTCGGATGGGTGACGATCAATACTCACTGCATCTGCCTTCTCTTTGCCGACCTCGAGCTCCTTGGCTGTACAACCAGGAGTTCGACTTTTCAAGATTGGCTTTTCGTAATGTTTGACAAACTTGTTGTACGCGCCAAGTAGACCAGGGCATGCAAAGTCGGCCTGGAGGGACGTCAGTCATGGCGGCAGCCACTACAATCACTCACCATTGACCAGTATTCTCCCAGATCATTCTGCACTGGCGTTCCGGACAAGACTGAGAACTGTATTAGCAAAGTGACGGTAGGGGGAGGAACAAGAACATACTGATCCGTCTCTGTGTCCGCAATTTCTCGAACATCTTGGTGGTCTTATTATCTTTGGATTTCAAACGATGTCCTTCGTCACAGACAATCAGGTCGATAGGTGGAACACATGCTGCTAGTTTCTTGCTATAGGGACAAGCATGTATCAGTATGACCCACTTGGCTGGCAAGAAAGACCGTACATTTCCTTGCGCAGCTAGAAGGCAGATTATCAGTTAGCGTTGCCGAACGACCATGGGAGATACTCACTCTCTCATATCCAATGATGAGTACTTGTTGGTAGTTGCCATTGATCTGTCGAATCTGAGTGTCAGTGTTCGCCTTCCCAGATCCATCTGATACCCACGAAGGATGACACAGCGTTGTTGCTACTGCCGTCCGCTACCACAACATTGACCCGTCTATCCACCCTAACCGGGACGTCAGCCCGGTCTCAGAAGCGGTGAAGTGGACATACCACTTCTTGAACTCTCTCTTCCAGTTGTCTACCAAAGTCACAGGACACACAATGAGTGCCTTGCTGACACTAGAGGAACGAGATGATTCGTCAGCACAGCCCAGCATCACAGGCGAGATCTGCTCACATTGAAGACTGATTTGCAAACGGTGATTGTTCTATTGTGTTGTCAATATACGTTATATCATGAAAATTATGAGCAACTCACTCAATAGGGTATATACCAGCGCGATGGTTTGAAGCGTTTTGCCAAGACCCATTTCATCGGCAAGGATGCATCCCTCCGCCTCTGCGTCTGTCATCCCCATTGCACAGTTGTACATGAACTTTCAGCATATTAGCCAGCCATTCTGCTCAAAAACGAAGGAAGAATGGATTCACATACCTTCACCCCCTCCTTCTGGTGATCCCGCATAACAGCAGACAATAATGGATCGACAACGACGTCGATTATGTCGGTTCCTCTGGGTGATAGCGGTCAGCTGACCTGTCATCAATGATGTTAGTATTTACTCACTTCAGTTTCCCCAGTTTGGGATCGGGTCGTTTCATGACCACCGCGCCAGGTGCATGTGGGTTATGCAGTGCTCCTCCCCATTGCAATCTTTCCTTATTGCTCTTTTCGCCCAGAACGATCCGTTCCACTTTGGGCTTCGGTGATGGCTTCGAATAGAAAGAAGCTGCCGCAACAGCTTTCTGTGGGACCACTGGCGTGAATGGTTTGTTGATGGGATTGCTCGGCAGTCGGGATGGACCAGCTAAAGCGTTTCCGTCATCTTCGTCGTCGACACTCCTGGCTGGTATGTAGCCTCCTAGGCGTCGTGGCTCGTGAGTCTGAGTGGGAGGCCGAAACGGCTTGGCGAAAGTAGAAGGCTGGTATCCATTCTTGACGACCGCAGGAGCGTTGGATCTGGGTTTGTTAAGAATGGAGGTAGATGCCTTGAACCTGTATTGCGGTCAACAGACATCTCTGGCTAGAGGGGAGATCGGTACTTACTCATCAGAGGTCACTTGACGATCGACAATCGTATCGTAGTTCCCGATTCGGAATTCTTGCTCTGGCCTGACTACTCTATCACCAGAGCTACCTACACCCATACTGCTCCACGCATTAGCTACTGCATTGCGTGACGATCACGAACTTACTGGTCTCCTTCTTCGCCAACCATGATGATCTTGGTACCTTCCACCTTGAAGAAGCCATCTCCGTCCCAGGTCTCTGATCGTTTTCCGGTTGATTAGCAGTGCAATTGACTGACTAAAGAAAGACAATTGTACTACACTCACTGTGCTGTGATCCATGAAAGAGTTGAGATTGATCAGCTGGGCAATCATCTTACTTCCAGTGCTGACTCACCTTTTTCATTTGTGGCTTTCTCCTAACGAAGCTTTGAATTAGCTCTCGACGGGACTCGCAACTATCATATCAAGCAGGTCCAACTCACCATTGTACCGCAAAATACTCTGCATACTTTGCTGATCCGCTATTAACCTGATAAACCATTCTCCCACCTCGTCCTACACTCATCTCAACCTTTGATTCTTCCCTCCCATACTTCTTTTGCAGAGCGACTTGCGGTGTGAGCGGTATAGGACGAGGAGTAGGTAGAGGAAGACTCCCCCCCTCGTCATCGCTGGCAGAAGAACCTTCTGAACATGAATCGGGGATCGAATCTACCTGGGTTGAAATTGAATCGATAATGTCCCCCAAGCTTCGTTTCGGCTTAGTAAGAGTGGCCATCATCTTGTCTCAAGGTGACCCGACCCTGCTAGCCTTTTGAACGTCGCTACGGTGGGAGAGAAGCAAAGAAGGGGGAAGTAAGGTTGAAGGATGGTGGCAACATTACATTACAACAACTTTTGCGCGCCTGTCTTCTATTGTATCGGTCGCGTCAACCGGCGGTGGAGGGATGGATGCGGTATTGTGTTTCTCAGAAAACTGGGATTTTGGAATTCTGAGAAAACTGCCTTAAGATGGCATTGATGGTATTTATCCACGTGAGCAACAGACGATCAGCGCGGCCGATTTTGACGGACAAGGTACGACGTTTGTGGAGACTCCGCATTACGGATGATGACTGGTGATGAGCTGGGATGCTTGATCGATCGAGAGTGTGATCAAATGTGAACCTTGAGCCTACTCCATGCCGGTGGGGAAGGGGGAATGATAACGATGGTGACGATATCAGTAGTATGATAATAATGTTCTCGTCTTTCTCAATCACGTTTCATTATCGAGCTATAGCAAATTGTTTTGATTTGATCATCAAAAGAAACTTCCTGTGCGCAACCCAGTAGATCCTCATTGCTTCCGATACAAGCGGTAGGTGCTTCTTCTAGGATTCAATCGCTTTTGATGGACCTCTCATCGATACTCCACTCACACTGACCTTGTAGCCAACATCGTTGTCACTTGTTGATCACAACTCAATTCGATACCTTGTCCCAGAACCGCTTTCGATACGATATACATCATGTCCAGCTCTTCCGATTTGAGCGATGTGACCTCGGCTACTACACCCGATACCATCCCATCCACTCCCATCAATTCCACCTTCTCCTTCACCCCCATATCGACCGCAGTCGTTCCTCATGCTACCAAGACATACACCGAGTCCTTACTCTCCCTCACCGACACCCTCACATCAACGGTCACCTCATCCCTCTTCTCGCTCTCACACTTCCAACCCTTGATAGCAGGTGCACGACTCGCTATCATCAGTATGATGTCTCAGTCCATCACCTACGGCAGACTCAGGATCTTCACACCTGATCAACAGGTATACACCTTCCCTCCTGGGAAAGACGAGGAAAGTGAGGAGGAGACGGCAGAGATCAGAGTGATTAGGGATGCATTCTGGTTGAGGTTGGTGACCCTTGGTGATCTGGGTTTCGCAGAAGCGTATATGGCAGGTGATTGCGAAGTTTCGGATCTAGTTCAAGTCTTCAAGGTTCGTATCTACCCTTCAACACTTTCAACAGAGACTCTCACTCAAGCTGACCAGTTTCTTCCTTGACGATCCCTTGTCTGCCCGGCAGATCTTCATCCGATCCAGGCCCGCATTGACAAACAGCAATATCTCCGGTGTCACCACTATCCCCTCTCGTCTATTCTCCCTCATCACTTCACTCACCAACTCCCGTTTCGCCAACACCATTTCCAATTCATTGTCCAACATTCAGGCGCACTACGATCTTTCCAATGGCATGTTCTCTAGTTTCTTGTCGGCTGACATGACATACTCTTGTGCAATCTTCCCAGAGCTGGACAAGGACTTGAGGGGAAGTGGCAGTTCGAACGGAGGTCTTGGTCTCAAGAGGATTGTTGCGGAAGGGCAAGATGAAGATGGAACAGAAGACAAGGATGAGCTGGAGGAAGCCCAGCTGGCGAAGTTGAGGTGAGTGTGGAATCTAAGCCTGTTGGCAATGTGGTGCTGAGCTTGACCCAGACATATCATACGCAAAGCCGATATCCGACCAGGTCACAGAGTACTCGAGATCGGTTCTGGCTGGGGTAGTCTTGCCATAGAGGTAAGTCTTTTGCTATCACGGTGTAAAGGTGTCACAGTCACTAAACACTTTGTTCCCAGGCTGTTCGCATGACCTCCTGTACAGTTGATACCATCACCTTGTCGGCACAGCAGAAGGCATTGGCCGAGGAACGGATTAAGAGAGCAGGGCTCGCTGGGCGAATCCGGGTATGGTTACTGGACTACCGAAAGTGGGTGTTATCACACCAAGCAGATCTGTGTTTCTGTGCTGACCGTACTGCCTAGATTGCCGGAAAGCTGGAAGGGATCATTCGACCGCGTAGTGTCCATCGAGATGCTGGAGGCTGTTGGGTGGGTAGACTTCCTGCCTCAAGCATCCCGCACCGCTGATTCCGCTGTTCGGTCGCGTAGCAAGGAGTTCACAGAAGGCTACTTCTCGGTCATCGACCAGATGCTTAACGAATGCGGAGTCGCTTGTATCCAAGTTATCACCATCCCAGAGTCCCGATTTGACAAATGTGCGTAAAGTGGACAACTCCTTGGACAGACAAGCTGACTTGTATACGCAACGTAGACCAACAAGAGGTTGATTTCATCCGGAAATGGATCTTCCCTGGGGGATTCTTACCGACCGTGACATACGTTGTGGATGCGATCCAAAAGGGTGCGAAGAACAAGCTCGTCGTAGACAGTATCTCTAACATCGGTGTAAGTACCACTTTTCCAATGCGTTCACGCTCTGATCAACAACGAAGCTAATTGCTATTCTGGTCCCGACCCGTACAGCCGCACTACGCTCGAACATTGCGAGAATGGCGTCATCGCTTCATCGCCAATTTCTCCAGCCGAATCGTACCTGCTTTGGTGGCTGAACATCCCGAGATGACAGAAGAAGATGTCGAGGTCTTCAAGAGGAAATGGATATGTAAGCGGAGATGAGCATTAAGAGCAATTTTGCGTAAAGCTGATGATGTGCTGTTAGACTATTTCTGCTACTGCGAAGTTGGGTTCTCGGAACGAGTGTTAGGAGATCACATCTTCACGATAGTAAGTGTCTCAACCTGATCGATAGATGTGATTTGGCTCAACAGTTTCTTGAACGTATAGGCTCGAGAGGGAAATGCGGATTACGGATGTACGACCTTCGTGTGATTCTGAGTGAAGCGTAGTGCTTGATATAGAAGGGAAAATGGGAAATAGAGGATCAAAGGTGTCTTGGGCAATACAGTAGTACATAAGGATGACAAGGTTGTGTTTGGGAATGCCAATGCAACCGCTTTCTCATAGCGCGACGTCCCTCAGTTTTGATATCTTCTTAACGGGGATCGTTCCCCAGTACACGAAACAATGTACATACTACATTACAACGACAAATATGTTACTATACAACGCTTTTACTTCTCTCTGTTACATGACGTATTTCATCTCCGCCTGAACAGTCCCTTCTTCACTTTTAGTCCCGTTGATAGACCACTTCCTCTTCTGCCCGCTTCTTCAAGCTGAAGTCGTGCAAGTTTGAGATGATAAGGTTGGAGCGGACCAGTCGGATGAGCAGAGTGTGGTTGTAGGTCTTTCGCTATGATACGAAAAGGGAAGATCAATCAGTTTACTATTATATCACGCACCCGCTTGGAGGTGGTCCCACTCACCTAGTTCGATGACGTCTGCTATGAAAATCTTGGCCATACCTGCTACGACCATACACATTTGGGGAGGACAATGTTGGTCATACAAATCACGATTGAGCTAGCCAGTCCGAACACATAGCAAGTCAGCTTTAACGAAGGAAGTTGAGGAACAGAAGAGACAGGCTGGGAAAACATTTGGTTGGTGCTTGAGGAGGAAAGTGGTTAGGAGTCGGACATACCCTCTTCACAGCGTTCTTGTTGATGGCGACGGTACTGAACGTGTCGAACCGTTTTGTCTGATCTGGATCGAGCTGTTCTCGAAGCAGGCTGCGATGGAACGGGGGCAAGCAAAGATGTCAGCTATCTTTCCTATATGATGCCAAAGTAAAGAATGAAGCAGATTGTCCTTGCTCCCCCCTCGCTCGCTTACGGTTAGGGATTTCGAAGTGAGATCATATGAGTCCACTCACAAAGTCTCTTCTCGTCTTTTCTGACCTTTTCGTTCAATCTCTTCTCTCTTGTCCACTTTACTTCGTAACGACTTGTTGTCCCCCCTGAGTGTATTGGCCGTATTCGCTCTGATCACCACTGGATCATCATCCCCCTCACCCTCATCCCCTTCACCTTCACCTTCACCTTCTACTTCAGCATCACCCTCACCCTCATCTTCATCATCATCGTAATCCTCATCAATCCTCCTTCTCCTACTTTGAGGCAAAGCGACCAGATCGTTCTCGTCCACATCATCATCTTCGTCTAGTAATACTCGATCGAGCTTACGCCGTTGTTTTGCATTAGGACGTTTTGGCGATGGATGATGTGCAGAAGGAGTTGACGGGCCGGGAGAGGCGGTGGAGCGAGAAAGGGGGAGAACGAGGTGGGACATCGTGTGAAGTGACAGACAACGTCTGCGATGTTTCCTCTAGCCTAGGTATTCCTTGGAATGTCTTTCTGTATGTATCGTGTAACAAGAGGAAAGCACGAATGAGGACGACAGATCAAGGCGACTTGTGATTATACGAGTGGACGGAAGCAAATCTCGAACAGAACACCAAAACCAAAATACCGCTCGGACCTGCTCCGAACGTGAAAGTAACATCTCTCTAGCAACTTTTGTTGTTCTATAACCAATTGACCGGGAGGAGAAAAAACACGACGAGCATGTTGAAAACGAGGACGCTGCTACGTGGGGCTGGAGTCGGCGCTGGGCCTTCGCTCTTGACCGGCGCTGCTAGCGTCTCCGCGACAAGTAGCACCGTACGATACCTCTCCAGCTCGAGCTTCGCTTCGTCTTCCAGAGCCCAAATACTTCGACCGAGTCCTCTCTTGGCTAAAACCTCACGCCCACGAGCACTCGCATCCCTGGGGAACTCTCGTAGACCCATGTCAAATGTGCTTGGTGGCCCTCGATATCTTTCCACGACGCCACTCGCTTCATCTCCTCTCGAATCATCCACCTCCACTTCTTCACTCGACGCACTCGACCCAGCGCTTCTATCCACGCCGGCTGACGACCTCGTCCCCGTCTCTTCGTTCCTCGACCCAATCGTCAATCCCCTCTCTGATCTCTTACTCCACCAATTGCCCCACCCTCTAGGCTACGGAACGACCATCATCCTTCTAACGCTACTTGTCCGTACAACCATTACACTTCCCATCTCGATATGGCAGAGGAAGAGGGCGTTGAGGGCACAGAGATTGGTACAGCCCGAGTTGAAAGCGATCAATGAGCGACTGGCGATTAGTCTGAGGGACGAGTTCAGGAAGAGGGGGGCGAGTTATAATCAGTATTTGACGGAATTGAGACGGCAGGTGAGTGATAGCCACCTAACTCGCCCTACTGCTCTCAGATTGGATTCCGATAAATAGTCACTTGAACTCGCCATTGTTTGGGTAGAGCTGACGCAATTCTTTGCTGGTGCCATTTATAGCTCGCAATAGCACACAAAGCGTTGAACAAGAAACATCAAACTCACCCATTCATCACCACCTGGTCCCCACTCCTCATCCACATCCCAATATTCGTCACTCTCTCTTTGACGATCCGCAAAGCTCTCGAATTACCAGGCTCAGCCATGGCGAGCGAACATTTGTGGTGGTTGGAGAAGTTGGGAGAGGCAGATCCGTATGGGATCTTACCCCTGGTAGGAATGGGTGTAGCATTTGGGAATGCGGAGTTGGTAGGATTGAGAGCGAAAGAGGTTAGAGGGGCTTTCAAGGGTCCCGAACAAGAAGCAGAGACGCCGACAAAATCAGAAGCTGTAACACCGGAATTATCTGCCCCACCACCAACAACGCCGAAACCCGTCAGACCAACACATAACGATAACGCCCCGGCAACCGGATTGTTCAATTCGAAGTCAAAAACGACAACAACACCTCCACCACGCTCTTCAAGAAGAATATCAACCACCTCTTCGGCCCTTCTCGCCTCACAACCATCGCCCCGCACCCCTCGTTCTCAGCCCGCTTCACGAGCTGGGCGTAATCCCGATCTCGTCGAGGTCGGAGCGAATGATAAACCGCCTACATTCTCACCCGCTCGACAAGCAGAGTTGAGAAGGTCGTTCTTTGCGGGTGTGTTGAGGTTCAGTGCACTTGGGTTCGGGATGATAGCGAGCCAAATGCCAAGTGTGAGTAGGAACGATCATCCGTCAGCTCAAATCATGACCCCAATGGTCAAGGGCCTAGTGCTCTGTCAAATGCCGAAATCGTGCTGACATCTATTTTGGCTCGGAACTAGGGCGTGGTGCTGTATTGGTTCACGTCGCTGTGCTTCAGTTTTGTTCAGAACGTGCTGATGTCTTGGTTACCACAACGACGTCTAGCAAAGGCGCGAGAGAAGGCAGCGGCGGAGGCGCAAGCGAGTGCCAGTGCCAGTGCCAGTGCATAGAGTCGCCAAAATACCATCCAGAGAACATTACCATGCATCTCATTATAGAACTTTTATCCGACTGGTCACCTTGCGAGAGCGTGAACAATAAACTGTCATTGTGTCAAATTTTCAATGTTGCATGCTCTGTTTCTAATGTACATTGTATATGTATTATCGGTAATCCCCTTTTTGTGCGACAACAAGCCTACTATTCTTCTTTTGTCCCAAATCTCACCCATGCTAATTCTACCAGTCTGCCTGTTCACTTCTCCTCCTCTCCCATCTTCTCCGACTCTTCCTTGTGTCCTCTCCATTTCACCAATCCATCTTTGATATCGAACAACCTTCTCTCGTAGAATATATGACTGCTAGGCTTAAACGCATCCGGTAAACCAATTTTCTTCTCACCACCATTCCCATCCTCCTGAGACTGTTTTCTACCTTCTCCTGCACCTGAAATCTCCTCTCCTTTCTCACGAGATTTGTTGACTTCTTTATGGGTACGTGCGAATTCGAAACACGGTGGGAAGGCCATGATCATATTTTTACCTTCGTCCATCAAAGGCGATCCACAGGCTTTACATGAGATCTTTCGAGGTAAAGGGGATGGTGTGGATGAGATTGGATGGACTTCGCCGTGAGCGGAGAGGAAAGAGATGAATTCGGGACCGGAATCAAGTCGGACGTTCTTCTTGTGGAATACAGCGGCTTGTTGAAACGGTGCGCCTTGGAAGGAGAACAGCACAATAGTCCATAGTTCAGCTTGGTCATTCATGAAGAGGATGTATAGAGTAAGGGATGGTCGGGAGACTGTATATGCAGATGTGAGAGTGATAGAAGCACAATACTCACCGTGGAGTCGCTGACAGTCCTCGCAATGACAGATCTTGACCTGCAATGGGTCCTCGTCGTATACAAAGGCAGCTGTGGGGTGTCAGCGAGGAATACGACCACTAAACAGTTGCCTATAGCTCCATTTATCCCCCTCTCGGATTGCATCATGCTTTGCTTTCTGCAGGCAAGGCAGAAGACTCTAAGCGGAGATGGAATACGCCCACTCACTCTTACCACACCAACAACTCTCCCTCCATTTCGTCGTCCACCCTTCTCTACTCTTCCCCATAAAGAATGGTGCCTCCTTTAACCAATCGACGTCCTCATGATTCGACTCTTTTGAATCGGGATGGTCTGAATGTCCGTTCTCCCTTGTGGTCTCTGATGCCTTGGTAGATGCTTTGGAATGATCGTGATCTGATCGAACGCGTTTGGTAGCTGGTCGAGCAGTATCGGGTGTAGGTGAAGAAGACATGGTGTAGTGGTGGAGATAGGGCTGTTGGTTTCTGTGAAGGAGGAAGGAACGAGGAAGATGTGTGAGGCGGGGATTGCTGGTGATACTTCTAGTGAATAGAATGGTGGATATACTATTCTATAAGAGGTAAGAGGTGGTATCTAACTGGACAGAGATCGAAATCAACTTTATATACATCTCTCTTCCATCGATGGGTTCCCGAAATTTCAGAATCGTCAGGACGAGTGACGTAGAGAACGCAGATCGGTGGAGTCTCCACAGTTTAGCCGAGAACAGGGAGATCACGTGACTCACTTCAGCTCGAGCGTACGACGAAACATGCGATAGCAACCGAGTTGTTACAATGTTATGGTGTTAAGTTGTACCGTTGGTCTCTCTTCTAATCCTTGCTTGCGCATCAGCTACTCCCACTTCGACTGGCCCATCAGCACGTCAACTCACTGTCTAGACTTCTTCTTCTTCTCTGTGACCTCGACTTGCAGACAGAGAGGGGAAGCCACGACCCGGCGCCATGTCTCACGCTCTCACTTCCGACGAGATTTCGAAATTATGTCAAGCACTAGTCTATCAAGTAGCTTACGCATTCTACGATGCTCCATATATCATCATCCTCAAACTTCTAGTACAGGACAATGTGATGACGGAGGGAGATCTGGCGCACAAGATTGGATTGACAAATCCTGAGGTGAGGAAGTATATGGGGACGTTACATCTGCACAGATTAGTGAGACGGTGAGTGTTACATCTATGACATGTCATATTATTGACGCTGATATCTACCCTTCTGCGGTTCTGATTAGACATGTGAACAAGGAAAAAGTCGCAATGTCAGAATGGAGATTGAAACAGCAAGCTCGTCAGCTCGGCGGAGTAGGAGCAGGAGCAGGAGGTCAACCAACATCCTCGTCAGGTGGTAATAACAAATCTGGTGCAGGCCCAGGAGCGGTGGACGCGAATGGGAAACCGATACAAGTGGAGACGACGCGAACGAAGGATGTGTACTACTGGATATTGGATTATAGAGAATTTGCCAACGTGGTGAAATATAGATTAGCGATTATGAGAAAGGGGATAGATGAGAAGATCAGGCAGGTGAGTGAGCGCTGACCCTACACGTCGGGTGGGGTGGGGGGTGGGAGACCATCAAACTGACTGGTGCTTTTCTCTGATGTAGGAAGTCGGTCATAGAGGTTATATATGTCCATTGGACGGCCGAACCTACGATCCATTAGATCTGTCTCACCTATTCGACCCATTCTCCAACAGCTTCAAATGCGAAGACTGTTCTACCGAACTCATCGAACACGACCCTTCTCTCGACTTGACCAATAACACCTCTTCCCAAGATATGATGCAGAGATTCAACATCGCCACCGCGCCTATCCGAGATGCGTTGAAAGCCGTCGAAGGATTGACATTACCAAGTGTGAATATTGTAGCGTGGATAGCACAGAATGTCAAGACCAGCGTGGTCGGTGTGGATGGAGCAGAAGGTGGAGAGGGAAAGAAGAAGTTCGAGGTTGTCATTGGAGCTGAAGAAGATGATGAGAAGGAGAAATTGGCAAAAGCACAAAGGTGGGTCCACCATTTCACCCGCTCACTTTTCCATATGTTCCGTTGACAGAATATTTGTGTTGATGCCTCCTACCCCGCAGAGAACAAAACGCTTTACCACAATGGTACACCCATTCTACCGTCACCGGTCAAGCTACGACTCTCGGACTGGATTATCAACGACGTCTCGCCGCTGCGGAAGAACGAGGACGCAAAATCACCGGAAATGGTGGAGAGAATGCGGACGAGGTCTTGGCTCTGCATTACGAGAATCTGGAAGAGGAAGAGGACGACGAGGTGGAAGAAGTGGGAGTGGAGAATGGGAATGACATTGTCAAGGTTGAGACAACGAGGGCACCTGTGGTGGTTGATGACGATGATGAAGAGGGTGATGACGATGATGACGATATGGAGGATGTGGGAGCTTCACAAGGAGAACAAAATGGAGGAGCGAACGGAAGTCAATCCACAGGGAAATACGTGACTGGTAAGCATAAAGCCTCTTTCTGATTTATTTGTCGTCTTCGAAGTACTGACACCACGCTACTCACGCAGTCAACGGCCAGTCAAAACGGGTAGAGGACGTGACGGACGAAGATCAAGAAGCCATGACGACGGAAGAGTACGAGGTGAGTTGCTCGGAGCTTCATACTACAATATCGACTTCAAGCTTATGTTGTCCTTCCTTCTTAATTAGGCTTATGCAGAAGCGATGTATGGATGAGGTGAGATTGGGCCGCTGTCAGGGATTCAGGCGGGTGTCCCGTGTTGTCATACATATTATCATCAATTGCATTATCTCTTTTCTCAACCCATGCATATTTGCAGATTAAACGTCCGTATTCACAAGTTACATGAGTACGATTCTCTATGGTGTAGATATAGATATATCACTTCTTTAAACAACCTCCTTTCCTCTCAAACACCGCCCATAATCCCTACGCCTACGCCCAAACTACCCACCATCAACTGCGACTCGCAGATCTTCCTCCTCTCTCCTGCGGCGATCCGTTCCGCCTCTGCATCTGCCAAGACCATTGACGCGTGTCTCGCTGCAGCCTGAGCTCGGAGGGTATTCTGAAGCAGAGATTGATAATGGTGAGTGTGGTTGGCAAGCTATACAGTCATGGACAAACATGGATTAGCTTCGCTCAGCGCATAGAAAATCAAGTGTGGGAAGAGCCTGCACTCACCTCGATTTCCCAAGCTGCACCTCCGAAACCGACTTTCAAAGCTGGTAACTCTGCCATGATCCTCGCTTCTTCCTCTTTTGCCTTTCGTTCTGCCAGTTCTGTCTCGCTTACCACTGGTACTTGGGGCTGGAGCTGGGGCTGAGTAGGTGGGGGAGGTGGTGGAGGAGCTTGTACAGGTACGGCCGGCTTGATATCATCCAACTGCTCAGAAGTCGGCTTCACATCTTCCAAAATGCTGGGCGATGAGCCAATCTGTTCTCGCTGTGCCGTACGAGTGACATTCGGGGCATAAGGGTTAACTGGCGGTAGAGGTGGGGGAGGTTGTGAGGGCTCAGGAGTCGAAGTGGACGTAGACGGCGATACGATCGATTTCCTCTCCGACCAAGACAATCTGGGAGCAGAACCTGGACCTGATGGTCCAGTTGGTGGCGCTTTCCCATATGGTGTTTCTGGTACAGGTGTCCTTGGTTCCTCCTTCACTGCGACTGGCACTGCTACGGGGATAGGGGCAGGAGCAGGAGCGTAGGGATTCGTCCGAGGTATCGGTCTAGTAGGGATGGGGTTGTTGAGATGAGCCAGAGCTCGAGGTCCGGTTGGAGGTGTCGCCAGTGGTAATCGCTCGGATCTCGGTCCAGACGGCGGGATTCGTGGACCAAGAGGTGCACTAGGTGGTGGATGTGCCAGTTGCGCAGGTGGAGGGGGAGGGGGAGGTGCACGGGTTGGAGACGGTGATGCTAGTCGCGGTCTCTTTTCGGGTGATCGTGTTCTACGCTCAAAAGGCGATAATGGTCGTTTCGCAGGAGAGAAACGAGATGATCGAGAGTGTGTTGAGCCTGTCGAGAGAGAAGGTGACCGACGTCGTCGTGGAGGTAGCGGTGGCAAGGGCGGTGGAGAATAAGGTGATCTAGAACGTCTTGAGGGCGGTTGATATGCACGATCCCTATCCCTCTCTCTTTCCCAATCTCGCTCTCTTTCCCAGTCCCGCTCACGATCATACCTCCTATATGGGAGAGGGGATCTTGATCTTCTCCGTCGTGGCGGGGATCGCGGTCGAGGTGGTAATCCCGTCCCTGTTCCTGTGCCAGGAGCGTTGGTTACAGCGGATGGTAAGGGGGCAGATTGGAGTGGTGAGGTGATTTGACCTTCTTCCGGTGTGCCAGATTTGGATCTCGACCTTGATCTTGATCTCCTCCTTCCATCCGGCGATCCTCTCGAATCCGATCTTTTGGAGAAAGATCCACGTCGTGAGATACCTCCACCAGCTGGCGGAGGAGGAGGAGGTGTACGTCTATCCCTACCCCGATAATACGTATTCCAACTTCTATCACCTCCAAATCGATCTCTATCTCGATCATCTCCCCCACGATCATTCCTCCAATCTCTCCTATCTCTTTCCCGGGGAGGCGGTCCACCACGATCGTATTCCCGTTCCCGTTCGTAAGAAGGATAGCGAGAACTTTCGCCTGATCGATATCGATATTCATCACGCTCCCTATCTCGCATTGGGCGAGGCGGCGTGTCGTCGCGATATGATCGTCGAGGTGCGAATCGCGGAGGTGGGGATGGCGAACGTGGCATCTTGCTCAGATGCAGATATATCGTTCTAGAAAAGCGATGGATGTATCCTTACGATACTTGGTTTGCAAGGAAGCGATCAAGTTGAAAGTGCGAGAAGAGCGAAAACGATCTTTTGGGTGCACGCTCTAATTGTGGCGGTTTTTTATGTTTTTGCTACCGGGAGATTAGCCGAGTGAGCAATGAAATAGAAAGTGGAGTATGTCCACCTGACCTGCAGTTACGATACCTTCACGATAACAAGGCATTGCCAGTTAGATATCCATCCTCCCGATGGTATGTCTTTCATGCCATTTTTAACCAGTATACAGACATCATGGTCAGTCCGAGCTCACAGTCATTATCTAGATTATCGAAGATCGGGTGGATAGGTCTAGGAGCCATGGGTGAGCCTCTTTCCGCGTCGGACACCTCCCACTGGTTGTGAACGGGGAAGGGTCAACCAGAATGGTTATTGACACTTTCGCCAATAGGTCGTCCCATGGCTCTGAATCTGTTCACCAAAACCCACCTGGCTCATCAACGAGGCGAATGGGCGGGATATGGCAAGGAGAAACCTAGTTTCTTGATCTGTGAAGAGGACGATTCTCGAGCGGAATCATTCCTGTTTGATCTGAGGGAGAAAGGCGGGGCGGGATTGGTTAATAGAGTAGAAAGAGTCGGAAGTGGAAAAGAGTGAGCTGGCATCACTGTTTGTGATGGCGCAGTTTGAGCTGATGAATGGAGACAGAATGGCAATGCATGCTTCGAGGATCTTAACAATGTTACCTTCAACTCCGCAAGTGGAGGCAGTGTACCTTGATCCGAAAGGTGGGATACTAGCTGGATTGCAGGCATTACCTCTGGACACACCCTCCCTAGGAGATCTGCCTGCGTCAACATCGCCAGTCAAGCCGGTGTCCGGAGTCGAAGAGCTGTCGTCCTCAACAAATATGTCGGCACCCTATATGCCGCCTACGTCCTCCCCACCGCTCGACTCTCCTACCTCCTTCGCCCCTGCTTCGTCTGATCCCAATCCCAGCTCAGGTGCTGACGCACCTCATACACTTTTGATCGACCAGACCACACTCGACCCAACAACAGCACGCGATATCGCGTCCCAGATCCATGCTACAACTTCCCACCGGGCACTCATGCTCGACGCTCCCGTTTCCGGCGGAACCGGTGCGGCCGAAAGAGGAGAATTGACCATCATGTTCGGATCACCATCATCCGAAGCGACGAGGATGGCAGTAGAGTTGTTGGGTAGGATGGCAAGGGACGGAGGGGTGATAGATTGCGGTTCGAACGGCGCGGGTGTCGGCGTGAAAGTTTGCAACAAGTCAGTTGTTGTCTCTCAGAATTACAAAGCTTATTCAGCTGATTGATATATGTGGGACAGCTTGATATTAGCCATCAACCAGATTGCTCTGTCGGAGGGTCTGGCACTTGGACGATCATTAGGTCTAGATCCAGTGCTTCTGCACAACGTGGTCAACACGTCGTCTGGTGAGCGCAGGGTTTGTATGTGCGCGGATGGACAAGCTTACGCAATGTTTGTAGGCCAATCATGGTCATCCAGAGTCAACTCGCCCCTTGAAGAGATCCCAGGCAGTCCCGGCTCTCGTCACTACGCCGGCGGTTTCCAAACCCGCCTCATGCTGAAAGTAAGCACACTCAATCACTATCTTTCAACGCTGACATATGTGCACCATAGGACGCGGGTTTGGCTCTTTCGGCGGCGGCCGTATGTAATCTCCCTATACCAATGACATGGGCCGCAAAGAGCGTCTACGAAGCGGTATGTAATGAAGGAGAAGGTGAAATGGCCACCCGAGATTTTAGGTGAGTTTGAGTTGTTGATCTGTTTCCGTCTAGGGGTTTATTCCCCGAAACCGAAGCTAAAGACCGAGGTGGAACCAAATATATTGACTTTATTTTCAATTGATCAATAGCGTGGTGTTCGAATGGTTGAAGAAGAAGCAGGCCGAAGGTGTAGAAAGAGGTTGGAAGGCTGATCCCACCTCGACGTGATGCGGGATCCATTCGCCACTCGTGGACACTATCAGATCGGCATATTCATTGCTTATGAAACCACAGACCATGTACAAGACGCACAAGGACAGAGAGGGAGGGACGGCACCAAGGCGGACTGACACTGGGTCGTTGTTTGTTCACATTGAATATTACTTCCGATGGCCGTCGGTCCAACTGATGACTCACGCTTGCCAAGAACATGAATGGGATGGCCAACTTTGTATGTTCAAATGTAAGATGGGATTTTCTCCCGCTGTGTCAACGGTTACTAAGCAGATAGTAGATGATTAATATTAGGTGATTTCCGTCGGAAGCAAGTCTAATCTCGATAATGATTAATGATTAATGATAATTATAACAAGACGAGGAAATTCACTCGAAACACAACCACTATAAATAGCAACAAGAGTCCGGCTTCACGGTCTCGTATAAGGTGCGCCGTTCTCCTCTCTGCGACGAAAAACAAAGGACAGACTCGTTTCAACAGTCAAACATTGCTTGACATACAACATATCACCCCCATCTCTCAACTGAACAAACTACAACAATGACAGCTACACAACAGAACATTGTCATAGTGGGAGGTGTGTCTCTTCAGTGTTGTCTCTTTGTCAGCTGTACTGATTTTGGTTATGTCTCCGTTGCAGCCTCCATCGCAGGTCACGGTCTTGCCAATGAGCTCTTGGCTACCCTTCCCAAGTCCCACCGTATCCTGTTGATCGATGCCTTGGGTTTCGCTTTCTGGCCCATCGCCTCCCTGAGAGCTGCGGTCGCTCCTGGTAGGTCGTGCCTATCGTCTTCTGCAACTGCAGAATATTAAGCATCTTTCTCGTGGGAATGCTTGCTAATACTTGCGCCTATTCTCCAGGATGGGAAGAAAAGGTCACGGTCCCTCTTACGAATGAGCATGTCTTCCCTGCTGGATCACCTCACCAGGTCATTGCACCCAACAAGGTCGTCGAGTTGAGGGAGAACTCGATCATCCTTGAACACCCGTTCGAGGGATCCACCGAAGTCCCCTTTTACGTGAGTAATGCTGTGCAAAAATATACGCACAAACCGTCATGAGTCGATGCTGACTGGTCATCGTAGAAATGTGTTATCGCGACGGGGTCCGCTCAGCCTTCACCCATGCGACCAAGCGGTTCATGGACCGAGCAAGAGTACATTGGCGCTTTGAAGAAGAACCAGGAGGATTTGAAGAAGGCCAAGAAGATCGTGATTGTCGGAGGTGGTACCGTCGGAGTGGAATTCGCAGGCGTAAGTACCTATTGTTGATGCGCCAGTGTCTTGGTCCTTGATCCGCATGCTGAACCTTATCCTCTTGACCACGTTTGCAGGAGGCTCGAGCTCTACTCCCGAACACCTCCATCACCATCGTCCACACCGACACATCTCTCCTTTCCCCCACTCCGCTTGCCTCGGAGAAGACCACTCAAGAAGCCAGCTCTTGGACTTCCCCTCCTACCAACCCCAAGCTCTCCACGGCTCTCGAGAAGGTCGCCAACAAACAGAAGCTTGAGCTCATCTTTAGCGACAGAGTCAACATCCCCCAAGAAGGTTCGGTCGCTCCTACCTCGGCGGATTGGGATGGATCGTTCGGTCTTCAGTCAGGCGAAAAGACTTTGACTTTGGCGAGCGGGAAGAAGATCAAGGCGGACTATGTCTTCTTGAGTGTTGGAAACAAGCCGAATAGCTCGATCGTTCAGAAGACTGACCCGAGTGCTATCACTTCTGGTCTCGTTGCAGTCGACCCATACCTCAGGGTGAGTCATCATGTCGTCCTACCATTGTCGTTGGAGCTCCATGAAGCTTAATAGCAGTAATGTTGTCAGGTCGTGTCGAAGAACGACAATTCTCCTCTGGGCAAGAACTACTATGCAATCGGTGACGTTTCTTCCGCACCCGGAGCTAAGACCGCTTGGAACGCAGGCTTGTCCGCCAAGGCAGCTGCTGTCAAGTGAGTCGATCACTTCATCCTCGTCGGTCAGGCCATGATTAATGTCTGACACCTACCACCCCTTTTCTAGCCTTGTCAACGAGATCCAAGGCAAATCACTTGTGAGGTACGACCCCGGGACATTCTCTGGTCTTGTGAGTCTCATTCCTCCGTCGAAATCACGTCATGGCACGATCTGATTATTGTCGCTCTTACAGTTCGTCCCTGTTGGTCCTGCGGATGGTGCGGGGTCACTTACCATCCCATACCTCGGTACATGGACCGTCGGCGGCGGTATGGTCAAGTCCGCCAAGGGCAAAGCCCTCTTCGTCGACAAGGGTTTCGCTGGATTGTTCAAGGGCTCCAAGAAGGTAGCGATCAAGGTATAGATGTGGTGTTGCGTCGTTGTGTGTGGTCTTCCAGGTCGAGTGTCAGTTATTGTCAGTCCTAGATTCAGTTTAATGTTATCCGATGATGTATATATGGTACTTGCTCCACGGCCACCTTTTCGTTGGAAGCGGGGTCTTCGATTCGATTAACTTCCAGGTTGGGCGTCCAAGACCAAAGTAGATCGAGCCATTCAGACGAATGCTGATCGGTAAAGCCGACAAATGTCAACGTGTGATTCGTATCGAATCACAAAAGAGCAACCAGTTTAGAAACCGTTTTGATGAGTCGATTTGTTTGCAAGATCCAGGATGTTGAATTGTGATGCAGAACATCCGTCTACTAGCAACATCTGGTGTCGTGAATAGCACCATGCATGGCGCTGTCCTAGTGAAGTCACGTTACGTTACTGACTCTGCTCGGAGAGTTTTGTTTCCCAGGGTTTTTGAGGTAGCTAGATAAGCCGAGGCACAGGGGGTAGTCATCGGGTGATCAACAAAAAGAGTAGTGGACAATTGCCAAGCGTTCGTTTGATACGGTGAGAAAGTATGAGTGCTGGATATGCATGTACCAATCTAGATCAGCGAGATCGGTGATGTTGTTGTTTCTTTTCTCTTCTCAAGGTGTATCTCTCCTAGATAAACAGATAAACAGAGCATAGATGTCAGAGTATCAGAATATTGTGATCGTAGGAGGTGAGTAACGCGCACATCCTCCGACATCTCAATCCTGTGCTCTCACTTCGCTATGGCCTTCCCGCACTTTCTGTATCTTGTACAAACGACTGACCAATTGATGATATGATGGTCCGTCGTCTTAGCTTCTGCTGCCGGACACGATCTCGCCAATACGCTCGTTCCTGACCTTCCGGGGACACATCGTATCTTACTCGTCGACGCGCTTGAGTACGCCTGGTGGCCCGTCTCAAACCTCCGATCCGCCATAACTCCAGGTATGTCTCTCTCCTTCTCCTTCCCACTTCCCACGAAATATTGTCCAGCACCAATCCATACGCAGAGTTAGGTCGTCGTGCTGATGTGAAAACGGTAGGATGGGAGAAGAAGGGTGTTGCTATTCTCAGCGATGAGACAGTCTTCCCTAGTGGATCACAACATCGAGTGATTGCTCCCAACAAAGTGATCAAGTTGAACGAGAATTCAATCGTACTTGAAAAGCCATTTGAAGGTTCTACCGAAGTCCCCTTCTTCGTGAGTTTGAGACTCAGTGCACTCCTACTTGCAAGGTGAAAGTACTGTACACATAGCGTAGCTATAAGCTGACTTGTTATCGAAACGCAGAAATGTATCCTCGCTACTGGGGCTTCGCAACCGACACCTATGCGACCCTCTCTCTCTTCTACGAAAGATGAATGGGTACAAGCACTGGTCAAGATTCAACAGGACATTGCCAAAGCGAAAAGGGTCGTGATCATTGGTGCAGGTGCGGTCGGGGTTGAAGTTGCCGGCGTGAGTGTGGAGTGTCTTCTCATCTGTGACAGACAGATCATTATCGTATCGCATACTGATTTGTCTGCGTTGTTGCCAAATAGGAAATCCGTGTCAATCACCCTTCTACATCCGTCACAATTGTTCATTCGGAACCTCACGTCCTCCACGTTACTGCTACCGCTCCCTCGACTGAGGGAAAAGTCGCATCATGGTCATCCCCACCTACCCATCCTAAACTCTCTGCAAACCTGGAGAAGATCCTCAAAACCATGAACGTTGACCTCATCTTCTCTGATAAGGTGGTCATCCCCACTTCCGAGAATACTCCGTCCTCTGAGGATGATTGGTCTGGCAAGTTCGGATTACAAGATGGTTTGAAGAAAGTGAAGTTGGCATCGGGCAAAACGATTGAGGCGGACTATGTGTTCATTAGCATTGGGAATAAACCGAATGTCCAGCTTGTGAAGGATGTAGATGTGGGAGCGTTGAACTCGGGTCTAGTCTCGGTCGACAAGTATCTCAAGGTGAGTCGATGGTCGTTGCACTTGTTGACAGTGTGATGTGCGTAACCAGGGCTGGAGCTGATGATCTTTATACGTGCAGATCATCTCCACCAACACTGCTTCACCGTTGATCAAGAACTACTATGCTATCGGAGATTGTAACGATCACCCGGGTTGGAAGACGCTCATGCATGCCCAGTACGATGCGAAAGGCGCTGCGGTCAAGTGAGTGGTTGCCGTCCTTCCGCTCTGAGCCTCGTGACTCGTCAAACTGACTGTCGGTCGATTCAGTGTTCTCAAAGAGATCAAGGGCAAGCCATTGGTCAAATACAACCGACCTGTCTTGTCCGCCATGGTAAGTCACCCCGACCACCACCCCGTGATCACTCCAAACACTCTGCTGATCCCGTCCTGTGCTTCTAGTTCATCCCGTTAGGTCCAGACCGAGGAGCCGGTTCACTCACCGTCCCATATACTGGTACTTGGCAAATGCCTGAAATCATGGTCAAGACCGCCAAGTCGAAAAATCTGTTCGTGGACGATCTGTTCCTAAGTCGATTCAAGGGACCTAAGAAGGCTACCTTGGTCTAGTATGGGAAGAGGACATTATGAGTATGGAGGTCAAGAGCGATACTGGGTTCATATGATAACGTTTATAATATATTCATAAGAGAGAGAGATTTCGGCGGTCGTGCCCTTATGCGGTGATGTGATTCAGTTGATGGATGGTCTTCCAGACGAAGCCGAGCCTCAAACAGCCTGATTTCTCATTAGCTTGTATTACAAACGTTGTACAAGTACTCACCTCACTGACCTTCCCCTTTCACGGCCTTGCAAGCTTTGTCCCTAAAGTTGCCCTTTCTGCCAACTTGCGTGGCGTTCCTGATCTGCAACTTGGTCATGCCAAACTACGATGCGCCATCTCATGTCAGCACAAAAATATATCTCTCCGCTCCTATTCGTACAACCGGAAATTGAATAGGGAGACATACCTCAATACAGAGTTCTTCCATATTCGCATTCCTGAGGCCAATAGAGATGATACGATCCATGAATTTCTCCCTTTTCTCCGGTGTCCACATCCCACCGATCGAAGAGCCAGATGGGCTGGTCTTGGCTTTAGGGGATGATTTGCTCTTCTTGGACGAAGGGGTAGTGGGAATATCAGGTTTCTTGTCCTCGGCAACGGAGAAGGAGTGAGGAGACGAAGGTGGAGAGGGCTTGATATCGATGTCGGAGTCGATGGACGACGAAGAGCGCTTCATTTCGATGCGAAGCTACGACGAAGATGGATAGCGTCAGCCGGGCGGTCGTAACACAAATCGATTTCAGACAAAGAAAGGTGTGTTCACTGACGAATAGACTGTAGGAATGGAACGATAGCCTGTCAGGAATGGATATATCGGATGAAGGTGAAACATGTGGGGGGAAAATGGATAGAGGGAGAAGAAAAAGGTTTGAGAGGAATATTGACTCACGCTCCAATTGCTTCATGTTCAATGTAATACATGTCGTGATGACGCTATCCGTGCGTTTACCGGACACGGGCTCTTGAATAATTTCGTTGTCAAGGTCCACCTTCCTTTGGCGCCCGTTCCTATCTCACCTTCCTTCCCGCATAGTGTCATGTGTGCGTGTGCGTGTGCATGTTGCGTCGCGTATTATCCCCTCCAAGCCCTCCACCAACCGCCCGGTCCACCTCTGAACACCTCCCACCAGACTTCTTCCACCATCAGACCTCTCAACCAATGCATATCCCAATCCGGCTCTTCTCCGCGGCCCAGACGACATAGTTGCCATTCATGCCACAACGTAGAAACGCCTGCCCCGATCAGAGGTACTCCCTGCTTCGTGCTGTTCGATCCGCCACCTCCACCCAGGAGTGATCGCATCAATTCGGACCCTGGAATGCTGTATCCTCCAATCCTCGCGTCTTTATCGACAATATCCTGATTCAGGATGATTTCGTTCGGTAGATCCGGGATCAGGCATGCTGGTCTTCCTATGCCAGCTAAATCACACGCTTTCTCCCTCAGAGACGAAGCGATCAGTTCCCGATCGTGCAGTCCACCCGTCAGGATGATGGCTGGACCATCAGGTGGAGACGAAAGAAATGGGAGTAAGGAGGTGGTGAAGTGCGCAAAGAGTGATTGACGTTTGGATGGTGAGGAGAGCGTCTCGGGTGCAGCGAATGCCGGATGGGTGTAGGTGCCTCCTGAGATTTCGATGATATCGAGGAGGGACCACGAGACGAGAGATTTAACAATTTCGGTCGCTTGCGATTCGTCAAGACCTGCGATAGACACGCGAGAAAGAGAGCGAAATCTGCGTTAAGCTCGAAGGACTGAGAGCAGGAACGGACCACGACTACTCACCACCTTGTGCGAAATCGGAGCAGTTGATCTTGACCGATATAACAAATTTGCGATCTGTGTTGTCGTGTATTCCTCTCAGGATGAGGTACAAGAGGTGGAGTCGAATTGGGATGTGATCGGGCACACCAGGCAATGACACCGGGTCCGGATTGGTCTACACGGTCACCCCAGCGTAAGCTTGGTGTTTGTGCGCCAAGTGAATCACTCACCAATGGCGACAGATATTCCGCCAACAAGTAGCCATGAGCCGAATGGATCTGTACTCCATCCCATCCAGCTTTCTCCGCCAAAACAGCGGCATCCACAAACTTCTTCACGATATCCAACCATTCGACCGCATTCACAATTTTGCGGCTTTTCGTAGGCCAGATGACATGTCCCCATATCCAGCCCATTGTACCACCGTTCATATCGGGTCGCGCGGAACATGGCGCGATTGCCGCTTGCCAGGGTAGACGAGACAAGTTGATAGTTGATGAAGATTGGAGACCAGGGTGAGAGATCTGCATGAGTAGTATAGGGGGAGATGCTGATGCTGCATGGACTATTTTGGCGAGTGCGCTGTACGCTTTGAGGCATTGAGGTGTAGGTAGAAGAGTGAGGTCGTGCGGTGAAGCGAGATGTCCTGGGTCAATCTGGACGTTGCCTGTATTCAAGAAAGATGAGATAAGCCAGTTCGACATAACAAGATGAACACACGGGTGCGTACCTGATATTATGATACCCCAACCACCTTGCGCCCAACGTCTGTATAGGTTCAGATGTCCTGATTGTGGTGGACCACCTCCAAGTCCAATGCCCTCAGCCATCGCTGCCTGATGGTTCAGATTGTCAGTGATCGCAATCGTCACGTACTGCAGCACTCGTCCACGGACTGACCTTGACCAGACGGTTCTGCACGACCACGCCATTAGGCAGAGTGATGGACGACGCGATGAGCTTGGCGTCGTCGGGCTCGACCAAGCTCATGCCGTTCTGAACAGTCATCTTGACGGCTGGCAGAGATGATGATCGTTTCCCAGGTTTCTCTGTCGGCCCGTCCTCTTATGTCTATCCGCTGCCATGCACTCGATTGCATGAAGAGAGAGAGACATGACAACTATACTCGATTTCCATCACAAATATACCTTGGAATTCGTTCGCAGCTTGGACGCACGGTGCCCCGCAAGGTGTCAGTCGTGTATTTGATCCCGTCGTTGCCACCGTCTGACACACTCTCTCCGGACTTGCTTCGAGATACACAAATATCGTCTCTTGCACAATAACTCTTCCGTTCTCAATCCAACCAAATTGTTGTTATATTTCTCATAATACTCTGAGAGACCTTCGTCATGTCCTCGGAGGATGATACCCTCGGCTCCATCGGTGCCTTTGGTCTTCATTCCATCCTAGCCTCCACCGGAGTCGACCCTTCTTCTCTCTCTGCGATATTCGGCGAAGCGTCCGCTACTTCCTCTAAACATTTTGCCGAAGTAGAGGCCGAAGACGATGATGCAAAGTACGAGGATGATCTCTCGGATGAGGATCACCTACCAGCTGAGCGGGAAGAGGATATGTTGGCGAGAGAAAGGGAGCAAGAAGCGAGGAAGAGGGAAGAAGAAAGATGGATAAGAAAAGGAATGGAGTTGGCTCAATCGCAAGCTGGCGAAGGGGGGAAGGGGAAGGGGAAAGCGACAATAGTGGATAAGAAAGAAGAAGGGCTGAGGAAGGTGAAGAAGATATGGCCAGAATTTGAACATGGCAAGAGATTGAGGATGAGCGAGGTGTTCTACCAAACGCCAGCGGATAAGCAGGCTATAACGCTTCAGAAGAAGAAGCGAAGAAAGGTAGAAGGAAACATAGAGTGTGAGTGGCTTTTCGAACAATTCTTATGGCCAGATGATACTGTTCTGATGCCTCTTGGCCATTCTTAGACTCATTCAAAGTCACTCCTCACCCTTATCCCTCTTTACCGGCAACGTTCCTCCTCCCTTCGTTACCTCAACTGGACTACCCATCGCTCTATCAACCCAACTATACCGCTTCTATCGGTGCATACTTCGATAAACAATGGATAAAGGAGGCGAAGCAACGGCGGAAGACCGAGATGACAAGACCGCCCAGCGGGATGAAGTTAGATCTCAGCTACAGTTTTCAGGATCTAGAAGAGGTGGAGAGGAGTACTCTGGAGCTAGGAGATTGGGAGAAGGGAATTATCATGTGTTCTTTGTGAGTACACCGTCAAATCCTGTTGATCAGTACGATCTCACGCTAATCGAGTGACTTATATGCACAGAGATGCACCTCAGGTGAAGCAAGTCGAACCGCTCGCCCCTAGAAATAACCATCTTGATTCGGGCGACTGGCTTAAGGATGTGATCTGGGATGCAAGAGCGGTATCTCCAGATCTCGTAGAGAGCGATGAGGACGAACCAACAGAAGCGGTGGTCAAAGGAAAGAAGAAATCGAAGGAGACTGAATCATCGGCTGTGTCCGCGAGCAAGCTGGATCCATTCAACCTGTCAAATGATCATCTATACGAACACTCGAGAGAAGCGAGATTCAGAATTCGTCAAACCTTCGGTGCTATTGAGGTCTTCCATTCCATTCCAGCGAAACACCTCCAATTGCCTTTCGTGAGTCATGATCATTCTCATTCACGCATCCAAATTGACGATTTACTGACTTGCTGCGCTGTATGTAGTACAAGACATCACTCAGCAAATCAGAAGCCCGTGCGTGGCGTCGACCGGCTTTGCAAATCCCTACTGGTGTTACATTCTCCTTCTCTAAGCTCAAATCGAACCCCTCTGCTTCGGTCAGCTCGAAGAAGAAGCAGATGATGGCAGACCCCTCGGAGAGGTTTAAGAGTACAAAGGACTTGACGATGACGGAGAAAGGACCGTTTGTCCTGTTGGAGTTCTCGGTGGGTTTCCGTTTAACGCCTTTGAGTTGACGCGAAGTAAGCTGAATATGTTAACAGGAGGAGTATCCGCCTATCATGAGTGGATATGGTATGGGAACTACTATTGTCAACTACTACAGGAAGAAAGATGACAAGGATGAGCATGTGCCGAAACTTGACTTTGGTCAACCGTCCATTCTCAATCCCGGTGACGCCGAACCCTTCCTGCTCGGTTATGTTGATCGTGGTGCTGTCACCCAAGTGATACACAACAACCTGATCCGAGCACCTATATTCCGACATACCCCTGAAACCACCGACTTCTTGGTGATAAAGTGAGTTTGACGCATACAGGCCCACGCTGACAAACAGACAAACGATCAACGGCCACTCTTCCTACCATCTCCGAGCTATCAACAATATATACACTGTCGGACAGACAGTGCCAAACGAGTCAGAAGTGCAAGCACCCCACGCTAGGAAGAATACCACCACGGCCAAAATGCGACTGATGATCATCGCGTGGCTCTTGATCAACAAGTCGAAACAGAAGCGATTCAAGATTGGCAAGCTATTGAAATACTTCCCCGATCAGACGGAGCTACAGATGCGTCAGAGGCTGAAAGTCAAGGGCAACGTGAGTTTGGCAGCTGAAATAGTGGTGGCAATCTAACTCATACTTGTGTGTAGGAATTCTTACAATATGCTCGAGGACCTGGACCAAATCAAGGCTACTGGCAGTTGAACCAAGACTACGAGTTCCCTCGAAATCGAAAAGAAGTATTGGAAATGTGTACACCAGAAGCAGCGATGCTTTACGAAGCTATGCAAGTCGGTGCTCGACATCTCCACGATGCGGGATACAAGAAGACGGCAGAAGGTGGACAGGAAGATTCGGGCGATGAGAGTGGATTGGATATTGAGCAGCAATTGGCGGTCTGGTCAACAACACACAATTATAAGTTAGCAGAAGCGCAGAAAGCGTGGTTGGTTATTCATGGTGAAGGTGATCCGACGGGACGAGGAGAAGGATTCAGTTTCCTAAGAGCGAACATGAAGAATTACTTCTTGAGAAAGGGGGAGACAGAACAGGGACGAAGGCGTAAGTGCGCTCGTATCAGTGTGGGATGTAGCTGACGACAAGTGCTATAGTGGAAGCCGAAGCAAAAGCTGGAGGAAACGTCGTGAAGATCTCGAATGCTGAACAGAATAGAATATACGAGGAGGAGAAGCGAAAAGTATGGGATCTCCAGTGGCGTGCTTTGTCAAATTCCAACCCGCCTGATCTGACACCGACCGACGAAGACGATCGAGTAGCAAACACGCCTGCTGGTCTCGGACCTCGATTCCAAAGAGGTGATAGTCGACGAGCATTCTCCCGAGGTAACTCGATGGCTGCGACGCCCATGTATGCGGACAGTCCGAGGGACATGAGTCCGAGCGCATTTTCGATGGATGGAGAGAGTCAGTTCACGGGTAATCCAACTGCTGGGAAAGTATTGAGGATCAAGAGAGTCGTAAGTGACCTTGCGTGCTGTGTCCCTCTTGGGCTCGTGTGATAGCTGACAATGTCATTCTTCCAGATCAAGGGCAAAGAGCAGGTGGAGATTGTGAGAGATCCAGCGGTCATCCAGAGTTACCTCAGAAGGTTGGAGGACAAGAAGCTGGAGTACTACATGGAGAATTCCGACCAGCTTGCGCCAACCGGTAATGACCAAGAAGACGAGATCCGAAAAGCAGCGTGAGTGATACAGGATAAGGTGGCCCGTATGAAGTTGTGAAGCTGATTCATGCACATCTATAGCCTCCGAAAGAAGTTGGAAAAGTACAAGTTGAACCAACAACGAAGATTGATGAGGAAGAAGTATCAGTCGAAGACGCTGGAGCCGACAGATATGGAGGGTGTCGACCTGGAAGGGGTGAGATATTCACAACTTTTGAATATGTTCTTAAGCTAACAACGAGTTTTTAAACTCTGTAGAAGAGAAAATGTGGTGCATGTGGAGCGATCGGTCATACAAGTAAGTCTACTTCTTGTTAATAGGGTGACTTGACACGATGAGAGCTGATTCGGAGATCACAGAGGCCAATCGAAACTGCCCAATGTTCAATGCGAACAGCGCTTCTGTCGCACCTTCGCCTGTTGGAACAACAACACCAGGATATGGAGGAGGTTACACGCCTGGCGACAGTGGATATGATGGTACGCCAGCAGCGCCCATCACTTCGTTCAAGATCCGTCTTGGCACGGGTCAGCGGTAGTCTAGTGATGCGGGGTATCGAAAGCGGAGGAGAAAGACGCGTTTGAACGTCGGTATATATGTTCATGTTGATGTAGATGTATGAAAACCTATAACGAGCTAGCGTGGGAGAGAGTTGCAAGACATCCCCAAGGGCATGGCGGTGGCCTAACGTCACTGTGAGGATAGGTGAGTACGGGTGAATTGTGAATTTCTCATGTTCCCAGCATGAATCCTTGAATTCGACGCGTCCCTCTATCGTCAATAACCCTGAAGCACAAAAAAGGAGATTCTCACGTGGACGCGTCATTACATAAATTACCCAAACGAGTAGTAAATACGGAGTTTTATTGCTTTCCTCTGCACAGCAGGGGTCACTGGCAACTGACAGACTGACAGGGGGGGAACAAAGAGAAGGCGCGTGCTTTTTGGCAGTTGTAAGGTGAGGGAGTGTCAGTTTCTATTGTTCAGAACAGCGACATTACATTACAGCAGTCTTGTCTTTGACTTGTACGCTCACTCAACCGACACTTCGGAAAGGATTGTGCTTGTTGCAGGAGAAGGAGGATTGATCGACATTGACATCGACACATACCACGAGTACGACACGGTAGCAGAGCTGAACTGTATCACGCGAGGGAGATCTGTGCGACCGACGATACGGCTTCAAAGGCAGTGAATACTCGACTCTGAAACGAGAAGCACAATATTTGACAGCAACAGCCACGTAGACTGCCTTTACAATTAGTCGTGGGTTTTTGAATACATACCTCTGGTAAGGTAGTGATTAGCGTACATATCACTGGATAGGCGTTCCTTCTCTTGGTGAGTTGCAATTAGGGTTGTCTTGACAACAGAACAAGAACGCAGGGACTTGGCTGATTGATCGTTTCGCTCATTCACGGACACTTATCATCGTTTCCACCTCTTCCTGCGACTATAACACAGACGCAACAACAGTACCTCATATCTGGCTAAGCTAGCATACCGACCACAATGACCACCCTTCCGCTCAATGTCCCCGCGCTGGCTGCGGCGTCTGGAAGCAGCAGCATCAGCAGCAGTAGTACTAAAGGCAAGGAGAGTTCGAGATCTTCCAGGCGAAGAATAGGAAGTGCAGGTCCACCTGTCGTACTCGGTGGAGGTGTTGGCGCTTTGGGAAAGGCATCAGAATTAGGGGTTCAGAATGTGAGTGTGACCGGAAAGTACAAAGGAAGGGCTTTCGCCTTGGCTGTGTATTCATACCGCCACCTGTCGTGATGAAGATGAAAGGCGAAAGGCGATAGTAACTCACACATATACACCTCCAATAGCTCGACCCATACGCGACACTTTACAACAGACCGATGCACTCGCCCTCTCCTACATCCCCAATGTTCCCCTTCCCTCCACCTCATTCTCCGGCAATGGCGAGCCCAATCATGCCTCCAGTGGAGCGCAGTAATAGATCGCCAAACCCCTCTTCCAGTCCGAATCCACCTACCGAGTACCGTATGGCTAGCTCCAACAACTCGCTCTCCACTACCGCTTCGACATCATCTAGAACGCTCAAAACTCCTCATTCTTCGAAAGTCGACCATAACCCTATGATCGCCTCGGCTTCTGGTTCGTTCGACTCGAGTCCGACAGTCTCAATGACAAGTCAGCGAGCAAAGGCTGTCATGCGACCCAAGAGTCCTACGCCTGTCAGATCCCCGGTACCGCCCGTGGCTCAAGGTCCTCTTCCTCCAACGCCGGCCGACCGTGAGGGTTCAACAAAACCACTTGCACTTTCTAACCGGTCAAGACCGCCTCCGTTAGAAATCAAGAAGCAGAACAGGTTGAGTCAAGATTGGGTTCAGATTGCTGTCCCTGCTGAGGCAAAGCCGAAGAGTTCGTCACCTTTATTGCCAAAGGACAACTCTGTTCCACCTGCACCCGCTCGAAATCCTGCGATCGTTCGATTGCCAGTCGCTCAGATGGTGCCTATGAAATCGCATCTGTCTCCTGATAGACCTTCTTTCGAGAGGACAAGAACAGCACCACCGCTTTCGCCCATGACAAGGGATGGTCGACCTGGTCCTCAAGGCGGACGGGGATCGCTTGACCAGCTTCGTGATACCAGTCCTTCACCTGCTCCTCGACATACTTCCCACTCGACTCCACCTGCGTCCATACTCAACGCCGCGTCATCATCCTCTGCAGCGATATGGGGCAAGGAGAGTGCCTCGACCAGTCGACCGCAAGCTCCGCCACTTCGGACTAGACGATCTGAAGATGTCCTTCGACCATCGATGGATTCTGCCCCTACAAAGAAAGAGATCAAGGCGATGCAGCAGAGAGCGTTAGGAGTGGCGAGCACGAGCACACCACCCCCCATGGAGACTGAGCGAAAATCGTCCGGACTATCACTCAAGAAGAGCTCCGGTGCGTTGAAAGCACTGTTCAGTCGAGGCGCTAGTGGAAAAGGGAAAGACAAGGCGGAAACTCCAGCCGTTCCTCGACGACCATCGGGTGATGAGCTGAGAAGACCATCTGGAGACGCACTCAGACGACCATCACGCGATTTGCTTCGTCGTCCTTCCGGCGATGAATTACGGCGGCCATCGATGGAATCGAGAGCATCGCCTTCCCCGATGCCAAATCGCGACTCGCCGAGTAATCAAAGCCGAAGCTCGTATTCCGCCGACAGAGCAATGTACCCTGCTCCTCCGCTGTTGCGAGCTGCGTCTGCCGGTGCAGCACCAATGTTCAACAGATCGTCGGAACCTCGTCAACCACCATTAGAAGACCTTCCTGCACTGCCATCATCCTCGCCCGTCTCTGCTGATACTCCTACGGGAGGTTCCGTGGGGACTCCGCTAGCGGAAGCTCTATCTGCGTCATCTCTGCCCTATCTCAGTGCAGCAGCGAACCGAGTGTCGATGGCACCGCCTGCCGAAACACAACCGATCTCATCGGAGAACCTGGCATCAGATTCCCTTTCCACCAGTTCGTCCAGTTCCACGACCCGAGCTCCACAGTCACCTTCGGATTTCTCACCCATCAAGCCGTCAAAGTCACTGCACCTTCTTCAGCTCCCGGAGCTCGATCTCGATTTCGACGTTGCCTTTGACAACTTTGGTTCTACGACGCCCGCAACACCTAGGCGAAACTCGCCGCGGAAATCACCGAAGTATGTCCCTAAGAGCCCAAGCAAGAACAACTCTCCTATGCGGTCTAACACGACTCGATCACCAAAGAAGGCTCCACCACCTGCTGCCCTTCAACGGACTGCATCGGAGCAACGAAGATCGCAGAGTTTTGATGGGCCTGCTGGAAGTGTGCCTATGCTGGACGACTTCTGGAAGTCAGCTTCCGATAACGGATCGGCTTTTATCTCACCCTCCGTGGCAAAGTTCTTTGCCTCGACCTCCTCATCGTCTTCGGTGCCGATGCTTTCTCAACCTATCATGTCTCCTGAAGAACCATCCTCTCTTCTGCCTTCTGCGCCCCAACACGACTACTCCCCATCTCTCTCTTCCCAACCTTCGTCATCAGATCACGCCAGAACCCCTTCGAACGCTTCATCTACGAATGAGACGTCATCTCCCTCACCGCCCCGCACACCAGAGCAACGTGGTCTCGCAGGGCTAGGTTTCGGCGACTTATCGCCTTCGACCACGACTTCGTCGACTACGCCTACACCTCAGCCTGTCGCAGAGCAGCCTACAATCGCCAAGAAACCTTTCGCATTCAACGAGCCTCCTTCCATCCCTCTTCCACCTGTCCCAAAAACGGCACTGGCTCCACCAGCGGTGATCGAGCAATCTAAAGAAGAGGAGAAGAACAAGTCGTCAAAGCCCCGAGAGCGAGTGATGACTCTGCTAAGCAAATCACAAGTCATCAATCCTGATATCAACACCAGTACTCGAGTGCTCGCACGTGATGTCGAGAGATTGCTCCACGCTTTCAGATATCCCTCTCAGGGAACAACTTCGGCTGACAGAGCAGCGATGTTGAGGAACGATCTACTTTCGCTTATGGTCGAGGTGGACAAACGGGCGTACGATGCTAGAGAAGAGCCTGCCTACGTTATGTTGAGGGAGGCGTGCTTCGAGTGGGCAGACGTCTTGTTGTTTGAGCTAAGAATAGAGCAACCTGCCAATGAGAGAGGCGCTTGTCTCGAGGGTCTTGCAGCGGTTGTTGAAAGGTAAGATACAAGTCTCCGCCCCGTGAGCTCAAGCTGATAAACTCATCCAGTTCTTGCTTGTCGGAACGAGCCCTTAGTCACTCGCCAGTACATCGAACCAAGTTCACTTTGACCATGATCAAGTGCATGACCTTCGTCATGAGCAAACTCGGTGCCAAGGGTGTCTTCCACAACACCTTGCTGTTCAGTGGTCGATTTTTGGCCTTCGCGTTCTTCCGAATCCCGCACGTTGGGGAACAGCTCGTCACGGTCTTGCAGCCTCCCAAGGGAGCACTGATGCGTTTCACTCGAACTATCATGCTCGGAGCAACTGAACCACCAGTCAAGCCCAACTATCCTGCGCATTTGCTTCCATTGTGCTTCGACAACTCGAAAAGCTACACTGCTCGTCTTGCCTCACTGGCCCCCGACTTCCCGACAGATCAGGAACGTGATGCTTTCCTGTTCCAACCTGGAAACTGGCTGCGACGATGGCAATCAGATGACTCAGAGTTGTTCCCAGCTTTTTACCGAGCTTATCACCGTCAGCTTGCTCTCTATTTGGGTCCCGTCGTGCAACACTATGAATCGCTCAATCGACCGGTCCCGGCGTCGGTCCTCATGCGAGCACCTGGATACGCTCACCTTGCAACCATCTTTGCCAAGAAATGCCACTCGTACATCCTCGGCTCAGTAAACGCTGTCACGACTTCTTCATCTGCTTCTCACTTCGAGGCTACGGAGACTGCTGGGTTCAGGGGTAGTCAGAAACCACCAGTGTTGGAAACGGCCAACCGAAGATTGGTAGAGACGATCTCGACATTTGCCAACTTGCGAGTGATGATCCCCGACACGGCCCCGAGCGGAACTGGACGGGTCATCGAGTGCGATGGTACCCAATTGTGGACGGACATGATCGACATCTGGACAAAGAGTATCATCTCCAAAACAAGCTTGTACGCACCCAAAGGTGTCTTCTCCCTCTTCGATCTATTGGACGGTATTGTCGATCCACCGTACGACGCCGTACTCCCGGTCTCTGGAGGTGCCATCACGACCTCTTTACTCGACGTCCCCCACTTGATCTATGTGATCAGGATGATTTTGATGGAGGGTGAACATGCCTTGACTTTGGTCAAAGTGATCGCATTTGTTTTCACACATTGGGAGGTCTTGACGGCCAATCCAGAGGATAGGAAAGAGCTGTGTTTGGGTCTTTTGTTGCAGAAGGACCTGTTCGAAAGGTTGTTATTGTTCTGGTCGCAATCTGTCCGAAGCTATGTCTTGAGATTGGTGGTGAGTGATATTGGACAAGAATTGGCCGTTTGCAATAATAGCTAACCGTTCTGATTCAGGTTTTCCGTCTCGGTCACATCCACACGAAGAAGGGGGACGGACAAGGACATCAAGTCGAGATCGAGAGCGTTAGATTGCTCCAAACTCGGCTCGACCGAATCAAGCAACGTCACGACGAGCTCGAGCCTAAAACCATTGAAGCTGGAGAATTGAGCGAAGAAGATCTTGCTCCCTTTACCCCTATCCAAGACACCTTTGAGGGTGCAGGTTCCGGCATAACCAGGAGTCGATCGACAATCACTATGGTGACCGAGAGCCCTCGAGCGGGCTCGGCAAACAAGGCTGAGCGATTGCTGGGACTCGGTCTTGGGAACATGAATGATGGAGCGTCGAAGGGAGAAGTTGTGGATAGTGAGACTGGAGCCAAGAAGGTCGGAAAAGCTGCCAATTGGTTCAAGAAGAGTTTCGGTGGAAACAAGAAGAAGAAGTTGGGCGACTCGACTCCCTCGCCAACCCCCGGATCGAGTCCTGCTTTGAGAGCTAGTCCGGGTGTCCCTCAAGCCGGTGCTCTTCCTGCACAAGAACAACCGACACCTGAGGGTCTGATGGCATCGCCTGTTTCTTCGACCGAGTTCTCAAACGACAGTACTTCCTCGCCTACAGAAACTACTTCGCACAGTGTCAGAAAGGCGAAACCTCCCACTATCATGACCACCGCTCCTCCGGACGAAGAGCAAGTCAAAAAAACCGCCAAAGTCGGTGGTAATGGCAAAGCTTCACCCAATACATTCGCGTTCGAATTTGAGCTTCCTACCATGTCCCCACGAAGCGACACCTTTGATCCTGCGCCTCCTCTGCCTAGTCCAACGAGTCCTCGAAGGAAATCCCAGCCCCCTAGTCCACGACAACCTCCTTCTCCGCACATGTCAAGGAGCTTTTCGAAGAGGGCCAGTCTCTTGCCGCCTAGTACTGCAAACGTCTTGGACAAGATCATGCAGGAGGAGGAGAAGGAGAAGAAGAACAAACAGTTGCAATTAGAAGCAGAACGAAAGAGGAAAGAAAGGGTACAAGAAGTGGGATACGACAAGAAGCTGCATGCGTACGCAATTAGAATGTTGGCAGAGTTGGAAGATGCTCAGAAAGAGGTGAGATTGATGTCTCCTCCGTTTAAAAGGGTGACTACAGTGCTGATTATGTCTTCGTGTTTGATAGTACGACGAATGGTGGTCTGATGGTGGTGTTGGAAGGGTCGATTGTGCTCCGCCTAGATTGACAGTGGCTTGGCCATTCCATGAAGGAGAGGAGTGAGAGCAGTCTGAACGAATAATTCGAGGAGTGAGAAGGATAAATGAAGAGGAACAAGGAAAGCAGTAATTTGGATCTTGGGATTTTAGGGGAAGTACACGATGATCTGAGATGTTTTAATGAAGATTTGAGAAGTAGACATATTTGGTACATATAACGAATATCTATTATGCATGTATCGGTATATGAATTTGCAGGGTATATGGTACGAGTACAGAAGGAGTGTGATAAGCAGAACTAAGGGGACTGTGACTGTCTAACAACGGGAAAAGAGCCATGGGGGATATGGAAGGAAGCGAAGAAGGTTAGACTATGATACCTCTTCGAAATCGTCCTCTTCGTCTTCGTCGGCGTCAGCATCGGCGTCAACAACGTTGTCCCTCGTGGTATTGGTGGTTGTAGGTTGAGCGACATCTACACCCTCGTCGGCGTCGGCGTCCACGTCCACGTCCATCTGCTCGTCACTCGTCGGTGCTGCCTTTAACGGTGAGGTCTGTGTTTGTGTGGTGTTGTCTCCTTCGTCCAGCGGTGTGTCGTCCGAGTGACCTTTATTGGGTGAGGGAGCAGACGTTTTCTCCTCTGTCGGGGGCTCTACTTCGCCAGTGGGTTCATTGTGTGATACCGGGTCGCGAGGCAATTGCGCTCCGCTCTGGTCGACAACCTTTCCACTCTCCTCGGTCTTCTTGAGTTCCTTATCTACCCGCTCATCCCCTTCCTTCCTCTGCTCTTCTATCGTCTGCGAGCTATGATCGTCTCCGTGTCCCAACAACCCCCTCACTTCCCTCCCTACTTCCTCTCGGGCACTCTCCACCTCCCCTCGTACCACACCTCGCTCATAATCCCTCCTGCGGACTGTATCCCCCTCGTCGCTCAAGAGCAGTAAGAGTTTGAGCTCGTGTGCTATATCTCGGATATTAAGAGTGGAGCGGATGAGCGATGATGTCCGGAGAGGTAGGTGAAGTGGGAGGGTGGATGAGGTGAGTGGGGAAGGGGTGGCAGTTATCTACGAAGACGGGCGGAGCGTCAGCATATTTCCATACCATGTTTCTCCATTCCAAGTCTCGGAATCTCCAATATAGACTGCGCCGAAAGAGACTCGGGGGGACTGGGGGGTGTGGCACGGGCGAGGTGGATGTTCGGGCGTTCCACGATGGGAATTGCATGCTCCTTCAGCTGCATGCCATCGCATACGCACGAGCGAGGAGGAACACCAGACCATCGTGATCCAAAACGAACAACAAAAGAGAAACAAAACGCATAACACACATTAGCCAGCTCCACCAACTCCTTCAACCCATCTTTCACCCCCTTCAACTCCTTATCAATCCTCTCGTTCCATCCTTCATATTCCTTCTCCAAAGCTTGTTTCGCCCTTTCTTCAGGTGTCAGATTATCGCCGGCGGTGATCACACCATCTGCGATTCGTTGACGGCCGTGACCTTGACCTTGGAGATGACCGAGTGTAGCGCGTGGTAAAGATGATGGATTGAGTGAATCAGTCTTGAATGGTTGTGCGAAAGAAGAGGAGGAGGACATTGTTAGGTCACTCGTTTTGTGCAGAGATGGTGCACTGTGAGATGGAACAGAATTCGAAGAAGATTAGAAGGATAGTATGAGTGCAGTTAATCGATTTGTTATCGCTTTCGCCTTTGCTCGGACAAAACCACGCGAGGTGGAGGATGACCACTTTTAATATCACCTCGACTGTTTTTCCTTCATTCCTTCGTCTTCGTTGTTTCCCTCCTTCTCATTGAACGAGGCTTCCAGCAGTGCAGTGACACTAAGGGAGAGCGTACGCGATGCTGCTCAAACGAATAGCAGACTCGTTACCTCCGAGTCTCGCGGCGCTCGTTCCAGAGCTCGGTGAGTATTTGCCCTTCCACCTGAACCCGGTCCACCGTCTCCTCGTTTCAGTATTCGATACAAGCAGATGATCGTACTTATACTGACCATTCACTTCTCGCCATATTGGCATTTCCAATGTAGAGTCCGTAGGTATCCGTACCACCGAATCGCTAATCTTCACACCGCCCGCAACGATATTCGACCTCCTCCCTTCCTTTTCCCAAACACAACTCGATACGCTCACTTCACACATCCTCAACCTTACTGCACCGAGTTGTGTGAAGGGTGATGAAATAGAGGCGGAAGAGGGTGCTTGGAAAGGATTCGGAGTAGGTGGATTGGACGATTTGCTAGAAGAGGTGGAAGGTGGGATCGTGCTTGAGATTGCGGGGCCGAGGAAGGTTGGTAAATCCGTGAGTCGCCATCGGCCTCCAAACTCAGAATCCTACTTGTTTGCTTCCATGTATCCCTGCCTGCTCAAAACATACTGACGAGGACTGCCGACCTAACGTCTGACCCCTCTCATCACAGCTACTTGCACTGCACGCGGCCCTGCGTATACTCCTCAGCGATCCTGAAGCAATCTGCAGATGGATAGACACAGAAGGTTCCTTTGCTCCTGAACGAGCAAGAGCTATCTTAGAAAGCTGGGGTGCGGAGGTGGGTGCCCTACTACTCAGATCTCCTGAACAGGGACTAACCCATGGCTTATTTTTTCTGTAGGACCCGAAGATCGTGCTTGCGAGGATGGTTGTCATCCCATGTTTTAGGCTGGAAGGAGTATTTGATGCGGTTGCCGAGCTGAAGGAGGTGAGCAGCTGAATCTTTCAATGTGCTTAGGTCAGCTGACGAATGGCATGCACGATTTTCAGTCCCTGCTACGTGTTGATGGTGATTCACAGACGAGAGTCCTGGTGGTCGACACCATCTTCACCCATTTCAAAGATCTGTTGATGAACACTTCTGCACAAGGTGCGTGCAACAAAACTTCATAGTAATTTTCTTTGATTGACGCTAGCGCAGGTCATGCGGATCTCATTACCTTGATGGAGGAGATTTCAGAGATCACATACTCTGCGGGGCTGACAAGTATCGTGAGTGCTTCCTGCACATTCACATGCTTGTAAACCTGCTCTCAACTAACCTTATCCTCGAGCAGATCATAAACTCCACCGCCTCCTCTCAACCTACCAACCCTCAATCAGCATTCAACAAAGTTGACATCAAGCCTGCTCTAGGCACTTCGTTCACATACTGCACGGATATGACGCTGCTCGTGCAAGAAACAGGAAGAGTGTTTGGGATGATGGACGAGGAAGAGAGGGAGAGGATCAGGATGCATCCTGGTCTCAGGGGTCTGGTAGAGGTCATACGGAGTCGAGTGACGGTAAGCTGTACCGATAAGAGCGCTGATGGGCGGATAGCTGACAAAAATGGAGCAGGCTACAGGACGATGGGCTGTCTTTGAGACGGTGAGTGTAACATTTCACACATTCACTCCTTGACCATGAGCTGAACATGCCTTCCAAGGACGGCACACGACTATATGACGTCCTACCACCTCACGAAGTCGACGAACGCACAACACGCATATCAGCAGGTCTCCCGACTGGTCCAGCTCGACCTATACATGGATCACTTGCTCAGACGTTACGGCCATAACCATGATGCGGTCAATCAGAACATCTTCAACGTTCATATCGTTGTGCCACTCGTGTGATATCACCGGTAATGGTCACGGGCCGAGTGAGTCCAGCTCAGGTCTAGCCACTATCAGCGGGTATGGCAACAATGTGGGGCACCACAAAGCACGGGTCTTCTTCAAGGAAAGAAGAAGACCACATAATATTACCTTGGACCGTCCGTACTGTTGTATGCATGTACTCACTCCCTTCCTGCAAGGCTGGCATGGCTGGTAACAAGTGCATGTATCGGTCACCTTGTTCAGGCGTGAATGACAGGTGAAAGTCTTGCACAAGTGGAGGAAGAACGGACCGAACGCTATCTATCAGATGTGGACCCTGAATACAAGATCACCAGCGTAACCCTCTCTTGTGCAATCTGTATTTCCCACTGTCCTATTATCTTATGATCTTCCATCTTTCATCTACCTCGTTATGATAGCATGGCGCATTATACCCTAGCATAGTCTAGTCGGTATAAGAAAGCTCATATCAGCACTGTCATCGTTGTATCACCATCATCACTGTTGTAGTACCACGACCAAGAATCACACAACTCATCCCGCGTTCTCCGGTGAAACCCAAACCAAAGTAAGTCAATCGACTACTACTCTTACAACGCTTACTTCGTAAGTCGGTTTCGTATCACCGTCCTTCTTCTCCTTCTTCCTTTCCTTTGCAAATGGGAGACATCTCGCTTTTCTACCCGTCTTTGCATCTATTCATCTCGTCCTGCTCTGTTGATAAGCAGAGACTGATATCAGGTGAAACTAGTTGCCACTCGAAATCAAGTACAGTCAGCTCACCCCTTTGCCGCTCAGAAGGGAGAACGAGTAGGTGAGTTCCATTCGTCAAGATTTTCGCCTTCCCCCCCTTCCCATACACCCTTCGCACCTACAGCATGTTCCGTTCCTCATCAAACGCTTACACGCTTACATGCTGACGTTAACAGATCGCAGACAATCACCTCCTTTGTTCGGGCTAGCCGGAAAAGACCGAATTAGTCCATCACCTGCATAGAAGGGGGACGGGTGTGAAGTAGAAGAAGCGATCCTCTCTATCACCAACACCGCAACGTGAGTAGCCCTTCTTGTCCTCGCCAGCCCTTGCAACCTGGCTGTCTGCATTGAAAGTTACCCAGGCATTGTGCGGAAACCGTTTGGCATCCTCCTTTCCAGGTCACTCCCATTGTTCGTCTTGCTTCTACCCTGAATGTGAAAGGTGTCATGACACGTAAGCTATATACTTATTGTTGGTACGTGTTCCACTTGCAGGTTCTCACTACATTTGGCCATTCAACAAGATGACCAGCACCAAACCGAGATCTACAGAACAACCTCCTCGTCCTCCAGCGACACCACCGCCCCCACCTCCTTCGTCCCAAGCTCAGACGTCATCTCCCCCTTCGTCACCCGCTTCAACACTCCCTGTACATTCTGACGACGATGCGTTCACTGATCTATCCAACTCGTGGATGGAAGTCGACTCGTCCGTTGGCGCCTCTACCCTCGGCGACATCAGCGATACAAGTAGCGATTCACACGATCAAGACCACGAATCCCGGTCTCACTTCTCCGCAAGCACAGATGGCGAAGATAGCGATATCGACGAACATGATCAACATCACGATGCGGTCGTGATCACTGGATCGCCCTCTCTTATGGGTGGAGAGTATACAGATGCGGAAGCTTCCACCTCCAAGCTCGGTTCATCGATGGATACAATCCAACAAGGATTAGCCGAGTCGACATCTTCCTCTCAGATTCGTCTCATCTTCCCTGACCCAGCCGCTTCGTTTTCCACGATCTCCGGTTCTCTCACCGAAGACACGACCCCAATGGACATCCACCCTTTTCTTCAGACAGATCAAACCAGAAGACCTCGTGCTGACACCCAAATCGACAAAACGATGAAGTACTCGCCACGACGGAGCTCAAGCCCTGTCAGGAGAGGTGTGGAGGGTTCCTGGCTACATTCGAGCAGTAAGCTGTGGGAGATTCCTCCGTCAGCGCAGAGCATCATCGCAGAAGGGCACGGGTATGAGATCCTGTCGAGTATCGATGACATAAAGAGATCTTCAGAGGACCACGACGCGGAGAGGACTGCCACCGATGTGGTGCCAGCGGACGTCAGAAAGTTGGAGAAGGAAGACATGGATACACGATCAGACAGGTTTCCAATGAAAGCGGAGGTCGTAAAGCGCCTCGGTGTTCGTACTAGAAGTAGCAATGGTGACGAGGCTAGCACTGGAAGTGCAGTCAAGAAATGGTGAGTGGTCTACTCTTCGTAACTGATGAAATGCAGCTGACTGTATCCCGTGACTAGGATGTCTGTCTTTGCCCTCACTTCGGTCTTGTCACTGGCCCTGTATCGCACTCTTGGTCCATCTGCATTATTGCCACCATACAACAAGGGCGCTAACGACCCGGCGACCGCGGCTCCAACGACTCCCACACCAGCTGTCACTCACAAGCCTTTCTCCATTTGGGATCACCTTCCCCTGTCACCTCTTGCAGCAACATCCCTGACATCCAGTTCCGCTGATTCTGCCAAGACCACCGGAGTCATCGCAGATCTGCAGCTCATCAAACAGGCGCTGTCGACTCTCTCTACCCCTCACAGTAAAGGTCAGATACCTCCTGCTGCTTCGACTACCGACGTACCCCACAAGCGTGTTGAGGATTCTGTGTCTCCGCCTTCACGACATCTTGCGCGCTCTTCCACCTCTTGTTGTTCGGTCTCGATCCGTAACAATGATGTAGCGCTCACTGTATCACCGGAGAATATGCCTATAAATCATCGAGCTAAGGCTAGGAAATGGAGCAGGAAGCTTCTCCGTGCTGAACAACCCGAAAAGTTACAGCCTGAGAACGATACTTCTGCCCCCACAACAAGCCCCGGTTGCTCATGCAGTTTCTCAACAGCGGTGCGATCCGAAGTTGCCGCTCGTCTACAAAGCCTGGCGAAACCTGTCAAGACATACGCTCTCATCTCGACACACTACCTCGATTACTTTTTCGGTCCGTTCCTCGCGGCTCTCGATAAGGAGCTTGGTGATTTATTGCGTCTCGCGATCGATCTAGGCAAGTTCGCGTCCTATACCTCACAGACAGTCCTCAGTCAAGCGTCACGAGGTGCGGTAGTATCACAAGCAGCTACTCGGTCGATGGTCGAGCGTGTTCATCGCAGGATGTCAAACTTCTTCTCTGTCCACAACCCTGCTCCAAGCGAAGAGTCTCTCGCTCGAATACAAGCTATGCTCGACAATCTGTCACACTACGTCGAGGCTCGACTTGACAGTTTGTCCGAGATAATCGAAGATCGGACGGACACGATGCAGGAGAAGGGTATGGAGAGTATCAAGAAGGCTAAGAAGGGCTTGAACAAGCTCATCACCGAGGCTAAGCGACTGGGCAAGGATGGTGCAGACGATAAGGTGGTACACGTCAAGATGGATGTGGAAAAGGATGGTCCCTTACCATTCAGACAGATGGGATCGAGGAGGCAGAGACAAGTCCCCAGGACTTTAAGGCGAAAGAGTGGTCGAGGTTGTAAAGCAGCAGCGAAGGAGACGAAGAAGAAGATAGTTGCGAAGACAGAGTTCTCGTTCCCGCCTCCCGAAGTTCCCTCGAGAGCGAGGAGAATATTCGATATGATACATCATGTAAGTCTACATCTGCACACATCTGTACCCTTGATTATTCGTCGGAGCTAACTCGAGAGACAAAGGCTGCTGTCGCACTTGTAGTGTGATTGTGTACTGTATACACACTCGTTTCAATTCCATTTGTATATAATTTGGTCTTCTTCTTTCCGTTGTACATATTCAAAGCTTCATTTTTGTTAGGTTGTACGTCTCCTCACCCCAACGTTACTTGTAAGACCCCTCATCCACTTGCTTGTTGTGTATATTTTGATTTTCACCTGTTGATATGAATTATTCTTTGATCCTTACACAGTGGGTCAAGTCTAGTTGAGCAGCGTGCACCAGTAATTCAGCAGTAGGATCGATCACTACAGCACGGATGGTCATATAGTATTCGTACGCTTACTCGTTGTGCATCGTATTGTATCGTATAAACAACATGACATGATATGATATGGTAGGTTGGCTAAATTCAACTTTCTTCCTTCTTTGCGATTTCGCGTTGTTTCTTGTTTTCACTAGCCCAGCTAGCCACCGCTTCCTCTCCAGGTTACGGTACTCCAACGACTATGAGTGAGGTCTACACCCTCTCACCGATCATCTCATCTCTGGTCCTTTCTTCCCCTTCTCCACCTATTCCATGACCTAGTCCTTGTCCCTGCGCACTCGTATATGCCGTCGGGGTAGTAGCTGATGATTGACCACCGTTGGTAGTGGTTTCTCCACCTGCTCCCGCTCCAGCGGATATGGGATTTGATGTTGATGTCGTTGATGACAATGCTCCGGTTTTGCCAACGAACCATGCGGGAACCCAACCTCGTTCGCCTGTATCGGATTTGATCCTGTCAAAGAACGGAACATTGTCAGCTTAAATCCACACAATTGGAGAAGGGGCAAGGCGGATGTCGAGATGAGTATACGGAGTCAAGGTGAAGGGGGAGAAGTGGCAGACTCACGTGTAACTCCTATATATGCGACGCGGAAGAATGCAAGACTCGTCAGTCCTCAAGAACAGATCAAATGTGTGAAGCACACGCCCAGACCCACCAGTGACAATACTTCTTATACACCCTGACCTGTTCTCCCTCCTTGAGCGTCAACTCATCGTCACCCTTCGCCTCATAATCCATCAATACATGCCCTGCATAACTGCTCGACATGATGGCAGAAGGAGGGAGGGGTGATAATCCTGGATAGGGCGCAATCTGACCGTTGGGCGAAGGAGATACGACAGATATCGGTTGAGATAGTTCAAGTAGGCATCCTAAGTAAGAACGAAGGATCAAATCAGTTTCAATAGTTGAGATAACAGTAATCTTCTCTCCCACTCACCAGCCGGGACCCAGCCAGAGCTACTATCGACCATCGAACCGAGACCGTCCGGATCTTTCTGTACCACATACCATCCCTTCGCCTTGGAGAGGATTATATAGGTAGAACCACTGTTTCTCCAGTCAGCCCTAAAATTACGACGCTTGGTTCTCAATGCAAACACTCACACAGCAACGTTGAACTCATCTTCTCGATCAGCGATATATCTGTGCCAAAGTCATCAAATCAGCACCGGCGATGTCTCCCCGCCTGGCACAGTGACTAGCTTTCACTCACGGGTAGATAGCCACCGCATAAGTGACATTCTGCACATTGCCATCTGCATCCAAAACTGTTGACATTCCCGCACCAGGTCCACTCGCACTCCTACTTCCACCAGCTGATCCACTCCCGTTCGCATCACCTTCTCGCAGACCGGGACTGGGGAGTTCAGGGAACGTCCCTCCATTCGGTGTTTGACCATGTCCATCGTCTCTCCTGCCCGAGCCAGGTTGAAGGGTCGCTTTAGTCGGGGAGATCGATGTATCGGAGGTGGGTTTAATTTTGGGAAGAAGGTTGACTGTGGAGGTGGCAGGTAGTCCGAGTTTTTGAGCTTGCTTTTGTTGAGCAACAGCGATTGGGGATCGGATGTCTTTCTGCAGGGGAAGTAGTTTTTCAGCTAAGACTTCCAGCCCAGACGGTAAAGCATCTGCGAGCTGCTCACAATGTGGCGCAGCATGAACACCGGTCTGTGCCCTGTCTCCTTCAGTTTCTGGAACAGCAACAACGGTTTCTCGTCATAGCTCAAACATCGTTCTGAGGCGACTATCAGCTTCTTGTGCAAAACTGCATACCGTCTCGTGCACGGACTCACCTGTATTGTCAAAGCAGATAAACAAGGCGTACAACTTCCAATCGTCGTTGATCTTGTACTTTTTCAGCGCAGCAGGTAATACCTTCCAACATGGATCGTCTAGCGTGACTCGGAACGATTTAGCCGCGCTATGAGCCGCATCTTTCGCTCTTGATTTCTCTCTGTCGGACGGGCCAGCCGTCGCAGAAGAGGATGAAGGAGGATTCGGGTTGGGTGCTGAGGCGGATACGAGGGGACCGGACGAGGTGGAAGGTCTGCTCGCTGCAGAAGCTGAAAGGGACTGGGTGATAGCTGTAGATCCTGCGGGGGGAGTGTAGGTAGGGGCACTGGAAGTGTTGGTTCCCGGATCTGAGATAAGACGAGTGAATGGCGGCTTTTGTAATTTCGTCCCTTGTACGTTCTGGTTACGGTCACGGTCGCCGTTAACATGCCCGAGAGGTGAGTCAAAAGGATATGACGCTGTTGTGGTCGTTGGTGTGAAACTATCTTGGAAAGTAGCCGAGTCGGATGTAAGTGGAACGGGAGGATTTGAGTTGGTCGATGAGGCCAAGGATGAAGGAAAGATGGTTGATCCTCGTCGTGCAGCTTTCGTCGCCGTACTCGTGCTCTGTTTTGGCAGGAGAGTAAGATCAGCGGTGCCATATGAATGTCGGATGGACTACACTCACACTCTCTGCCTCGTCACCTTCTTCAACCCTTTCTTTGAAATCTCTCCATCTCAAACTGCCTCCTCTTGACAGGCCACCTCGACTGTTCTCCATCCCCGGTATTCCTCTCACTTCTGCAGAGTTCGGTGATGGCACCACTATGCCATTTTCCTCCAGCGCGGATAGCAATCTCGAATGATCTCGTTCGATATGTATGAGGCGCTCGTCTAATGTGTGAGTATAATAGAGTTTGTCAATGGACGTTTTTATTGTGATCCCGGGGAAGTGTCACTCACGCTGGTCGTTGATGAGATCCAGAAGTCTATCCACATCACCAGGATGTACCTTCTCCTCCTCAACCACATCTACCGTCCCGTATCATCAGCACAACCATTACTGTTCCCTTCGAGCGGACGTCCAACTGATTTACTCACCTTGCGGTCTCCAATCGTCCTCTGCTATTTCTATCCCTTGCTCTTTCTTCAACTCCCATACCGCTCTTAGCAAGGTCAATCGATGACCAAGACTTGTCATCCCCAGATCTTGTAATGATACGTGATCCATCACACTCAACACGTCCCCTGTAATCCCATGTTCTGCATTCACGATTAGATATCAGTTGTTGGTTCAGTCCGACTTGATACAGTGTGAGAAGAGGGGACACTCACCGTAGATCACATCTTCGTACTGATTCAGCCCTATATGGGAGAGATAAGAATGGACAGCCGCTTCGTCCCACTCTAGTAATGACATGGAGGGCGAAGCGGATGTCGGAGACGTGACAGCCATGACTCCTGGCAAGTCACCACGAGGTATAATAGGCTATGCACCGATGGGGGCGTCTCGTATTGCGTACTTGTCGGAACGGGAGGGATCGACTTATGATCCTCGAAGTCGTCTCGCAGCCGGGACAGATGAAAAGGCGATATGGGATTTGAGCAATGTTGAAAGGAAGGTTGGTCGGTTGGTTGATTGATGTGAGATACCGACAAGATGTAGAGCTGATGATGTTCGTCAAACGCGTTATCTTGAGATATGCTGATTCGACTAAATCGTCTAGGGGTTATGATATGAGATCCGCACTTTGTCCTATTCTGATATATGTTCTGTCGTTGTCAAATGCCTTTCAATCACCACTCAATCAAATGATCCTGGGACCACGGTCCATCGAACACGGCACTTGCGCCAACAGGCACCAGCCAGAGCCAAAGCACTTTCTAATCGATCTTAAAGGCGATGGGTGGTCGGGGACGCGTTTCGAGATTATGCGAGATGGATGAAACGATCAAGATCAGGGAATGAAGATTGGTGTGATAGATGAGGTATGAGGTATGAGGCTATTGTTGATGGGATGTGATGAAACTGAAACGTTGTTTTTACTTTGTACTCCATCCATTGAGCATTTCAACAGATTCAGTGGCGGGTTACAGACCATCTAGGTATTTACGAAACACGACATATCTGTACCTTTGCAATGTTATGATCATGCTCACTAGACCGGGGCCTACTTGTCCTTGGAGGTACTGATCACGATCCTTCGATCAAATGCATAGAATATTACCAATGATGTACAGAGAAATATCCAACTACATCACTCCGGCCTCTCTCCCTGATACAACCGCCTCATCTCATCTCCTACCTCGAGGCGTCTCTTACCTTCCAGGTAATGCATAGCCTCCGTATACGTGCTGGGCACCACAACCTTCCCTAAAGGCTCATGATCGTCCTTCGCCATTGTGAAGAAGAACGTGTTTGTCTCTCTTCGGACCTGTATTCCGCAGAAACCAAAACGCGTCAGATCTCTTATCTATCTTGAATAGGGTTTCAGAACGCGCAGACTCACCCCTGTTTCCACTTCTTCCACTTCTGCTTTCACCATGATGTGTACTTTGGCTTCTCCATCCGGTCCCTCATGAGGTCTAGTCGTTTGGACTACTTTCGAGGATAGTCGGAGGACAGCACCGATGGGGACGGGAAGGCGGAATGTAATTTGGTCAAGGGAGAGGAAACGCAGGGGTTTGGAAGCAAAGAGGGCCGCATTGGTGAAGCACAGCTCGCTGTGTAATGTCAGTTATACGGGTGTTCTCGCCAGTAAATTCGACTTACAAGGCCTGGACGAAGGATTGTTAGCACACCGCAAGCATTCGGGAGCCGCGTGAGACTCACTAAACGCATCAAAATTCCTCCAAATACCTTTCCGTGCAGATTTCGATCTTGCGGGTGCATAAGCTGGACCGTTTCCATCTGGTGGAGTTGAAATTAGCCGTGTTGTTACTTCGCTTGCACAACGGGAACTCACCTCGGTATCCTTCATTGGTACCACGGTCTCTCCGTCAATTTCGGTCGATTTGTTATCGGTCACTTGAAGCATAAGATCGTGGAGCTCCTTTGCTTCCTCGGACGAGGGCTGAACGGTGAAGGGGAGGTTAGTAGGCGGGCAGGAAGGCTGCTGGACGGCTGACTTACTGGTACCTTGTCTAGTGCATTCATAGCACTTGTCTTTCTCCTCTTCTGGTGTTCTGCAACATTGTCGATCATCAGCCAAGAGTCCAATCGACCCGTCACTGTTGTATCACCCGGTGGTACACCGAATCGACTTACCATCACCAATGACCTGCAATATTCTCTCTTCCTCGGACTCAACAACCAACGGGGGTATCTGCCTCGCCCTGTGCGTTTTCGAATCCCGACAGACCATCGCGAATCGACCGAGCATCAACGTCTTCCACTTCGTGTCGGGCGTGTTGACTCGAGAGCCTTCCATCTTGACAACGACTTCCATACTGGAACGTCCTGTCCATGTAACGAATCCTGAGAACTTCAGGTCTCTATGGTAATTGCGTGAGAATTAGTCAATAATGAACTTAATCATGACTTGTCCACAAGAAGGGATAGGGTAGAATGCCGGTCACACAAGAAAGATCTACTCACCTCACGTTGTCCCTGTTTAGTCTTCCGAACATATCTAGTCGATCTGCGCTGGCTGTAGCAAGATACAATCCCGCTTTCGCAGAAGCTTCATGGAAAGCCTGAGCAGAGTCTATCTCATGGGAAGGGAGACAATGTCGGTATGCCACTGCTCCAGCTAACGAGTCGAGGTCTGATGAGAGCGTTAGGCGTCAGCTTGAGCAGTGACGGCTGTTCGTCATTGCGAAAGCTAACTCACGTTCAAGTAATTTCCCCATCCCTTGATAAGACGCAACACAGCTTCGTCAGTTTCTTCAGAAAAAGCAGCGTGGACGATAGCTCATCCTGAAAGAAGGTGGACTCACTGAAACCTCCCGACGTATTCACATATCTCTCATATAGCGTCGGATCACTCGCTAATGGCAAATCAAACATCGTAAAGCTCTCACTCATATGTCTCGGTTCGAGCGAGTCAATTTCCGCACTAGACGACGTTGTAGGAGACGATTTGGATGTAGATGTAGAGGCGGAGGCGGTGACCGCGGCGTCAAGATCGCCCTGCGAGGCCAAGTTGGGTGAATGGGAGGATAACCAAGGAGCTGGAAGTGCTCGCATAGATAAGGGTGACAGGTGTTTAGCATTGGTCGGAGAGGATTCTGCAGTGCCGATACAAACGAGTCAGCTATGAGTTACCGAGTAGAAAACAATAGAGGACCACTTCTGCCGAGCGTGTCTTATACTCACCAGCTATGGAGGTCGTCAATCTATCAATCTCCCTCAAAGCGTAGAGCTGTTGGACAGGCGAAGGTGGAGGTGGTGTACCGGACGAGTTCCATCTCGCGCTGATGATCGTCCGAGGCTTCAGAGGACCTGCTCGTCGATAAGCAGTGCGTATAATCGTGGTCATGTTGCTCAGCTGGGTCGAACGCTTGTATGAATTAGGTATAAAGATGTGGAATGCACAACAACATCACTGGCTTTTGCTTCTCTTCATGTTCATGTTGTATGACGGCATTCGCATCTTTACCGTCGGCGGCACGGACCGCCGTCTTGAACTGTGCCTGATTTCGGTCATCTTCGGTGGCAACAACGATAACAACGGCAATGACGATGGACAAAGGATTGCAACCATGATCTATCCAATCAATCCTATTGTTCGGCCCTAATACGGGAGTTCTTATCCGATCCGTCAAACCGTCAAGACCACGTTCGAGATGGAAGTAGTCACGGAGCAGGTCCACCTGCTCTCAGCTGCGTACAAGGGCAATGCTCTTCCAATCCCTCTTCAATCAACTTCGACAGGTCGAAGTCGTATCGATACTACCAACATCGCTCCAAAGGATAGTTTGAGATTATATTTCTCTTCCGCTTCAGATGAGAAGATAGTAGGAGAGGTGGAAGTGAACGTGGCTGGTGGACGGAAGTTGAGATCGAGAGGATGGGAGAGGTTGCGAGTACGTGCGGATTCGGCAAGTAAAGGAGTTTTCTGCGCGTACAGGCTTTGGGTGAGCTATTCGACTTGAACCTCCCGTCCTGAGGACCGATGACCTTCGTGGATCAAGCTCTTTGGGAGGCTGTCAATAAGCTGCTGACTTGGTCCCTCCCATATAGCGACGGAGCGGTCCAACGCCTATCAATACAATACTCATCTTCCTTCAACCTGACACTGCCAACTTCCTCTCCCATATTCCGGACAATACACCACTTGGTGATCTCACCTTACCAGGTACGCACGAGTCCTGTGCTCTATATGGCTGTGAGTTGCCTCTTCTCCTCGATGACTGGATTATGCAATGGCTGCGTGATCATAATTGCTGACACCCTGGTGACTCCCTTTGTCCAACACACAACTCTAGACCCGATCTCACAGTGTCAACAACCTAGTACGCCAATCGAACAACAATTGTTAGATGGGATACGATTTCTTGATGTTCGCCTTCGTGTAGTGGGCGATGAGCTCCTCAGTAAGTCAACTTGTTAGACATCCACTCTCCCCCCCCTCTAAATAGAGGTTCGCTATAGCTAATCTGAATTATGCAGTGTATCACGGTCCCCGCCCTCAACGATCTTCTCTCACACTCCTCCTCGCCGTCATCCACAACTTTCTCCTCAAACACCCATCCGAAACCCTCATCTTATGTTTAAAAGAAGAGACGCCTCCTTTCCATCCTCATTTCTCCTCTCTCGTTTACAAAGCCTTCAAGCCGCACATTGACCAGTTCTGGTTCTTGGAGGAACGGATACCCACGTTGGGGGAAGTGAGAGGGAAAGGGATGTTGATGACTCGTTTCGATCGAGACAAGACATTGTTGGATGGAGAAAGTAAGGGATATAATTCGGAGTGCGGGGAGGAGTGGCCTGCGGGAATGGGAATACATCCTTTGACTTGGCCAGATTCAAGACAGGAAGGATTTGAATGGGACTGCAATGGGACGACAGTCAGAACTCAAGACTGGTGTGTGGCACGTCACGTAGCTGTCTTTGTTATAGGCCTTGCTGACAATTTGATCAGGTATCGAGTCAAGACGTTCTTGTCCATCCCAGAGAAACTCGAAGCGGTACGTGACATGTGCTGACATTCACCCCATTTGCGTCTCTCAACGTCAGACCCCTTGGTCACTTGGACTCGCTCAAGGATGATTGAGCTGACATTTCAAGTCTCAGATTGTCAATCACCTTACCCCAACCCTCACACCCTCTCCCTCACCCAAACCCCCTTTCACACTCTCCTACACGTCCGCCTCCTACTTCCCACTCTCATTCCCTACCGTCATTGCAAAAGGTTTCGGCTTCCCCTCTTGGGGTTTCGGCGTAGAAGGTATCAATTCAAGACTTTGTCGATGGTTGCTGGAGATCTTGGCAGATGAGCACCAAGACAAAAGGATAAGGGGATGTTTGCCAATTGACTTTTATCGACAGTGCGCAGGGGATGAGGGTTTGGCAGGGTTGTTAGTTCAAATGAACTTTGTAGAGTGGTAGATGCTTGAAGTGGTCAAGGATGTTGTTGTACTATCAATGCTTGTGACGTGCGTGTTGCCAGTGTGAATGACAGTCTCATGTACTGCGGTTGTGAAGATGTATTTCTACGATGTGATTACAAATGCTCTTTCTCGTCAACGAATCCCTCCTCCTCATCTGACAATCTGATGCCTCTATCCCATCTGATCCAGCTCCACACCCAGCCCACAAGCAAAGTCCACCATGCCCAGATCCACGAACCACCCGAGGCAGCTGTGTTCGCCTTCTTCACCGAGTCTATACTCTTTACTATCAGACCGAACTCTCCTTCCTGCTTCCCGAAGCCACTTCTACACATCAACGAGATCTCGTACACCCCAGTAGTATCGAGGGGTACGTATCTCTCTTCTCCTGGTTTGACCTCTCGACCTCTATACGTCGCTTTGAAATCGTTCCAATCGAATATCACTTCGGTGATTTTGATCGTCGTTGCTGACCAGCTCTTCTCGTCATACGTATAGGTATTGGTTTTGGGGAGCTCGAATGACGCTTCGTAAGATAATTGAGCTGCACGTGGAGGACCAGGAACTTTTGGATGTTTGGGAATATGTGACGTCGGCGAAGTCTTCAATACCAACGTGAACTCGGTAGGCGAGGAATGGTCAAGAGTAGCAGCGATAGAAGGGTCGGGGAGGACGGAGAGTGATATACCGGTGTATTCGGTACGAGGGAGATGAAGTGGGGTAGGTCCATATCGATAAACTTGTGAGGCGAAACCAGCTCCACCAAGTGTCTTGATGTCTACGAGCACACACAAATACAATATCAGATAAGCAAGTCCCTTTACGTTACGCCGCTTGACGGATGTGGATGGTTCCACAGAGCAAGTAAGCTCACCTAGTGTTCCCCAGAATCGCGCAGCACGTATCTTCCCCTCCTTTCCTCTCTTCTCGTCCACTTCCACATCCTCACTCTCTTCAAGAGTCGTGATTCTCCCTTTGTCGTCAATCTCTACCGGATCAAGATGCGAGACAGATGATCCTCCCCTGACACGATCATCGACAGCTCGCCAGTGGGAGAAATGGAAAGGAGGGAAGAGGGGTTGGTGGTGTGCATGTAACGCGGAGGTGAGTTGGTAAGGGAACATCGTTTTCAGATGCAAAGAAGGCATATATGATACAAAAGCAAAGGATGAGATAGGATCAGTGTAATTGTGACAGACGCCATGAAACCAAATACATGCAGTATCGATCGACGTCATACAACGAACGTCGAACGTCTCAAAGTGGCAAAGCGCAAGTGGCAGTTTCGTGTGTCAGACTCTTTTCATCCATGTCCTCCTTGTCTCATGAAAGGTCGACAGACACTGGTACGTCAGGATGCCTAAGCCATTACAGAGCGGTGGGTATATAAAGCGTAGTTCTGGGAATGTTCGCCACTCGTTTTCTCTGACATTGCTCAACTTACTCTCAGCACCATTCCACACAGACATCACTCTATCATATTTTCGTCCAATTGCACACCGTTCATCTGCTCGATCGTTATCATATATCTTGACCACTTACACCTCACATAACTACCATCATGAGCTACGCTACCTCATCCCCCTCGTCCTCCCGCTCATCCTCACCCTCGTCCTCCCCGTCCACCTCCCGCTCTTCATCCCCTTTCGCCTCCCCGCTGTCAACCAGACCCCCTTCGCCAACCAATGCGTTTGTTGCCAACACAGCCAATACGTACCCCACCGGGGCCGAGTCGCCATCCTTGGTTCCACACAGGGCTCGACTAGTGAGTATGTCTGATACCTCTGTGTGATGGCACTGTGAACTGACGTAAGGCGCATCGGGCTCGATGTACTTTGTTATAAGTGGCCCACCGGGGTATTCGGTTCTTCCAGTGATAGTGACCGCCCACCGCGTGGTCTTCATTGGTACGGCCCCGGAAGTCACAATGTACGGATCCTGACCTGATCAGTCTTCTTGTTGACTTGTTCACTTACTTTGATTACTCTGGCGCAGGGCGAACGCAGACGACCAGAACGGTACAGGGGCCGGGAACCAAGCCCAGAACCGGCGGACGTTGAGCCTATCGACTATTCAGAGATGCTCAAGCAAAAACTGCCAAAGGAGCAACAAACCGAGACCAACATTTCGTTGGCGAACGAATTCGTCAACGGTCCATCGACGGCCGTCGAGCCTGATCAAGAAAAGTACATGTACGGACTGATCGCACAGATACCCAACAGAAAACACAAAACTGTCATGTCGACGTGGCGACCACTCTTCACGGACAATTCCAACAACAAGAGTCCCAAGGAACCTGCACTGGAATGTCTGGTCCGTTCCAATCGACCTGACTTACTGTCCTATCAAGGATGGTATGGTGTCGCAGCGTCCGTCGCTGCTCAAACGTCATATTTCAAGGCGAAGGGAGATGTCGTCTCTTCGAGGCCAATGTCACCAATTGAAGTGGAAGAATCGAAGCGGAGTGGATTTGCAAGGAGCGGACTCCCTGGGCAGAATTACCTGTCACTCGAACCAAACACTCCTGCACAAACAGAAAGGGGGAAAATGGTACTCATTCCAGCGGAGGATTGGGACGTTTACGTAAGTCTTTCATCCGGTATTCAATCTTGTGTCTGAAAAACAACAGATTGTCTCTTGAAAGTGATATCAAAGACCTCGCTGACAATACTTGACGACGAAAGTGTCCCTTGACTGACGAAATGATTCGCAAGAATATTGACGACTCGGGAGCTCCCACTGGACGTTCCTACCTATCACCTCTTTCCTCAGTGGCCCAATCTGTCATAGCTCCTTTACACCGGATGGCATCGAAATCAGCATCGGCAATCTCGAGTGGGGTCGCCTCGATCAAAGCAGCTGTCGGTTCTCAGAGTTCACGACGGGATGGCAGAATCGGACGTGAGGCTTGAGAGTCTGGCTAGAGCGCTGGAGTAGGCATGTTTGATACCTGTTCTGAGGTGATTCAAGTACGAAGAGGGAATGGGTCGGGGACAGCCATTGGGAGATGATTAGTTCGTTCTCGAATCTGATTAGTCATTGCTGTACGAGTACTGTACACACGCGTCGGTTTTAGGGGCGTGCGATCGGGAAGGATTCGTCTGATTTGAGTCGTAATACTGTATATAGTGGTGCATGTATTGTGAAATATGATGGCGCGGATTTACATGACCTTTCTACTCGAAAGCGAGCTCTCGTATCTCATCTCACGCCATCCCGTCGGAAATGGGTCGTGAGTGCGCGAAGGCGTCGATCGTGGAAGCGGCAAGTCAGTGGTCAGAAACAGCGTCAGACCCGTGAGAAGAACACCCAATCGAGACATGGATGTCAGTACGCAGATACGCAAATCACCAGTCCGTAGCTTTCCCCGGTTCCCCTGAAACACTGCACCAACAGTTCAAAGCGCAACCAGCATCTGCCTCAACATCAACCCTTTCCCACCTCCCTCGTCCACTTTGTCCACCAGGTCCTGCATCCCTTCGCTTTTTCCAAGACGACCGCTCATTCTGCCCTTTTCCTTCGAACCGACCACAACGCTCTCAAGGATCCAGATGTCCACACCTTCACACCCCGGCGTCGAGCGATTGCGCAGCCTTTATTCAATGATCTGCATCGGATTTCATCCTATCCATTCATTCTTCCTCTAGTGAGCGGCGTTCGCCTTGGCCTTTGAAGCGGCTATACGACCCAAAACAAGTATATCAGCATGTCATTCGAACGTCTTGGAATCGAAGTAGTCGTCGTCGCAATCGCAATCGCAAGTGCGGTATGTGGGACTGAGTTTACTCACCAAAGGGGTTCTTGGGGTCCTTCAAAGCCTCAGGAGCTAGAAATGACGAAAACAAACAATAATCAGTCCTGTTTTTGTTCGCTTCCACCGTTGGCAAAAGCCTGGGCTCGAACGGAAGGAAGGAAAGAAGTACTCACAGCTGACAGCCATATCTTGGAGCTTCCAAACACCAACGACGACAAGACCTGCCGAAACCATGAAGGGCCAGAGAGGCTTAGCGATCTGCACAAAGGTAAAAGATCAGTTTTCCATTCCATTCCGTTATACCGAGGGCAATGTCTCCATCATCCCCTCGTCCATATCCTCAAGAATCGCTCGTTATTTTTATCTACGCAAAAGAGAGAGAGAGAGGATAGGTGGACCAATGTGGTGAGATAGTGAGGAGAGAGAAGTCGACTTCGCAACGTACAGGTGTGGGCCAGGCGCGGAGACCGAACATTTTGTATACTATAACACATAGTTAGCTTCGCATTCCTCCCCCCGTTGTATATAGCGCAATAGGGACTCACAAGTGCGGTGAGAAGTGAGGGGTAGGTTGGTAGAACGTCTGGAAATAGGTATACTGCACTTGTATTGTGGACATGAATTCAACGTCGTCTCTCTCACTCTCTGCAACCGGAGTACGAGGCGGAGAGGAAGGGATGAGGGGGGAAGGAGCAGTCGGAGAAATACGGGATTTTCATATTTCGGCTTCATGTGGCACCCAGCATCCTCTGTGCTTGATCATGCTCTGTGCATTAGTAGAGTTACTCCTCATGTTTGGCAACAGGTTGAGATGCATATACAAATCGTCTAAGATTACTTCGACCTATCACGAGGTCAGGAAAGGATGCAACAAAGCATCTCGCGGAGTCAGCCTCCTTGCCGGATCCAATTGCAGACACTTGTCGATAAGATCTACAAAGTTCAACATTGGTTTCAACTCTTCGTCCTTCATTTTCAGTTGCACCGATGAAGGTGGGAGTAATCGAGCTTTGAGATCCTTGCTGGCTTTCGAGATAACAAGGGTCTTGGCAACGTCCTACATGTCGACAGTGATACATGAGCGCTGGTTCATTTCCTGCTTCAAACAGAGTCGCACTCACCTGGCCTGTGATCTTGTCCTTCTCGATACTGATGAAGTTCATGGTCTCGTCGAAGTGCATCGAACCAAATGTCGCTTTCTTAATCATTCGGTGATTCAGCTTTCCCTTGAGCTCCATCATAAGAAGCAACATGTGATTATTGGAACGACCAGGGAAGAGGATCTTTCCGGTGTAAAGTTCGTACAGCGTGCAGCCGACAGACCACATATCAATGGCAGTGTCGTATGGTAGACCAAGAACTACATCAAACGTCGTCAGTGGCCGTGAGAAATCCACATCAATGTTCACTCACTGATCTCAGGAGCACGGTAGAATCTCGAAACGAGATAAGGTGTGATTTCACCTTCCGTGATTTCTGCTGCGGAACCTAAATCGCACACCTTTAAAGTAGCCTTGTTCTCCGAAACCTACACCAAGGTGATCTTTAGCACTCATTTCCCCAGTTCGCGAGACCTCAGGCTTACCAATACATTGTCCGGCTTGATGTCTGCATGCACGACGCTGCATTTTCGCATCAGCGAGAGAGCGAGGAACAACTGGTGGGCATATGCCCTCACTGCTCTCATATTGAGACCGACGTCTTTACCGAATCGCTTGATGACATCTCGCAGATTCATGCTATTTTGGAGTAAAGCAGTCAGATCAGAGCCAGATCAATTAGATCAGAGAAAGACTGCAACTCACCTTAGACTTTCGGTGACGATACATAAATGGCCGCGATGCTCGAATGTACGCTCTAACCGAACTATGTGCTTCTTATCTTCCGGATCCGCTTCGTTCAATTTCTTGAGGATCTGCGCTTCCTTTCGACCTGACACATACCTACACCTCTTGTCAGCTGTGTCATCCCAATTTCAGCCGCACGTCACACTCACATGCTCTCCTGGCTTCGAATGACCTTGATGGCAACTTCTTTTCCGACCACATCCTGCCTCCTTTCTTGTCCAACTGCCTTGAGCACCTTCGCTTTAACGACAGCTGAGAACATTCCTTTCCCGAGTGTGATAGTGATTTGATATCTACCATCGTCCAAAATCTCTCCAGGGGTGATACGATAGTAACCATCAGAATCGTCGAGGTTGTCGGCAACTTGTATCGTGCTCGCAGGTTTCTTAACAATCTCCTGCTTGGTTCCATTGGCATTCGAGCCATTCTTCAATCTTCTCACGACGACCTTGCGCTTCTTCTTTTCTTTCTCCTCATCACCGAACGCCGCAAACATGTCGAATTCGTCGTCTTCATCTTCTTCCTCGATCTCAACCTCCTCATATTCATCCTCGACATTGGGCTTCTCATCCACGAGTATCGGTTCGCCTACTCCATCTGCAACTTCCTTCGCTTCCACCTTCATCGACTCCATATCCTTTTGACGCTTCTCTCGATCGGCCATCGCCTCCGCAGTGGGATCGTAATCAGCCGCCGAGACCATCATATCAGCACCAGGGCCAATGGCCTTTGTCTCAGGAGGAATGACAGAAGTTCCGGCTGGATCTGCTCCCTTCGTGAGGTCGAAGTCGTGACCAAGCGGTGTGGACGCGAGCGATGGTTCGTGTCCGGTAAGGGGTGTAGGAGCTGATGTACCAGGCGGTAAGACCGAAGTCGAACGCGTACCCAAGTGCTTCAGTAACGGTGTCGCACCTAATAGAAACGTAAGTCAGACCGTCAACGTGGTATAGAGGGCGCGAACTCCACTCACCTGTAGCAGAAGTCGTACCGGTCTGATAACCTGTTCTAGTACCTGCACTGGTAACACTTTCAGCTCCAGTTCCAGGCCCTGGTAGATCCCCGATGACAATTTTGGGTGTGGTAGCTGCCGCTGGAGCCTTGCCGCCATTTGCTCTAAATTTGGCCATGATCTCTTCCCTCTTCCTACGTCTCTCTTCCAACACCTTCTCGGGATCACGTTCTTCCTCCAGTACCACCACAGGCTCCTCCTCCTCCGGCTCAGGCTTCTTGACCTCCTCTTCGACTCTCGGTTGTTGGGATGTAGAAGCTTCAGCTGCACCGGGGAAGAACCGACTGTGTGGTGGTAATCGATTACCGGATGTACTTGCTCGGCATTGAATGGGCACAGAGACCGGTTGGAATCCTCCGCCAGCTCGGGGACCTACAGGAGGTGGACGACTATTCGATTGAATCGGTCTGGGTGGTTCGACCGGCGGCATTCGCGATGGCGACCCTGAGGGCCGTGATGTGCTCGGTTTAGGTGGTGACGGTTCAAGCCTGTCCATGAACATTCACAATATATATCAGCATCTCGTCGTTCCACTAGGAAGAAAAGTAGGAGAACATGAAACGTACTCGCCTTCCTCCTTGTCCGGACGATCTCTGTGTCTATAACTGCTTCGATCATCGCGATCGTCCCTACGACGATCACTTCGGTCACCATGGCGTCGCGAATAGTCACCACCTCCCCTTGCGGGCTCACGTTCACGATAATCCCTCTCTCGATGACCATCTCCGTGTCTTCTATCCCTATCCCTATCTCTGTTATCGTAATCTTGTCTTCTCCCGGAATCTCTATCCCTATGTCTGTCTCTGTCTCTATCATCATGATCGTCTCTTCGTCTGTAATCTCCTCTATCACGATCCCGTCGTCGTGGCTCGTCTTCGTCCAAAAAGGCATCTCGCCAATCCTTCGGCTTAGTTCTTCGTCCTTCGTCATGACTGCGAGATCGATCGCTCCGACCACTATTGGAGATGGTCTCGTCCTGGAATGGTCGTTTTGTACCTGAGGAAGCCATGATGGAGGAGAAGGGAAGGGAGACAAAAGGTGTGAGAAAGACTTCTGAACGGTTCACAAATGGGAAGAGAGTTTACAGGAATGGGAGATTGATCTCCGTCTCTGTCACACGAGGTGCGTGGTGGTGAGAACAATGCTGTCGATCAGGATAGGAGAAAGGTAGAGTGTAATGGATTGAAGATTGAACAATAACATCAAGTGGCAATGAAGCGCGCTATGGTGACGAGAAGAGTGATATCACCTCGGACCCCCTCACCGTAGCAATATCGCCGGATATCACCGAAGCAGTGGCAACCGGGCCCCTATGCTCATCATTGTTGTTGTCGAAGCGCGTCTGGTTGATTGTGGAAATCAGTCTCGTCCAACTTCCATCGTTGTCTTGTCGTCGAATGGATCAATACTTACAACCTATACAACTCAACATGCCAGGCTCTTCAATGTCACCCGATGCCAAGATTCAGATGGCGCATGATCTGAGGCGGACAGTCCGAGAGCTGAGAGACAGAGGGTTGATGGTTGCCGCGAAGTGGTCAGTCCACCTGCGCACAATGTTACCGTGAACGAGAGGTTTGAGTATATGCTGATGCCACTCATAGGGCTTCTGAGCTCCTCTCAGCTCTTCCTAGAGAATATCGCACCGCTCCTCATCTTCCATTCTCACCGCCACCTCAACCCCTGTCATCATTACCACCACTTCAATCCCCTTCACTTCAACCCCGTCCATCAATAGGCGAATTCCTCCCTTCCCCCGGTCCTGGCTCATTCAACGCCGAAGCTGGGCCAAGTAGAGGTCGAACATTACATGGTATAGAGCTAGAGGAGGAAGAAGATATTCTGGAAGAAGACGAGTTTCAGCTTGCGCGAGGATATTTTGATTTGAAAGAGTATGACAGAGTAGCCTGGGTGTTGAAGGATGCAAGGGGGAGTCGATCAAGATTCCTCAAGTACTACTCCATGTACCTCGTAAGCTGTTTCGAGCGTTCTGCTCTTGAACGATCTCGCTGATAGTATTTTGGCTTGGTAGTCGGCAGATCGTAAAGCTCAAGAATCGTTACCCCATTTCCTCGATACGAAAGAAGAACGACTAGCTCTCTATCCCGCGCTCTCACCACTGATAGCGGAACTCAATAACGATACAGATCCGTATCTCATCTATCTCAGAGGACTGTGTTATATGCGATTAGATCGACGGCCTCCAGCTGTCAAGTGTCTGATGGATAGCGTGAGGTTGAAACCGTATAATTGGAGTGCGTGGAGTCAGATGGCTCAAATGGTCTATTCGGCGGATATGGTGAGTCGATGACAACCTGCCTGGGGGAGATGGATCCCTGCAATTTTGGAAGGCTTCCATCTGACATTAAACATTCTCCGCCCGCAGTTCATCTCGATGAAAGAAGAACTGCCTTCCTCACCCATGCTCACGTTCTTCGCAATCAGCTGTATGCTGGACCTTCACACTGCCACAGACCTGCTCATGAATATGATCAAGGAGCTTCTGGATATCTTCCCCGGGAGCGTGCACTTGAAGGCACAACGAGCGATGGTCTACTACCACATGCGAGGTGAGTTAGCTGGAGACTTCGAATGCAAGGCTGTAGCTGACAAACGCTGTGATCCAGACTTCGAAACGGCAGAGAAAGAGTTTGATGCGGTTCAAAAAGCCGATCCGTTCCGCATGGAAGAGGTCGACATCTACTCGAACATGCTTTACGTGATGAACAAACAGGCAAAGTTGGGCAAGCTCGCACACGAATATGCGGAAATAGATCGAAATAGAGCAGAAGTCTGCTGTCTCATCGGTATGTCATTTCGGGTTCTGCCTTTGTTTTCCATAAGAGGAGAGCACAGCTGACATATTCTCTGCTTTGTTACAGGAAACTACTACTCTTCTCGAGCGGATCATACCAAGGCTATAACGTATTTCAAACGATCGTTGATGCTCAATCGAGAGTACTTGCCCGCTTGGACCTTGATGGGTCACGAATTTGTCGAACTCAAGAATTCACATGCCGCGATCGAGGCTTACAGAAAGGCGATAGGTGAGTCATCAACACTCTGCGTGCAGGTCTCCATCAAAGTCACTGATAAGTGATATCCCGTTTAGATGTCAATGCGAAAGACTATCGAGCGTGGTATGGACTTGGTCAAGCGTATGAGCTTTTGGATATGCCGATGTATGCTATCGAGTATTACAACCAGGCGACGTCGCTGAGGTGAGCTGGAGGTTCCACTGGGCAGTACTGGGGCATCAGCTAATCTATACTCTTAGACCGTACGATTGTCGTATGTGGACCGCTCTAGCGACGGTGTATGAGAATCTCAAACGGTGGGTGTCTGCAGCTCTGCATTGTTTGCAACCACGAATCGCGTTGTACATATTCACGACAATACATGCTAATTCCATAACGTTATAGCCTCCCCGACGCAATCCTCGCTCATACTCGTGCACTCCTCGGAGCCGACAGACTCCAAACCCCTACTATCTTATTGAAACTCGCCTCATTACACACTACCTTGAACCAACCCTTCGAATCAGTCTCTTATCATCGTAAGATCCTCGCTTTGGGCGAAAAGACAGGAACGTCCGTGTCCGATATGGCGAGCAGTTATCTGGCTGTAGCAGAATGGGAGATGAGGGACGTGTCTGCGGAAGTAGAAGCGGATGAAAGTATGGAAGGGGAAAGAGGAGATTGGGCATTGGCTGCTCAGTACTTGGAGAAAGTTGCGCAGACAAATGCTCCTCAGAGAGATAGGGCAGAAGAGCTCTTGAGAGCGTTGAGGTTGAAAGAGGCGAGAATGGCAGCGGATCTCTGAACGGGACCGGGATAGGGGGATATTCCCTTGCGTTGTGGAAATGAGGATTTAACCAGGGTGATATCTGGCATCATGTATACCTAGTTGTTGCTTTCGCAGTCCTGCCCTGTCAGTTCGGTATGATACAAGTGACATACGAAGAGAGGGAATGCCGTCCCAACAGCCGATGCCCGTGTCATTAGTGCAAAATCCAAAATCCCGTAAGTCAAAGTATTATACTGCACTCCGCCGTTTCACTTGCACCAGGCAAGGTCCACTCTATCATACAACTACAATTCAACAAGATCGTCCTGTCCCACAGTCTAACTTCAAAACGAGACCTGCTCGTTTCCATTCCGTCTTACAGATCAATCAATGCTAATCCTCCGTTGGGACATCGTCATCTCCTCTCCCTTCTCTTCTTCTGACGGTCTACTGCCTGTCCTCCAGAATCCTATCACACTTGAGAACGTCGGTGAACCAGGTTTGCTCGCCACTGAGAACGATCTTGTCAGCATGGCTTCAACTCTCCCCTGAGCAGTTGAGATGGGTAGACGCACAAGCAGATTTCAAACCCTTTCCAAAGTTCATCCATACCATTACTCCCCACATCGCACAAGCTACTAACGAGATCAAACTCAGTGCGTCGAAAGTCGTCAGTGATTTCGCAAGATTGTAGTATTTCGTGTCGTCCTGTTGCCAGATCCGAACGAGCTTGTAGATGAAGTATGCACAACCGGCGAAGAGGCCGACTAAGAATGAAGCCTGCAAGACGGAGAACGAGTGTGATCAGCCGGTGCCCAACCACTGGGACAGTGAGACTTACCATGAAGTAGCGATTCTCATGTTTTGCAGCAAATCGGCCAATGACTAGGAATATGAGGAGAAGAGGGAATGCGATCCATGTGACGATGTACTCTGTGTCTTCGGGATTGAGCACTGCGTTGAGACAATTGTCAGCTCAGCTCGGAAACGCGAACTGTTTGCAATGGAAAGCTTACCGAGCCAGATGAACTATAAAAGAGCACAGATTGAGTGTCAGCTAGTCCACTTTGCCACTATGATGTAAATATGTTTTACACTCACCTGGATCCCAAACCCGGCACAGAAGAACGCGCTAAAGTAGCATATACACTCGAAGACTTGTAGCTTGAAGTAGTATTCCCTGATCATGAGATCTGCTCCGAGGAATCGATATCGTAGCCAACTGCATCCAGCGGACAAATGTCAGCTTGACCGATCTTTTGTCTACGCCGTACAAATGGGATGATAAAACACTTACCCAAACTCTCTCTGGAGGTAGTAGCTCAGCACAGTTAACACCAAACACGATACCGCCACAACTGCGATGATCAACGCCGTCAAGACGTTTAGTGGTAACGTCAACAACGTCGTCCTATTCGAATCTCCTGTCAACTCTTCTGACAAATTATCGCCTAAAATCTTTCGTAGTTCGTAAATCTGGATAATGGCGTAGCCCAAGAAGGCATAGTTGAAGGCGGTGACGGCGATCACTTGGATAGTGTTTTTCGTCCGGATGGCAATGACAGTCAGGACGAGTTCCCACAAGCTGCGCCAGGTCAGCTCAGTTGACGAATAGAATGAGTTACTGAAACTTACTGCGCCAAACCGAAGATGATGAGATAAATGGGAAGTCGTCGTTTGTTCTCGACTTCCAGCTCGGCAGCGTCCGACGAAGTTGCCTCGTCTCTGAACCGGGACAGGATATTACCCTAAAGAGAAGGCTTCGTCAACGACTGTAGATGGAATTCGTCGTGGAATCGCCAATACCCACCTCAATGGCCAAATTGATGATTGCCTCGATGAGGATTGTTGCTAGGAGAATCCTCGTCAATGTTGTCGAAGGGATGAGCTGAGACCGGCTGCTCGTCAGCTCAAAGAAGGACATTCCCCGAAACCCAGCAACAGGAGAAGCTGCTGTTCACTCACCCTATTCCACCATCTACCCGTTCCATGCCGTCTAGTCGCATTTGACAAGGGTATCGGCCCCGCCGTGGTCATGTCCATTTTCGGCACTTCGCTATCCCTGTTACGAGATTGATTCTTTTCCGACAAATCACTCATGATTGATCGTCTATCCTCTTCGTCATATCCTGGCGACAAAAGTGCACTCGGATATCCTCTTTCCAAATCCGATGTTAAAGGATGTTGTGATGAATATGAAGGATGAGAAATCAGTTCGTTGGTTGATGTGGAAGGACCACTAGGGAGATAGTGTGTGTTGTAAGGAGGAGAGAAGGTTGTAGATGTCGAGGAAGATGGAGGCTATACATCAAAGGAATGGATCAGCGTTTTGTTGATGGGTGATAGGGACGGCGATTGGATCGCCAAGTGATAACGTACAAATCCTTCATGTAACCTCAATGTCCCCCCACTAAGGCTCCGTTCACCAAAGGCAACCTCCTTTCCGATTCCCGTACGGTTGGGTCGATGAGCATGAGCAGGATGTGGATGGCGAGGAAGCTGATAGGATGGGTTCGAAGTGGTGAATGGGGTGGATGAGGAAGTCGCTTGATGACTGCTCTCGGCGTGGGGTTCCGTGTCGTATTCCTCATTCCGATCGTAATCGTAATCGGCGAGGGTGAACCGATTTTCTTTCTCGTCGTTGTTGGAAGCCATCGTGACCGGATGTGCGAGGCAGTAGGACGCGTGCGGACAGTGGTTGTGATTGACGTTGACAAGGCAATGAGGGTACGATTGTCCGTCGACGGGGTTGGAGGAATATGGTGTGGAGGGGTGATTAATGTTCGCGACGATCAGTCAGCGGGTATGGCCGAATAGTGTATATATTGCTTCCCTATATGCTGTGCAGTGGACGACTAGTGTGTCGGAGATGAAATCATAACGAGTGTGAGCGTGAGTCTAACGACAGGATGATCGATATCATGTGTGAAGAGCAAGGAGAGATTGGATGATGATTGTAAGGGGCAGTGAACTGATTTTTCTATTTTTGCCTTTTTGATGATTGATCACGCGTTGTCCGCTCAAACGACGCCTCATGCCTCATGTGCAACGACTTGTTTCGACTATCGACAACGAAGATGCATACAACAATAGTGTTATCTCTCATGCCCATACAAGGTCCTCTCTATGTCCACTTGATGATTCCAACCTAAGCATCGATATCACACGGTGTTATCTAATCGTGGTGTATCCTGCTCCTTTCTGCTCTTTCACCTCGTCCACTTTCTTGTCCGCCGCGTTCTGAGCTGGTACTTGGCCCAATTTTGACATGTCCATGTGTTGTGTCTTCGGATCTCCCTTGAATCCAACATAGTACAGCGTAGATCGCAATGATGTAGCTGCTTCGGACTACATAGGAGGAGCATAGCGTCAGCAAGGATTACGATTGATTGGGGTGGCCACAAAGTCATTAAACTGCATCACCGTACTCACAAATAGCAATGTTACCGAATAGACATTTGCCAATTTCTGAACCTTCAACCCCCACTCTTCCACATCCCTCCTGCCATCAGGTAATCTCCTTATCCCAGCTGGAGGGTTCGATATATCCAGATCCATGATAGGCGTAATGGAATCCAAATCTGAGAAATCGGGACAATGAGGGAGGTTTGCGAATAGACGTAATCGGGTCGGTCGATGAGGATGACCCGGAGCAGGAGGTAAGAGGAGGAGTGTACGGAGTCGTAATGAAGATGTGAAAGGGATGTGGAGTATCAACTGTTTGTCGTCGGAGCATCAGTGTTCATATCCCTTGTGCGCTCGCTTGCTCGCTCAACCACACTCACATCGTCGTCAACGCCTGATTCTACGTATTCGTCATCATCCAATCTATCGTCCCAGGTCTTGATGACTTTTGGAGCAGATGAGGGTTCGAGCAGGTTCAGTCCCGTAACACTGGAGCACAAGGTCGTCAGTTTCAAGACAGCACAGTCAATCACCAGCATTCCAAACCATACTCACTTGTCTTTGTCGATCTGACCCCATAGATTGGTATTACTCCCCTCCCCTGCTGTGACTCTTTCAAGCACTTGGTCCGTCACACCGCCGTTCAGGTCGTCCGTCGTAAGATCGTCTGCGCAGCTCATCGGGTTGGTTTATATGTGTTATGAAGCATGTCATGATGCAAATAAGGCTATTGAGGAAATGGATGGATGAAGGATGACAAAGTGGACAGACCGGTCGTGGAGGTGACCGAGATTCAGTGTGGCGCGGATGTTTATGCTACGAAGCTGATCGACCGGGTCTCTGCTTTTCTAGAAATATATTATGGCGCCATACAATGCATTGCCATGCGTGTGCGAGTCGATCGCCTAGATATCTCGTTCATACATGCTTACGCCAACTTATCACTTCGTCGATGGTCGTGATGCTGTATGACACTCCGAATAACACGATTCTGCTATCTAATGTGAAACAGTACGCCCTCCACAGACGTGCCCCAGCTATCGGAGGTCACTCGGGTCTATGCTGGTACTTGAACGTCTCCTTCTCCTATCAGTTTCCTTCCCTCCATCCAGATAAGTCCCTCCAAGTACAGCCATGGACCTCGGTTTATCAGCCATACCGCCAGCTGAGCGATCAGTCCGTTTGACCCCTCTCTCCGGAACCAGCTCCGTCTCCGAAGCGGACCCCGTCTCTGAACTGGAAGTCGAATCTGTCGACTCTGGTCTCTGCATCTTAGCAGTCCTAGGCGTCCCCAGTCCTATACTAGGTATAGCGACCCTCATATTCGTACCTGGGATCCTTATCCCCGGCACTGGTGGGGACTCAATCATATGACCTTCGTCCGGACTATCGTACCCCGGAGGAGATTGAGCTTCTACTTTCGAGTCGAATCGCACACTTCGGGCTGTGCGTGTAGATCGAGCAGAGTTGGACCGCCTGAGTCGATATTCTGATTTAGCCATACTTGTGGTCAAGGGTGGGACTTGCTTAGAGGCAGTAGCCGAATGTGAAAGGTGCGGGTCGAGGGTGTTGGCGCGTCTAGGGGGACGAACAGTGCTTGCGCTTGACGGAGTGGGTGATAGGAGGTCGGTCTGAGAAGGGTATTGCGAATAAGATATATTTTGTTCCCTGCGTGTAGTATCCGACGGCACAGATACCTCCTCGGTCCTGGTTCTGCTCCGAGCAGACTTAGGAGTTTTCGGTGCATCTATTGCATTCGATTTAGAACGCTTGCTCTCCACCTTTAAGGGTGGAGTCGTTGACGACGCCCTACCTGATATATTCATTGTTTTGACACCCTGATCCGGCTGGGGATCGTCAATTGGTCGATGTGAAGGTGGCAGGGGGAACTTCGGCGTTAGGTCGTTTGCTGCCGAAATACCGGACAGGCTAGATTGTCGATGTGGGTCTGGAATCACCCCCTTGTTTTCTGGAAGCGGTGGCGGTCTACGACCCACATCCCGTGAGGAGGAAGTCTGCTTGCCATCTTTCTCCCTCATCTTTCTCTTCTCCTTACTCGTTCCCGCCATCTCTGTTCTCTTTTCGGTCCGTGCTTGGGCGGACTCAACTGCCACTCCCTTGCCGTTTCTGATCACACCATGTTTATCCAGTATCTCAGCCCGACGAGGAGAAGCCACCTGTTGTCGACTTTGCTCAGCTTGTGAGGCATCCATTGAACGCCTGGAATGGTTGCGACTGAGTTGATCATCTCGTCTCTGAGCGGTCTTACTCTTATCGTCTCGTAACGCAGGAAGCGGTGGTAAATCGCCTAGACCAGCATTTCGGTGTCCACCTTCGACGACAAATTCCATTCCTCTACCACTTTTACTGGTTTCTAGAAATCCAGCTGGGACATGTCTTCCTGGATCTGTCAACCTGCCTCCAGAGAAAGTCGGGTATCCGCCTTGTGAGACATCTTGATATGTGCGAGACATTCCCACATCGCTATGGTCCGCTCTCGTTCTCTGGGCAAGTCTCGTTGGTCGAGCTTGACTTGCAGGATCATCCGCTTCGATATACTTCTCCTCATCGAGTATTTCCTCGTCGTCAAGTCCTATTTCGTTAGCATTTGACGGCGGTAGTACCCTGCCCTCGTCAGCCGAGTCATTCCCGTCCTTGTTGAACAGTTGGTCATAGCATTGAGGAGGTGATCGGAGATACAAAACACGTGTAGAGAGATTGAAGTACAACGGTGGTGGTGGATTCTTGGGTAGCTTCCGAGCGAGGTAGAGAAGGGCAGAACCCTATGACGGAGCGGCATCAGCCTAGGCCTATCAAAGAGCGGTACCAAGAGCATGGACGTACGAAGATCAAGTTGACAAGACCTACAGCCAAAAGACCCCAAGCAGGAATGAGGAGGCTAGACTTCGCACTGAAAAGTGCTAGACTGTTAGTCTATGTATTCGCCCAAAAAGCTGAGGCGGGGCGATGCTTACTAAACACGCAAGTTCTCGATAGCCACTCTGTTGAGATCAACCTCGATCAGCGACACGTCAATCCTAAGTGATGAAGACTATGGACGTACATCAACTGTACCAGACCTAGCCAGAGTGGGGTGCTTTGAGGTCCTAGCCACGGTATCCACTTGTACAAGAACATCTCAGGCCAGCCTAGTTGACCCAGTACGAGGAGGGCAAGGGTAAACGCTACGACCGAAATCAGTACGGTTGATGGCCTTTGTGTGAGAAGCTATACATACCCATAATCAAGCGAGAGATGACAGTGAAGCTATGAAAGTGATTTGTAATGTATCAGTCATCTAGTGATGTCCCGGTACAGCACGTGTAACTCACGCCACACCTCCTGTTTGACGAGGTATAGATGACAATCCCCAATTCGCCTCTCCAAGCACATCTCCCTCTGAGGAACCACTCGACGAGCTCGCCGCTTTCTTCACCAGCAGCTGGCCATCATCCTCCGCAAGTTTCGTCACCTCCACATTGTCTGTTTGGTCTTCGTCATCATCCTCAAGACCCGCTGCATTGTTGACAGGCAGTAGACTTCCCTTGCTCTCGCCTGGAGATGAGGAAGAGGTGATGAGAGAAGTTGCGCTCGCTGTCGCTGGTGCATTCGAAACGATCGATGCTGATCCGCCCCAGTTCACTATACCAGTCGCTTTATTGATCGTCACTTGGGTCGTCGAAGGTGAGGAGGATGAGGTAGCCGTGCTGGCGCTTTTGCTCTGTGCGTTACTGTTTACTGAAGTACTGGCTGAGGTGGAGGTGCTTGTGTCATCCGAGTACGCTGACATATCACTGAGGCGATGATGAGCATGTGAGCTGATGATCAACAGCCTTGTTCTCACTTACTTTGCAATAGCGGTGAACTGAGCGATCAGTGCCCAGATTAGAAAGACAAGCGAGACAAGTCGGAAGACATTGTATCCTATCCATATCGGACTTGGTTTCTGCATTTTTGAGATATGTCGAAAGGTCAGCGATAACGCGATCAGTAAAGAGATTTGATTTTGTTCAGACGCTTGTTCGCATCGCAGATGAGCGAGATCGTTTTGTTCTAGCTTATGTTAGTTGTACAGCTCGATGTATTGTCGTTCTCGGTCGGTCTGTACCAGCAGACCGTACAATGACTTGAACATACAAAGTACGAAGCTCGAAATCAAGACATTATCCTTGAGGTATTGCCCATGACGGGGTGAAAAGGTCGAGACCCGCTATGCGTAGATTAAGTGCAAAGGAAGACGAGACGCGTTTGGGCGTTGTGTACATCCTTTCAACTCCTGCGAGAGAAAGGGTACAACAGGGGTTTCACCGTGTGCCTCGTGTTTACGATCTTGAATGTATCACTGATAACGGGGGAGGATGCAATCCTGTCTGAGGATAGTGAAGCTGCAGGAGATGCAAAGAAACTGGATTTGGAACTGCACTTATACAGCACCTGAACAGACCAGCTTCGAACGTTTTACGTAAATCGAGCAACCAAAGGACGCGTCGCGTACGCGAGGGGAGAAGAAACCAACAATCGTCTCGTCTCTATCCATAAATGGCTAGGTCATTATGTCTATATCATCCGTCGTCCCTTCTCTCCCATCTATGAATTCCTCGTACCCATACCTGCTCCGTATCTATCCTCTACTCCGTGAAGCTCAACTCTCCCTTCTCGACATTCCCCTCTGCCTTCCTCTCACCCGCACTTCCATCACCCATGACCACGTCCCCTTTACCATGTTCTACGAGATACTGTCTCCATAGCTCATCTTCCTTCTCAAGTCTGTCATCGGTCTTATCTTCGACGAGGAAGTAGGCGAGAGCGACGCCCAAAGCTCCACAACATGCAGCGATGATGAAAGTGTATTTCTTTCCGAGGTTGTCTACGAAAGTCGTGTCAATAACTCCCGAGTAGCGAAGGTTGGAAGGACGACACGTACTCTGGATAGGGGTGAAACACTGAGTTCCGATCGCAGCTCCGGCTTTACCGACAGCTGCACTGAATCCGTAACACGTTCCTCTAATACTGGTGGGGTATGACTAATGTGTACAGCACGATCAGCATGACGGCTTGATATAGCTACGACAGACCGTTACTCACCTCCGCACTGATGGTTCCCTCCATGTTTCCGGGTCCGAGATTACCTGAAGATTGCATGAAGGCATAGAAGATGATGAAGAGGGGGACAATCTTGGTGATTTTCTCATATGAACAGCCGACGATGAGACCGAAGACGATGTAACCACTGCGCTTCTCGTCAGATGAGGCGTTCAACAGATTCAGACGAGATTGGACTCACGAGAAACCCATGATGAGCAGATTGCGACGACCGGTACTGATCGTCCACTCAGCTCTTGGTCCTTTGTCCATACTAGGCGAAGTCAACTCACTACTTTACGATCCAAGCACCGATGAAGACACCAGGGAGGGACAGAACGGAGAGGAGTAAAGTCCACCTAGCAAGCACACACATAAGCTCATGCTTCATCAATAGTGGTAGACTGCAACTCACTCCATGGTCCTGTTGAGACCAGCGCCGGGAATGACGCTCGCAATGATGGTAGAGCTGAAAATACCGTTGGGGAAGGTAACGAAGTCGTACCTACGAACGATGTAAGAATACTAACAGATCATTGAAAAAAAGAGGTTGCTGCTCACAAGAACCAAGTACCGGCGGTACCGAGGAGGGTCTTCCAATACCTCTTGAGGATGAGGCCGTACGGAGGACTGTTTCGGATAGCATTGCGTCGGTATAGCTTCGAGTTCATCATCTTTAGTCTGCAACAGGCCTATGATCGTCAGCATTGTCACACAGATTGGCGGTGAAGAGGACTGATGTGTTTGGTAGGAAAGTGCTGAGTACTCACCGGAAATAGAAGACGCTGAGAGGAATGAAAACTCCGATACCCATACAGATTCGCCATGTGTATTCAAGCTTGTGGAGATCAGAATGATCCGTCGTACCCTTGTATCCTGCAGCGTTGATAATGAGGAGGAAAATAGAAATAACAATGGGACCGCCAATGGACAACATAAGGCTGGGAGACGACAAGCGTAAGCATCTACCAGTCCGATCATGTTTTGGGTTGCGACGTTGGCAAGAGCGGCGAGCACTTACTTGGTGACTAAGATGAAAACCTTTCCTCTGTCACGACCGAATTTCTCGTTTGCAGCTTCCGAGGCGGAAGTGGAACAAGCTGGATATTCACCACCAACCCCAACACCGACCATTCCACGAGATACGGTTCTGCGATGATCAATTGTCAGCCCTTGTGACGACCTGACGTCGCGGTCTTTGGCAGCTTACAACATCCACATCATTCCAGCAACAGCTGAAGAGGAAAGTCACCAGGTCAGCCAAACTCACTTTCTGGTGATCGCTTGAACAGAGGACTCAATACTCACAAGATCCAGATGAAGCAGTTGACAAGATACCGCCGATGACGATCAACAAAGTAGTCGCGACCATTGCGGTCTTTCGACCGACCAAATCGCAAATCAGACCAACACCGACTTGACCGATGATCTCTGCGAGCGCACGTCAAGCAACACATGTCAGTCAAGGGAACCGTCCATTTCAAGGGTGTTTTTTCGTTGATAGATATGGGCTTTGTGTTCTGATTAGTCTCGGTCTGACTTACCTCCGACGAGCAAAGAATTGCTAACTCGAGTCGAGATGGCACTGGTATAATAATGGGCATAAAGGATTTTCTATCGTACGATATATGCATTGATCAGCCTCTATCCATCACTTCTGATTGCTATGATGAGAATAGCGTACTCACGAAAGTAGGGTTGAAGATGGTTGCCAAGTTGTTCTATCACCAGAGCCATGTCAGCAATCAACATCACTTATCTCGGCTTATTTCGTTCGCAAAGGTTGTACTGTAATCTCCGAGATGAGGGAACGACGCCACACTCACTTGATAACCGTCTGAAACGAGAGCGAATCCGCTCGCCATGAGAGTAAAATAGTCGCTTGTCCTGCCTACAAGAAGCACTTCCATTAGCGAGCGTCCACCACGGTGATGTGCTGCAAACCCCGAATGGCCAGGTAGGGTCGACTTACTGGTGACTTTACCATCACCGATCTCCAGATCGTCAGAGTCCGCATACGAAGCAGAAGCAGGTCCAACGTCATAGTACTCTTTCTTATTGTCATCCACGTCAATAGGTGCTGGACCACCTTCGTTAGGAAGCTGGTTCAGTGTCGGAATGATATCCGTCTGATAGCTTGTCATCGTGGTTTATGGTTATGACCTTTTGCAAGGTGATCGGCTTTCGTTTGGTCCAAGCTACGTTCCCAGATTCAACTTTGTGTGGCCGCTATATATACGTCTTATCCGCTCCAACTACTCTGTCCGAGGTACTTTTCCCAGATTCTCGAAAGTCTGTTCGGGCGAGTCGCTCCAACCAGATGTTCCACAACAGATATGAGAGCCCCGAAGTCCTGCCATGTCCGTTGTACTGTACTGGCGCTTGATCGCAGCCGTATCCTCTCGACGTCGCGCGCGGCTCACACCTTTTTACACCCAAGCGAGAAAACGTGCATTGAGGCATCCTATCTCTCACTTGTCATTGAATTGCAAGTAGATTGACAACTCACCAGTGAAAATAGGTTGCAGGCCAAATGTGACTAGAAAGATCTGTTCTGATCAACGTATGAAAATAGAGTGGGGAGGGAACGTGCCACATTGTGGCGGTATTTTTAGCAACAATCCTCAAACGTGCGTCGTTAGTGGGAATCTGCCAGGTTAGAGATCTCCTTCTTACCCTCGCCAAGGGTAGAATGCCTTAGCATGCATGCACAAATGTATATGTACGGTATGTGTGTAGTTCGAGGTATGCTGTAATGCAATCATGATGTCCGATCCAGCAATCCCTGACATGCTCCTTCTACATCTACAATCTCTTTCGGAGCGTTGGCGGATAAAACCATAGGTCCGGCTTTGGTGAACGCCACTTCGTCCTGAATGATGCGAAACAACAATTGCACGAGTGAGATCACCACCCTGCTTGCTTGTCAAACGGACTGGAAACGTGCTCAAAACTCACCTCTATTCGTATTCCGAGTCCATGGAATGCGGTAGGGAATCGATTATCAAAAGGCACGTAAACACCCGGCTCAATCGATATCACATTTCCTTCAACCAGTCTGATCGAAACGCTGTAAGCGCAAGAAGAGACAAGACGATGGTAGAGGTACTCACGTCGCGCTGCGATCTCTAGTTGGGCAGTCGTGCAAATCTGAACCGAGATGATGTGAAAGGAAGTGCGGATACTATCATCTGGAGTCAGCGGAACGTCCCCGACCGTTAGGGTAAGTACATACGAGGGTTCGCTCTACGTCTCCAACGGTCAATCTAAATCCGATCTGTTTCAACTCTTCCAACAGCAGACTACAACCTGTCCACTCTCATCAGCCAGACGAAAGACGAGATACTCGCCGACACTTACTCGTTCGATGCAGTTCGCTCAACATCACTGAATCTTCCACCTTGCATCGCCGTATACATTCTTTCTGGGCGTTTAGGACGGCCTCATACAAGTCTCGTTGAGGCGCTGAGAACTTCCCTGATACCGGGAAAGTACGGGTGATGTCAGAGGTGTACATGTTGTACTCGCATCCGGCGTCTATCAGGACAAGCTAAGACAAACACACGTCAGCTGGCTTGCCGTATGACCCCGGGCATGAGCAGCTCACATTATCTTTGTCCAAGGTACAGTCATTCCTCGTGTAGTGAATAACAAGTGCGTTGGCACTGATGGACTGGGTAGTCAGCCAATGCAGACACATTCTATACCGGCAGAGAAGGATACTCACCCGGATGCCACAACAGGTACATAAGCCTGTCTCTCACTTCCCATCATATTACACTCAAACTCGAAGATCGCCTCCAATTCCCTCTCTCTCGATCCAGCTCTGGCAGCTCTCATGACTTTCGCATGAGCCGCACTGCTAATCTCCGCGGCTCGTTTCATCATCTGAAGCTCAATCGGCGACTTGACCATACGTATCTGTTGTAGCGGTTTTTCGAGCGGGAGAGCAAGTTCAGAAGTCAGGGCTGCGGCGAGAAGCAGATGAGGCGGATCTGAAGGGTTCAGTTCGGTAGAGGAGAATGAGGAGGGCGAGAATAGCTTGAGAAGCGAGGAACGACGTCGGGGTGATGGGGGATGGAAGGGTTGAGATGATGCGGAGGGAGATGGTTTAGGAGGGAGTGCAGCATAGATCTGTTGACCTGATGATACGGAGAGCAAGTTGGGGAGGAAGGTCGATAATGATGTGTTGGGGTATGCCTGCACCGTCAAGAAGCAACTGCGTCAGTGACTACATCAGGACACAACGCTCATTACCAACCTCGTCAGCGCCGAATATAGACGTTGCTCCTTCGACACCACATCTCTCTCCTTCCCACAATGTCTCGTGCGCATCTTTCGGAGGCACAAACAACGTGTATTTGTACCCTCTCGGTGACGACGGTTGCGATTCTGTGAAAGCAAACCAGGTCAGGTTCACGCAAATGTGCAGTTGGATTGGAAGCTGCACGTACCTAGGACGAGAGTCGCATCTGGCTCGTGAAACCCGGTCAGGTAGTAAAAGTCGGTTGCTAAAGTGGCCCTGTCAGAACGAGTACATGCACCACGGTTTTGTGGAACGCACCTTGTCTAAAACGATAGCTGTCCACACCGCATAATCAGCAATGTCCCGGGCCTTCTACGTGAACCTTCCGTGTTCATTAGGAACTTACAAGATACCTAAATGCTCCTACATCAGCACAAGTTCACTCAAAGGTACAGGATTCGACCAAACCCTACTCACTCTGCGACATAAGCCTGACCGTTCCACCCATACAAATAACCCTCGCTCCTTCCCCCAGGCTCTCCATCAACTTCCTCCTCCGTTCTTCATACTCCTCCGCAGGGACACCGGGGGTAAGCTCTCCAGCTTTGAGGAGATGGGGATGAGTGGAAGGGTGAGGTTGGCCGTATTTAGGTGGTTTAGCGATGGACGAGGGGGTGGCATAGGACCGTCGAGCTATCAAGAGTCGAGTGCATCAGGATACAGCTTCATATTGTAGGGAGCTCGGTGTCAGGTCACAGCTGGACCGATGGAAGTGTGATGTCTACATGCTCAGGTGCATGTTGTTGATGTGGGGAGACGTACCAGGTTGCACAGTTCCACTCCATTGCACAGCTCGACCAGAGCTTGCTCGCGCAACAGCAGTTGGCCTGACCACTCCTGTCCTCCTAAGCGATATCCTCAATGCGAATCCCTTCATCCCAATTATCGGATAGTGAATGGTCGATGAGGTGGCATATCAACAACAAAGATCACTTGAAACAGTCGGACGTGAACGTCCACCAACTTTTTCGGAAACGGACGGACATTGCCGCGTCATAACATTGACATCCGGTCCAGAGCCATAGTCGTCGTTATGATCTACTGCAACGTAGCACAACGCAGGAAGAACAATAGCATGGCAGGTGGAACACAGGAAAGCTAAACCATGCATAACCAAACACATATCGGCGACGTTCATCACGTTTTTTATATCTTCACAAAACTCTCTAAGAGTACTCTGCTCAATCATAACACGGTCTCAAATTAGCACCTAACTCCACCTCGATTCTCCCTTCTACAAGTCCCCAGAGAACTTCAAAATGGCGTAGACGACAATTGCGCCCATGATACCCATCAGGGCCAAAACTCCACCAATAACACCAATGATCATCAACCAAGGTGTCGCCTCTTCCGCTTGTCTTGCAGCCCATTTCTCCTGTTCCTCCTTTTCTGTTCCCGTTGTCTCCTTGATAATACCCTTTGCTCGAAGTTCAGCCATCATCTGGTCTCGACGTGCCTTCTTCGCAGCTTCTTGAGCTTGGAGAGCGAGACGCGTGAACAGAGTAGCTCGAGCGTCGTTAGTGTTGGGGTCGATAGCACTGCCGACTTGACCACCCGTTCCGCCAATTGTGATGAACGAGGGGTAGTGGTGTTCGGCCCATTGCTCGATCTTGATCGATACATTTGGATCAGCATGTCTAGCACGAGGGACAAGTAGATGGGTGGTGACTTACCTTGGCACATGCGATACTGAGCTTGAGAAGGTTGGGATCGTCCTTTGCCACCTTTGCGTGGATCCTTTGGGCATACTCTCGGAAGATGTATGACACATCTCGAGGGTTCGTTGCTCGAAGGATGAGCTACAGAATCGTTAGTCATTGCATTACGCACCACAATGATAGTCCCTTCACTCACCCTGGCCATTTCTCCTCTCCTGATCTTCACATTCCCCTTTAACATCTTCGGGTTCATGAATGTCCTCTCCAGAGTCGCAATGGCCATGACAGCGGGAATGGCGACAAAGTTGAATACACTCTGATTTCTCAATAAAGTCATGTAATCCAAAGAGTCGGTGGCGTGTCTCAAGGCGTCCAAGACCATCTCACTCGCAGCCCACAGAGCCTCCTTCTCCCTCGCAGGATCGATCAACTCCTTCATCGAGTTAAAGCCGTGCTTGCTCCAGATCGCCCTGGGCCAGAACCCTCGACCTTCAAGGACGTCTTCGTGTAAATCTCGGAAGATGTTCGTCTTCTGGAGGAGGAGACCCATCGAGTTCGACAAAGTGAGTTGGTCGGCAATGAAGGGTCTCTCCTTTCCGGAGGCGGAGAAGATACCGGAAAGACCTTCGCCAACGAGACCAGCAACGTAATGACAATACAAGTCGTAGTCTGCGATTGTGTTCACCTCGGCAACGGGTTGTTCGGGAGTGGCGAGGGCTGCAAAGTCGGCCATACCGGCACCCATCTTCTTACAAATGTCGGCAATGACAGCTTGGTACCTGATACAATACCAGTGGTCAGTAAGCCCACCGAATATATTCCCCACAGCATATGGGCATACTCACTTGGGGTCAAGCGTGACAAACTCCTTCTGGATGATATCAAATTCGTTCAACACCACCTTGTCCTTCTCATTCGATTCCTGGAATGTCCATCCGGGCTCGTAAAGTTTGGTGTGAAGCGCTCTCAGGAGAGGGAGCTTGGTCGAGTTGGGAACAGTCATGTCATCCTCGATTGTGTCCAACGCTCTGAGAACAAGGTAGAACATGCAGACCTATCCATCTCAGGCAATCAGCACGGGTCCGTTCCATCATACGAAGGATTGGTCGAGGATGGTTCCGTTCGAGAGATACGCACCGTCCTGGCAAGTTCCCCTTCAAGCTCCTTGACCACCCTCGCGAAACTCCTACTTGTCAAATCAAGGAATTCCCAACATCGCTTCATACTCGGTCGGTCGTAGAATGTAGTAGAAAGCTCGGTAGCATCCTTGATATCTCGACTGTCTCGCCAGATCGCAAAGTTGATGATGGCTCGGAGCTCCAACTATATGAGAAAGGGTGAGGTTAGTCAAGGATTGATGCTTTGGTTAAGCGCAATGGTTATAGATTTGTAGACGTACAGGATGGGCAACGGCTGTAAGTCAAGGATACATATTAGCCAAGCGTTCATTCTGTTCGGAAGGAAGAGGGAGTACTCACCCATAACAAGGTAATTTACAACACCCATGTTGGATGCGTATATACTAACGGGTGAAGGTTATGAAGTTCGAGCTACGTTTCCAGCGATATCGGTCTGATGCAGCCGTGCGATTGCGGGGAGATGATGGACTTAGCAACTAGGAGCTGGCTAGAGACGAACGGCACGATTTCTGCAGTGGAGACAAGTAGTCAAAAGGTGAGAAGGTATGTCAATAGCAGAAGGACCAAATGAGCATTACAAGACCGAACGAGGTGAGACGACAATCCGTGTGTATCACAGGGTAACGCGAGAAACCCAGGTTACAATCACGTTTTGATCCCGGTTATTCCTGACAGTGAAAAAAGACAAAAAAGTGAAGCTGACAGGAATCGAACCTGCGACCGATGGATGGCAACGACCGATCATAGATCATACATTGGAATCCATCACTCTACCAATTGAGCTACAGCTCCTAACAGTTCCTGAAATTGAAGCTTCAGGATCTGCGGTGAAAGCCGGGTGTTCAGGACGTATATATACATTCAAACAAACCACAGGGAATATACCGATAGGTTTGGACGACGGTCGGACTCTGTTGAGATGCTTGAGATGCTGAGGCGGCCTTGAATGAGGCTCACACTATAGGGCAAGTGATACCATGTCAACCACGAAGCTGCCTGTTTGAGCTGGGCCCAAGAGCCATGCATACCGTCTGTGGTAGTCCCTTTGCACCAGTAGTCAAATTGCCACATTCACCGCGTCTGAACGGAAATACCCCCGTCGCACTTTGGTGCTGCAGTTGAACTGACAGTTACACTCTGCTCGCTTTCGACTTTATTATTGATTGATTAGTTTCCACTCCATCTTTTCTCAAACTTACTTCATCCCCACTATGTCCGCGTCTCCGCCACCCGAGGCTGCGCCAGCGCCCGAACAAGCAGAGCTATACAACCAGGTTTTCGGAGGAGAGGGATCTGACGCTTCTGACGGTTCGGATGATGAGCGACGTCCTCGTGGTCGACTTGCTTTCCCAAAAAGACCAGCAGCTGAAGGCGAAGACGGAGACGGAGATGCCGAAGCAGTAGCTGCTACTCAGGAGGAGGATGAGGACAAGGATGAAGACGAGGATAAAGACGAGGAGAACGGAGAACAATATGTTCCCGCTACAGCAACTTCTCCCGCTAAAATACCTAAATTCAAGAAGACGAAACGGGATAGCGGAGACGAGGAGGATGTGGATGAGGATGACGAGGATGAGGAAGATGATGGAGAAGATGATGAGGAGGAGAGGAGACGACGAAGAAGGAAGAAGAAGCAAAGAGCCGAAGCTAACAGGAAACGAAGAGAGCAGTCGGATGGAGACGTTGACGTTGATGATGATGAAGAGGCGGCACCAGCGTATGATGCTGAGACACGTAAGTTGACTATTACCAATCGAAGAAGTATCAAACCGATGTTGACCATCTGTTCCTGTAACAGAACGCCGACTGGAAATCGAACAGAGAATAGACGCGATTGGAAAGAAGGCAAAAGTCGTTCGAAGGAAGAAGAAGGGTGGGGAAGATGACGGCGATGTGAGCCAGGCTTTTGACAACCGGGTTACTCGTGGAAGCTGACTGCGCCGATGGATTAGATCGTCGACTCATATCACGATGAAGTGTGTGCTCGGTTGAGAGATAGGATGATCGCAGCAGCGGACAAGGATGAAGCGTCGAACAGAGCGAAGTTGCCAGGTACGGCAAAGTTGGCCATGTTGGACGAAGTGATGGGCGTTCTCAGAAAGTGAGTTTCACACTGCTCTTGTGCGAACAGCGCATGCTGACATAATTTGCAATCGCCTAGTACCACGCTCTGGCAGTCTATCGTTGATAATGGCGTTCTCGAAGCTGTGAAGAGGTGGTTAGAACCATTGCCCGACCGAAGTCTGCCCAGTGTGGGTATACAAAAGGCCATCTTCGAAGTACTTCCCAAGGTATGTTCGCGTTGGGGAGCAAGATGAAGCAGTGTGCTGATATGACACGTTTGCAGATGGACCTCGACACTACCACTCTGAAAGAATGCCGTCTTGGACCCATCGTCCTTTTCTACACCAAAACCAAACGAGTCACTCCTGCTATTAACCGGCAAGCAGATGCTCTCGTTCAAGCCTGGTCACGTCCTATCATCAAGCGTCCAGCAAACTTCCGATCGAAATTCGTTGAATCGCAGAACGACGTGGAATCTCAAAACCAAAGTCAGGGAGAAAGTCAATCGCGTGGAGGCGGATATAGTCAGAGTCAGGCTGAGGACGGTGCTCCAAGAAGGAAGAAGAGGTTCGATATCAAGAAGGCCTTGGAGGAGAACGCTACGAGGAAGGGTGCAAGATTACAGATCGTCAAGGTGAGCTGCACTTGGTTTCGTTGTGCTAGACCGTGAAGCTTATCGTGCTTTACAGGATATCCAATATACTGTCGCACCCGAATCGAGAACACATCATCTGGCAGAGGAAATGCAACACGTGTCTAGAATCCAGTTGGACAACAAGAAGTTCAACAAGTTTGCAAGGCAGATGAAGGGTGGACGAGGAGGTCGATAAAAGTAGTGTGAGGGCGTGAAGAGGAGACGAGTCCATGTCTATATGACAATGTGTTGTAGCATGCATAATATGATAAACAATCAGACCCTTCCTTAGGTGTGAACCAAAATCTAGCTACCGACGCTCACAGGCGCATAACCTGTTGCGGAATTACCCCTCATCTCGCCGCCATTACCCCCACCGCCTCCCCATCCTAGACCACCATCTCGACGTCGCGGGAATAGCGAAGCTGAGTATGAATGCAATGGTGCAGGTAGGAGCGCTTCACTCCATTCTCGGAGATCTTGAGGTCGTCCTCTATCTTCGATAGCTTTGGTCAATCTACGCGTGATTGTTAGCGTCACTCAACAATGACGAAATCAACAAATACAAGCCGACATACCTGGCTCGAATCGCAGCGTATAGCAACAAGCCAAAGACGATCAACAAGAAGAAAGTAACGATCAACTGATCTCTAGGCGAATCTCGTTCTGTTCTTGACATCAGCTCTTCCACCCAAGTCAAACCCAATTGGGAGAGGGGGAGAACTCACTGAAACATCTCGCTTCTACATCACCTTCTGTCCCAGTCCCTACGTCCGCATCAAGCTCTGGCACTTCGGCACCTTTACATATTGATAATTTCTGATCTAAACAGAATTGACGTGTACATGATAAACATGGTTTGGCAGGATTATCAGGTCGATAGAGCGGTATGATCGTGGAATTCGTGAAGCATATACCTAGAAGGGAAGAGTATCAGCTTGCACCGTTGTACACGCCATCTCGAACCATACACACATTTGCAGTAAGAAAGACCAGGATCGTTGAACAGCGCGTTCGTAGGAGTCGCGAGAAAGAGGAGCGCGAGTGTGAGAACCGACGCGATGATTGCGAGTCGGGTCATTGTGCTCGTAAGTAGTTGATGTGAGCTTCTCTGTGCAGACCCCGAGCACTGATGAAAAGTTGTGACAGTGTTGCTTTCATGTCAATGCAGAGACAGAAGAAAAAGTCGAGATCGATAGCGTGTCACCGGTGTCCGTTGTCGGGGTTATCCGGAATGAAGAGCAGCTAATGATCACAAACCAACCTGACCGACTTAGCATCTCAACTTTATCTCATTCTGTTACATTACTATCAACTTATTGTCCATCAACCTTCTCCCTCAGCGTAGCCGCAATACATCATCATCTTGACACAGGCAGCAATCAACAACTGATACACCGATCCTTCTATTTACTCGAAAACATGCGGAAATGATGATGCTGTTCCTCCCTCGATAAACAGATTACTCGCAGAGGTGTCCGGTCAGTCCCCAATTCTTCTCCGAGCCAGACCACTCTCACTTTCACCATCACTTCTCCCGCTCAGACCGCCTTTTCAAAGGCTTCTGAATATCCTCTCATTGCAACATTGTGGGGAATGCTTACAAGTCCCCCTGATATCACACGCAGGCATTCATCTCCCGGCCCTTAGCTGTTCATTCAATTCATACCATATCGCATATTTAACTAGTCATACCTGACCACAACAAATATCAGTCCATCCCATATGCCCGACTATCACAGAATACCAGACCGACCCGGTCCACAACATGCTCCTTCAAGCTCAGGATCAGGATTGGGGAGCAGCGGATCCACCTCTGCTCCCCGTCTCTTCTCTCGAAGAGCATGGGGATTAGGTCGAGCTAGCGCGACTACCAAAACCTCAACAGGACAAGAAGACTACACTCCCTCTTCGTCAACTCTTAGTACTCCCAGCGCACATCAATCACTCCCCCCACCACAACGTCAGGGATCCACCGACGATGTCCCCTCTGGATCAACGACAAAACCTCCCACCCCAATCTTCCATCTCGAAGAAGCTATTCATCTCATGGATCCTGAAGGATCAACCTTCGCTTCTGTGTCAGGTCCAGAACTGGTCGAACACCTGAAAGCTACAGCTATCTATCTCGATAACCTAGTCAACGAAACAGAAGATGTGTTTTCCTCTCCTGCCGACGGTCAGCCAAGCGAAGATAAGCCAGATGCGAGATCCGAAGTCTCCCCCAACGATATCAATACGCTATATGAACGAGCTATGGCCTTTGTACAACCTCAGTCTGATCTTGCCCTGCGTATTGCCGGACTACGTCTTCTCAACTCACTCATCAAAGTCGCCCCTCCCATCCGATATACTCTAGAACAGACAACGGTGCCTCTACCGGACCACATCACAATCCGCTCGCTATATGCTCTCATTGCCCGTCCAACTGAAGCGGCGTCGGGGGACCTCAAAACAGAATTCATCACTATGCAAGCTGCGACTTTGACATCTCTGTCGAGAGGCGGGACACAGGTTGAAGGCTTAGTCGGGCTCGTTGGCTGGCTATTGAGGACTCTAGATGAGGTTAGACCTGATTGGGTCAGATGGTGCGAATCCAACGGTCACCAACCTGCAGACTCAATACCCAAAGGTCAAATCAGGGTGAGTAGATTGTCCATCGCCCCTACCTTATGCTAATGGTTCGTCACTAGCTTAAACCGTTCGAGTCTATACCATCCCCTACCCCGCTGGACGCTGCTTCCTCGATCATCAGCCTCATACACTCAGTCGTTCAAAACTCGCTGGAGCTCTTCGACCCTACTACGGATATCCCTCGTCTTCTTCAACCCATCTTCTCGTTCATAAGCCAAGGTATCGTGGCATCCTCACCACACCTCCCAGACCTCGCCGGCCTGAACATCAGTCAAGGCCGTCGAGATTCCTCACCAATTGTCAGTCTCAACTCATTACTACCCAACGCGTCAGGCTCTGGACCTATCCTCGAGTCCAACTTACGACGAGCCGTCTCATCCTCCCGACCTCGAAAAGACACTGTCACCTCAACCTTCAGTACTCCCTCTTCCTCGAGAATAGTCCGACATTCAACCTTCACTTCCCCGCAATCCTCAGCGTCGGTAGTGCAATCTCCATCCCCTCAATATGCAACTTTGCCTGTTCCTCGCTGGCTATATCTCCTCCCCTCAGCATGTGCTTTCCTCGAGATTTTCATCCACAACACGGTCCTGCCTCAGGACCTCTTCATCGACGTCATGCGATTCGCTTGTATCTGCGTGGTCTGTGACGATGAGGCGCAAACAGATACTGGCCAAATACCGGTACACAGGTTGTTAGCAACAATGTTCCGGTCGAATAACGGACGAAGAGGAGAATATGCGTTACGAGTGATCATGGAGCAGCAGGCAACCAAGGCGTTCAGAAAGACGTACGATGGACTGGCAGATGCCGACTGCAAAGTCGTCCAAGGAGCGGTATAGTACGTAGAACTTGATCGCCTGCTAAATCACCTGGACCGGTAGCTGATTCCAACCCACAGCATTGCTCGGAGTCTGCTTCTGCATCTTGATGATCCTTCACCTGTTCCCAGCAGCTTGCCTTCCACCGACCTTTCGTCATTGACCCCGTCTCTGATCGCTGCACTTTCGACGGCACGATTTGCGGACCCGGAGAAACGAGTCGAACGAGCACGATGGCAGCCGGTCGACTATGCTGTCCTCACCCTTCTGCAGGATCACCTACATCGCATGGAGCTTAGTGGAGCACACGATGCGGTGAAGGGCGATATTTGGAACGAGGGCCAGTCGGCATGCGAAATTCTAAAAGCATTGCTACCCGTTGCTTTGCCCAGTCTGTAAGTGGATCGCTCAAACTCTCGTACATGTACTGATGAGTGACACGTCAGGACTGCTGGATATGCCTTGCACATTGCCGAGGAGCAATCGACCTTTTCGGCAGTATTCGATGCAGTGGTCCACCAATTACCCACGGCTATTGAGCAACTTCATCCAACTGCGACATCTGCTTCGCCCTTCTACCATCCGAAGTACATTGACCTTCTTTTCCTCTTCGGCGAGCATCTTAGCGAGGACGATGCCGCGGTCATTCTGGAGTACTACCAGCGGGAGGGGCTGTGTCTACCAATGACGGCCGGGTGGATTGAAAACATATGGAAGCTCATAGATCTCCTTTTCTTGTCAAATTTGACACTACCGATAGCAAGAGAGAACTTCGCGGCCACCCTTTTCGGAGACATCTATACTACAACCGAAGAAGTGTCAGAATCTCGAACATGGGTCGTCTCGCAAGTCATTGTCCCGTTCCTCGAAAAGACTCTCCTCAAGCAGTCGGAGGACTGGTTCCGTCGGGGTGCCTTAGCTGTGATGATCAGAGCTGCGGTATCTGAAACTATGGAACGAGATGAAGAAAGAAGAAGTGCGCGTGCCATGAAGAACGACTACGAGGTGGAAGAAGAAGACGCTTCAGCTCTACCCAGTCAAGAAGTCAAGGATGCCGCGGCCGGAGGTAGCTTTCACGCTATTCGAAACCTACTCATATCACTGGCATCAACGGCCTGGTGCAAGGACGACGATGTCCCTCGGCCAGACGTGAAAAGGCCAAGTCATCCCATTGCCAAAGATTCAACTGCGTCCAACTCGAGTGCAATCAAGGGGCTCATGAACGCTCTATCACCTCCTTCGAGAACGAAGGAGCTGCCGGCGGTGGCGCCACCGGTTGCAAGTCCAGAAGAGTCAAGCCCCAAGCCCGTACAGTCACAACAGCCTAATCACTCGGCATGCCATTCGCTCGACGCTGTCTCTGCTTTGATCACCATTTTCAATCGACTCTGCTTCTCCCCTCCTCATTCTTTCTCTTCTACAGCAAAAGCCGCTCGAACTCCTGCCTCTTCAAGATGTATCACGATCTATCGAGACCTGCTTGGTCTGCTGTATCCATTCGCCGAACACTCTGGCACAGACACCCCTACCTCCAGGGTTGCTGCTATTCCGGCGCGGTGTCCCCGAGCAAGGGTCACTATCCTTCAATGGCTTCTCCGTCTGCGGGCAGATCCGAGACACCGAATCTATCTCCGGACAAACATCGACGTCGCAATCAAACCGTATGCCGAAACTCTGTTCCGCACAAAAGAAGCGGTAGAGACGCAAAGAACACGAATCGCAGCCGAGACCGACGAGGCGAGAGCCCGTGCGAAGTTGCGACAGATTGCTGCTTCCCCTCGTGAGACCATGCGAGAACGAGGGTCAACTTCTACTCGTAGTCGAAGTCGGTCGAGACCGCCGCCTGAGTCTGGATCCGACACATTTAATCCTCTCTGGTCGGTTCCTGAAAGCCTCACTTTCAGCATGCCAGCCGATAGTCTCCCTAGTGAAGGCTTATTGACCTACGATCCCAATCATCCCTCATTACGAGTGAAGGACGCTCCGCCAGTGGAAGGTGTTTGGTTGCCAGTCTCCGAATACGTTCGAGTATTGAACGGCATTCTTCGTCACGAGCAGAATTGGGAGTTAGTATCCTACGTGCTTTGTTTCCTCCCTCTTCAGCTCAGTAACAAGCTCTTCTTCCGAGGCGGTCGAGCGACGAAAGAAGTCAAAGCTCTGCTCAGAGTGCTTATCGATACGCTACCTCAAGATGACCGAATCGAGCGTCGATGCAAATCTCATCTGTATATCAAGAGGCCGAACGTCAACGCTGCGGTGTATCAATCGCTATCGATCCTGATCAGCTATCGTGACGTACTCGACCGCGACGAATGCGATAATCTGATCACTGCTTTCGAAATGTGCTTGGAGTCGAGCACTGTCGTGGCAAAGCCTTGTATTCAGGCTTTGACTTTGAGTATCTTCGAACTGGAATCTCATGTGGGGAAGCGATTGCTGTCTATAATCGACAAATTGAGGGGTATCACCTTTACGTCAGGTATCGCTGTCCATCTACTGGAGTTCTTGCTTGCCCTTGGACAAAACAAGAACCTCTTCCGCAATTTCACCGACGCGCATTACAAAGATGTCTTCACACTCGTTGTCGACTACATCGCCGAACACAACGCACGATCAGACGAGTCTCCTGATCTCAAAGCCGCTGCTGCGAGGGAGAACTATACCTTGTCACAACACGTCATCGGTCTTGCCTATCATTCCATTTACGTATGGTTCATGGCTCTTAAGTTGACTGTTCGACCTGATCTGGTCAAACATATCATCATCAAATTACTGCAAAGTCGATCGAAACGAGTGACGGTGGACGAGATGGCGGAAGTCTGCTTTGACTGGTTGGCAAGGTACACCTATGGGAATGCGGATCCCAGGCCGTCAACATCGTTCCTGGCGGATGTGGTGATGCAAGACCCGAGAGAGGATGATCCACCGAAATCGCAAAGTTGGGTTCTGGGCGGAGCGATCTTGACGATCCGATCACATTCGAGAAGTGGATGGGCAACAATCACTTCTACTAGACCAACGGGTACTACCGAGATCATTGCAAAGTTGGAGAATGTGCCGCTGCTAGGTTTGGGCGAAGCCAACGCGGATCTGTCGTCCCTTCCTGCGGTGTTGATGGCGAACAGAAACACTATCATGTCAGGAGACTCTTCGGTAAGGGACTTACAATACTACATGCCGAAAGTACCCGTAGCAGCTAACATTTAATGGGCAATACAGGAGATTCAAGATCTGGTGAAACAAAAGTCGACCGTCCCCCCTCAGGAAGAGTTCGATCAAAGCTCTCAGCATGGATACATCTGGAGTGGAGCTACCCCTTCCCAGAGACGAAAGGACGTTGCTATCGATCCGGCGTATCTTGCCGTGGAGCTCCTCTCGTCTTATCCCAATGCAAGTCTCGAAGTTCCCCGTGGTCGCTTAATCCCGAAAGAAGAAAGGTATCTTCGAGCCCTGCGTAACATCGAGATGACGCCGGTTATCGATACTTCCAAACTGGGTGTGCTATATGTTGGACCTGGTCAAACAACGGAAACGGAGATCTTAGGTAACATCGATGGGTCATCGCTATACCTCGACTTCTTAGCAGGACTAGGAAGGTTGATCCGACTCAAAGGCCAAGTGGACGTATTCGTCGGCGGTCTCAATCGGGAAGACGACTCGGATGGTGAATATGCGTATGCTTGGTGGGACGATCTTGATCAGACGATCTTCCATACCGCAACGATGATGCCGAATCACGCAACGGATCCAACGTTCTCAAAGAAGAAACGATTGATAGGAAACGATTATGTCAAGATCGTGTACAATGATTCGGGCAAGGATTTCACTTTCGACACGATTAAAACGGCTTTCAACTTCATTAACGTGGTCATTTCCCCTCATACGACTCCCGATACTCATGGACCAGCGCCTGTAACGACGATAGCGGGAACAGGAGGACCATCGATCGCAGGAGCTGATACATGGGCTGTATGGGGTCGAGACGATTACTTCAAAGTGATCGTCCAACGTGCACCTGGTATACCGGACTTTTCTCCGGTCGGAGAACACAAGATTGTCTCAAGAGAGACATTACCGGTGTTCATTCGTCATGTGGCGCATCTAGCGAATGATATGGCGGCGAGATATACCCATATCAGGGATGCGAGAGAACCGAGCGAAGCAGAGTATATCACAAGTTGGAGAAGTAGATTGAGAGCGATGACGAGGTTGAGAGCGACGTGAGTGGCGTCTTTGCGGAGATTATTAAAGCTGGAAGACTGACACGCACTGGATATGCGGTAATAGATTACCGCCAATTGAAAAAGTCGATCCCAATGATGAAGGCAAGAAAGAAGAACTACTGCGAGAGTGAGTACAAACTAATTGTCTGGTATCTGGAGCAAGAGCTGACTTGTTTGGTGCGATAATAGCTTCACAAGGGTATTCTCGTATCGACCACCTACCGAGTCGAGCCAGTAAGCCTAGCACTGGGGTGAGAAGAGAAGTTGGGAGGTGAACACCAAAAGCTTGAACATCCCAAGCACTATGTCAAGTAGTCGAGTCATGCGGGCGTGGACGGGTGCTGAACAAAAGTATATAAAGGGGAAAGAGTGATGTGTCAAGAAGAATTACAGTCACCTGCGGAATATGTCTTGTTTGTACAGCGTACAGTGTTCGTATTCACCCATACAGTACTTTGGGCTGCAGTATGAATCATGCACTCGAAAACGTGCACCTGTTGAGCAAAGCGCAATGATACAAAGATTGCATGAAGTACTAATACATCGACTTGATAGACCATTTGGGTGTGGCGTGTGACGAGTAAAAGAAGGAATCAATGGGTTATGAGCCCGAGTGTCTATCTAAAGTGTTCATTCAAGGTGGGGGAAAAGCCCAAAATGCCCAAAATGCAACGAGACTGATACAAAAGAGTAGAATGATACACAACAACAGACGACCATCGTTGTCGATGACGATACTATAGCTTCCCAATGATAATGGTAAGGTTATAGAAGTTTGCGAATCCCAAATACTATGGTAGTTACTCGGTATCCACATCTAACCATTCTGACATCTCCCGCTCTTCTCTTCTTGCCAATTTCATTATCGTACGTTTCGGACTAGGAGGTGCACTTCTCGTCCCTCTCCCTACCGCATTCTTACGACACGTGCGGGATGAAGTAGAATCATTTCGTTCGGTATCTCTTCTCGTGCTTTGGGTGTGGGTCAGATTTGGCGAGGAAATACGACGACGTCTTGTATTTCGCGCAAGTTTCGTCACGTAGCGAGGTCTCCAATAAGATACTTCCATCGTACTGTCGGTAAGCAGGGACGATATCTCACTAGTAGGGGGACAGGCCATCTGAGGAGTGATTGGGATTACTGGTGTTGGTGGTGTTAGGAGTATGGACAGTGCCGCTCCCTTGGATGCCCCGTCTGGCGAGCTAGACAGGACAGGCGTCGAGTCCGAAGATTTTACTCCATTGATATGTAGAGCTTGTACCGCTTCATGGTCATTCTCTATTGAGGAGCCTAAGCTCAGAGAACTGGTGGAAGTCAGACCCAGACCTAGTAACGGTTTGACGATTTTCGGATCGAGACGATCGAGTGTCCAGTCGATGCCGAAGCCCACGAACATGGCGTTCTCGTCGATGGATGCAGCAGTCGCATCGCCGAGATCGATCCCGCCTCGCCGGAGATAGTTTTGATCTCTAGCCTGGGGTCGAGTCTGGGAGCGAGCAACGGTGTGTGATGATGTGGCTTCATCACGAGAGCTGATGTCAAAGGGTCTGCTGATATTGTTTCCGATTGTGGAAGGATAGTTCTGCGCTTTTGCGCTTCTGGCCTCATCATCGAGTTGACACGTTCCACCGAGATTTCCACATCCCCCTTCACATTCCCCAAGCACCTCTGCAACCTCCCTCAATCCCAGCAATCCTAGTCCATGATTCTGCTTCTCCGTGGCCTGTCCAAACACGCCAATAGCTGAGGGAAAGTTCATCCTGACTCTTGGGGTGTCTAATATCGGCGAAACGGGTGATGTGGGATCTTGGCCCGACGAAGCATATTCGAGGTGTTCGTATTCTTCCTCTTCAGGAGACCAGGTGGACGAGAACAGATCGTCTCTCTGAGACATTGTTGCTTGAGATGACGAGTTGGCTCGCAGGAGTTCCGAGGCGAGGTCCTGGTCGGCAGAGGGTTTGGATTTACACGGTGGGAAAGATTGGGCTCTGAACAGAACGGATCACATCAGCACCTTATCCCTATCGAAAGGAGACGTTTTTCAGCGCTCACTCACCTCATCATCGGTTGACCATTATCCACATCCATCGTCAAGCTCCTTTGCATCTTCCTCCTCGTACTTATCCATAAACCCCTCTGCATCTCTTGTAACCTCTCCATCTGTCTCCGTTTCTCCTCGGCCACTTCCAACTCGTGTTGTAATTTGTAGGCCGATTTGGTCATTGCAAATTTACGATATTGTTCCAGATCACTGAGAGTCCGCCGACGACGTCGTTGAGTCCGACCCGTATTCGGGATCGACAGTCTCGGAGAAGTCGGAGAGGACGCTTCGACATCGAGTGAGATGGGGAGGTTCACCTCCTCCTCTTCGTTGGTGTGGTCGAACTCTGTGACTTTCACATTATCCATGTGATCATGGATATCATCGGATTGAATGAAGGCTTGGGAGTGCGGATCAATATTCTCGTCATTCTCTTGATCGACCTCGGTATCGGGAGAGAAAGACGACATGTCGACGTCTTTATCGTGGAATGGGAACGTCGGACTATCAGGTAGTGTTGGAGAGAGAAGATGAGCCAGTCGCGGACTTGGAGGTGGCGGTGAGAATGGGTTGATAGGAGGCAAAGATTCGTCGCTGCGTTTGGGATGATGGCGTGAGCGAGATCGTAGCTCAAGGCAGTGGCCCAGCTCACCAGGTCAGCTCGGGGCTATATGGTGGAATCGAGGAGACAAAAGCGTTTCCATTGGGGTTGTCGTCACTTGGAAACGATGTGATCATTAGCTTAATGCCTGATAACATGTGTGAAAACCGACTCACAGCTCTTCCACTTCTTCCAGTGTCCATAACTTACCTACGCCCAGACCCGTCATCCCATACTCCTCAGCTTCGGTCATATCACTCAACCCTAACCCACAACCAGTCGACATCGTCTCTGATCCTCCGCCCTCGCCCTTGCTCGTGTCAAAGGACCCCTCGTTGATTGAGCAGTCCATATCCGATTCTTCCAATACACCCATGATGGGCGGGAGGGTCAATCGTGATGGACTCTCGGGAGATCGTTTGAGGTGTTTGATCAGCGCTTCGAGGAATTTGTGAGGTGGTGAGAGGGGAATTGGAAGTGGTGAATGATTATCTGTCACGGTCATTGTCGTTGTCATTCTGGGGATGAAAGCTGTCCCTTACGGGTTACGAGTGAGGATAGACCAAGATTGTACACCAGCGTCGAGGAAAGGGAATGAAAGGTGTAAATCAGGTAATCGGTCTAAGGGCTATGTCGCTGTCGATGCGGATGCCAAGAGATAAGGTGAAAGAAGAAAGGACGCTGGCTGACTCATGTCAACCACGATTGTTAACTAGACCATGTACTGCGCTACCATGTATCATTGAGTAAGACATCAAGATAAAAGAAACATGCGGCGGCAACACATACATACAATGAAGTCGAGGACACATGACAACCCTCGAAATGAATGAATCAACGAGCCGATCGGAAACACACAGAGAGACACACACATACACACACAGACAAGGGTTGAAACAGGTCTCTCATTCAACAGTGACGCAGAAAAGTGGCGGTATGAAATCAGTCGCGCACAAGGGGCTAGGGGTGTCTTCAACATCATCGTTACATAGCACTGTGCAGTACAATACACGGCAGAGCACGAGGTTGTTTGTATGATAGTCAACATACTGCAGGCTGGTCGAGTCACGTCTGAACACGTTGTTTGCCGTTGATGCAGATACTGCACACACATGTTCAAGTTGATTCATGGTGCCACGCGGTGCTAGAAACACGCGCTTTTTTGCGTTGGTGCTGAAACTGGTGTATGCTATGTATTGACTTGTCTCACCTCCATCAATCTACTTTCTAAACCCGATAAGCCTGTCGAACCCTTCCTTGCCCTCAATACGCATCGTGTCCCACTCTTCGAGGTTATCAGCCTTCAAGCATTCCGTGTAAAAGTCGATGGAAGGTTTGTTCCACTACATATCAAAGGGCGTCAGCTTTGCTCTGAATAGGCCCTTGAGTTGGGGTGGCATGACAGAATACAGGATCAAGTTGGAATTTATAAGGATAAGAAGAGGCTTTGAGGGGATGACGGCTTCACCACTTCCTTAACAGAAAATGCACATACTTTCAGAACCCTCCATTCAACCCGTCCACATTCACGATCTCTTGCGATCTGACCAAGTTCGCCAAATAATCGCTTACCAAGACCTTGGTTTCGGTAATCGGGGCTAACGTAGAGGTCCTCGAGCTGCAAGAGTAGTAATTGTCAGTACCACTAAGCCTTCTGTCCAAGAAATACGGCCATGCGCAGGTGGACTCACGTAAAGACCCGGTGCTCCAATCCAGGTAGAGTAGGTGAAGAAGTACTATCATAGGTGCTTTGACGTCAGCTAGACCCATAACATTGCGGTTACCTGAATAGCGGATATAGTAGTTATGTACGCGCGAGCAGACTCACCAGAGCTAATCCCACAGCTTCACCTTTACTTCCGTCTTCTGTGATCGTGCGTGCCAGCAAGACTTCGGCATACTTATTTTCGAAGATGTTCTTGACCATCTAAAGTAAGTTGTGGCTGAGTCGTTAGGCTTCATACTGACATTTCGCGGACATGGCTCGAGTGATATAGCTTACAAGTTCGGGTGTAGCCACAACCGACTTCTCCTCTTTCTCGTAGATCGCCTGGAGGAGGTTGCTGACGTCAATTGTTACACTCTGCGTGATGAATAGAAAAGTATGGGCAACTCACCAGCTCGATGATGAGCTTGAGGATATCGTCCTATGATAATGAGATAAGAGCTTGATCAGCCAACTCTTCGTATTACCCCGCATTTCCAGCGACTTCTCCCAGCTCGCAAGGTCTGATGAAGAACCACCCACCACATCCTCTTTTGTAGCTTTTACGATCTTCGTATTGATTTTAGATGCTGTCATGTTGTTCGTCTTTTACTTTGTCTCAACTACCAAATTAGTCGAAGGGATATAGAAGGTTTGAAGAATGATGTCGATATTTATAGACTTTCGTCCTGAACGGTGACGGTTGCTCCAGTCGATCACCGCGGGGTAAGACTTAAACAGGGAACTCATTTAGATTCTTCGCTGGCATTGTACGATGCACCGGTGACCTTTCGTTCCCGGGAATTTCATCCTTGCTCAATGGATATCATCTATTGCCATCCATTCTATTATTACATTCGAGCTATATCATTCTTGCATTAAACAACTCCAACCTGCCTGATAGAGCTATTCTACGATGCCCTCACCTGCTCCATCGCCATGGCAGAGACGGATCCGTCGGCTGTTCTTCCTGGTTGGGACAGCTTCGACGTTCTACGTCCTGTCCTCGTACATCCTCGACAGGATGAGAGAAGCTCGACTGAGAGCTATCAGAGAAAAGAAGCAGCGTGATCTGTGAGTCTCCCTCTTTGTTGAAGAGAAGTCTGTCTGTCTGTGCTGAGATATTTCTTTTCTGCAGGATGAAGAACCACTTCACATCTCTCCTTTCTACAATTTCATTCACCCTCTATGCTTTATTACCGACACTTCAACCTCAGCTATTCGAGGCGTATCCTGTCGAGAACACGAGTCAAGCTTTACAGGGATTATCAGCCACTACGCCTCTGTCCGCTTCAACATCGAGCGTTGAGAATTCAGAGCGAGAGCAAGAAAGTCCGGATAACTCGTTACTTCTCCATCGACCGGAACAGACAGTGCACCAGCACGAACACGATCAACACCAATACATTGGACATGGACAAGGAGAAAGGGACGATCATCATATAGGCGAGACTGGACGAAGACACAGTGCGGGTGGAAGTCCTAGAACGAGCATACAGGGGACTGAATCATGGGCGAGCGAATTCAGAACGGGAAGCAGTACGAATGGCGAAGGAGAAGAGACTGAGAGCGAAGTTATGGTTGGATCAAGTATCAGTCACCCAGAGACAGATGATGGGGTGAGCTTAACTCTTCGATCTCTTCAGATAAGGTCGGTATGATGAAGCTCACACTTGCTCTCTTCGTCACAGATGTCATCCGTCGTCTCCCACTCGATATCATTACCTCCTACAGATACTTCGTCCAACTCGCCGTCTCCACCTTCTGATCACTCGCAATCTGGGCGACTTGAGTCCTCACCACCTCGTGCACCGCCCGTGACGAAAAGCAAGAAAGAGCTTTGGAAAGATTTAAAGTCGCAGAGTGGGTTCAGATTGGCTGGACGGAGCAGTTGACAGTTAAACTGACCCGCCTTCGTGCTTCAGGTCTAACTCGAACAATCACGACGATCTATCTCCTCCCCATGCTTTACCTCCTCACCACATCACAACTCGCCGTTCTCGCTCGTAATCGCTATTTACAAGATGTGAAGACGAGCGTCGAGACCGCCTCATCTTCATCTACCCTTGAGCCAGAGGACGATGACGGGTCTCGAACTCCCCGCCGAAGTCTGTCACAAGCGACTTTGACGGCCGAGGACCAACCTCCGACCGACGCGAAGAGGAGAGGATGGTTCCCTTCTTTCTCGGTCGATGCGATGGGATTATCAGAGTTTGTCGAAGGGAGTTCATCCTTGATACCTAATCCCGTCTCACTCCTTCCAACAACTATCACGAACTATCTACCGGCATTCATCGTCCCTTCTCCAGCGGGACAGCAACGTTCTACCAGTGGAAGTTTGACAGATTTTGATGAACAGGCTACCAGAAAAGCAGAGATGGAAGCGGAGAAATCAGAGGCGGAAAGGTTGTTCTTGACTTGTTCGTGGTGGTTATTGCATGAAGGGTGGAAACCCATCGCAGCGCGAGTCGATCTAGCAGTAGACAAGATCTTCGGAAGGTGAGCTGGCCGGAACCCGATGGCAAATAGGTCCTTGTGAGCTGACGGTATCTTCTTGTAGTATGCCGCTGAAGAAGGATTTGATGGTGGATGATTGGGAGCAAGGGCTCAAAGAGGTCAGAGCCGAGGTTGAGATGGAGTTGAATCGCGCGGGCATCGTGGATTTGTACGAGTAAGTCGACGTCTAAGTTGTGAAGCATATCAAAGGCATTGCTAACGGGACGCTCGTGTTTTAGCTTCACACCCCACCTTATCCCGACTTCAACACCTTCTGCTTCCCACTTGCCCTTCCCCGCCCATCCATCCGACCATTCACCCTACCTCGCTTCTTTGGTCGACGAAACAATATCCCACCTGCAATCCCCAGATGGACGGTATCTCCTCGAGAAGGGCATTGCGGCTCTCACTGCCAATCTATTAGATACGATGAAGACTGAACTGTACACCACTCCTGGAGGGTTCGGACTCATTGATAGCGAACACCAAGTCCAAACCCAGAGAGAAAGGAAACTGGTACATTGTTTGCCGGAGATCAACAAGTGGGGTAAGGGCGTTTGGGAAGGTGTACCAGATAGCGGAGTAGAGGTGAGTTTTCAAGCGGAGAGCGGAGTTCAGCTCTCCAAGAGAGATATAAGAAAAGTCGTTGAGCTGATGTTTGTGATTTAGACAATGTTGGCTGTACCGGAGTTTGAAGGGTTTGCAGCTCTTATTTTTGGAGATTGGGCACCGAGATGAGGGGTCGTGTAGAGATGATCTGTAGTGTTGTACGATACTATGAGAATCAGATTGCAGTCATGTCGCTTTATCATGTGAAGGCGCAAAGCTAATTCAGACTGCCTTGAATACCGGCATGTCCGGAATAGAGGCAACAAAAGAGCATAGTAACGGTACCACCAACAAACGTCGCCTCTTCACATCATATGCATCCTGTATTGAACTGCCTTGCAAGTAGATTACTCGGAACCGGCGGGGATGTTGACCTCGGGCTATGAAACGACAGATACAAAATCAGCAAGGGCAGCTCGATATGACACGGTTAGACTCACGTTGAAGAAGAGAGTCTGGTTACCCCAAGGGAAAGGCTATTTATCAGAGTGGATACATCAGTACATGAGTAAGCAAGAGGCGTGAGATACGATATCAAACCCACCTTGTTTCGGATGTTCATGTAAGAGTAGACGGGCCTCTCGGGGAGCTCACCGCCGTTCTCGTGCCTGCGGAGGAGTGGTGTATAGGTCAGCGAGGGTCTTGACAGAATAGTATCGAGCAGCAGCCGGAGTGTGATGGTTCTCCTCTCTCAAGTCCTTCAATGTCCTTAAATTGCTGGACTACTTGAGGAAATGCAGCTCCCAATGGAAGAACAATCCCCTCCAAGCGCACCCCTCGGAATACTCCCACCTCGACTCCAGCTCCGACTCCACATCTATACATTGTTGCCCTCTTCCCCCCCCCCCTCCCCGCCGCCCTCCTCCAAACCCTAGTGACGAGAAGAGAACCAACTCACTTGGCGTGCTCAAGGTGCTCGTGGTGAGCGGCTTCGAGCTTGTAGGTCCAAGCAGCACCGACGAGTGCGGCGGGGATACAGACGTAGAATGAGATCTTTCGCCAGAGGTCGGTGGTTTCTGCGTGAGAAGATAGTGTATCAGCACCGGATGTTTCTCTCAACCTCATACATCGCGTTGACAAGAGATGTAGTAATACCACGATCCAATGGGTGGCCCTCAAGGATAGGAGCAGTCAAAAGTTGGGTTGAGAGGATGGGGATGGTGTCGTATGGGACAATGTCGGGACGAGAATTGCTCACTCACCAGCAGCGTGAGCTCTGACGGCGTTTCGTCGAGCAACAAACTCGTTCTCCCCAGCGGAAGTAGAGGCGGTAGCGAAACCCCTAACGGCGGGTCTGACAGATCGAGCAGCGATTCGGAACATCTTTGGTGTATGAGTGAGTGGTGAGTGTATGAGTTGAGAAGGTGAATTAGAGGTATTGCGTAAAGGGGAGAGATGTGGTTGGGTGAGAATGATTGTGGTGGTGTGGTGCTATTCACACATACACACAAAGGACGAATCAGCATCCGTTTTCTTCCGGTTTTAGTTTACCACAACAGTAGTTTCTAACGTCCTCCCATTTAAGAAGGGATAGGTGCCACATTCGTTCAGACTACAGTTCAGTGCCACGTAGTGACAAAGTGTGTTCGATTGCTTAAGTCGCGTTTCAACCTTATGAGGTGAAGTCTAGCTCGTCATTATTCCAGCTACACACTTCCTCTCTTCTTGTAACAAGCAAGCACTCTCAAGAGGTATTCCGACCACCTTCCTCTCCTCAGAATGGCACCGGGTATATCGTATGACGAGTCAGGTTCACTCGCCAGTTGTTTCGGAGTGACGTTCCTCACACTGGCACTTGTTCCGTGGACATGGGCAGTGACGAGACGTAAGGACAAAGGTGGGTCCGCTTAAACTCGTGCAAGTGCAATGATGAGATAAACCTATAAGCTGACCCATACTCCTCTCCCTCCTCTCCCTCCTCCCCCACCCCTCCCCCCTCCCTACCCTTTGACTGCTTCTCTCCCCCGCCTGCTGTTTGCTCTAAACCCCCTAGACAACCTAAAACCTCTCTGTCCATGCCCCGAATGTACTTCCTCCCCCTCCCGAATCGCCTTACTCAAATCATCCTCTAGAAAACGCAAAGCGCTCAAACGATACTTACCGCTCGTCCTTGCTTGGGCATTGTTGGTCTATCTCTGTTATGGACTTAGTAACGCGCCGAGGTTGGAAGGAGGGACGGTTTATAACCCGTTTGAGATTTTGGGTTTGAGCGATTCGAGTACCGAGAAAGAGATAAAGAAGCATTATAAGAAGCTGTCCTTGCAATTGTGAGTGCTGTCCTTCATCTCTTCCTTGTCTCACCTGGCTATCGAGCCTGCTGAGAGTGAGAGCAATTGGCAATGATTCGTTGCGCTTGAATGTGCTTCTACTACCACCTCTCACGTCTTGTCAACTTGGCTGCCAGATCATGCTCTGCTTGTCCTCCTACAGCTCTTCCCCTTCTCGATAGACCTGCAGTACTCTGAGCTGACTTCCTTTACCTATAGTCACCCGGACAAAATCAAGCTCGCAGACAACCAAACGAAAGAAGAAGCCGACGAAAAGTTCGTACAGCTCACCAAAGCGTACAAATCGTTGACAGACGAGGTGACCCGAGATAACTTGGTCAAGTATGGTAATCCGGATGGACCTCAACAGCGAGAAGACAAGATTGCGATCCCTAAATGGATCGTAGAAGGGAAAAACAGTATCTGGGTCTTGGCAGCGTATGGTTTAGTCCTCGGTGGTGGTATTCCTTGGATCGTTGTGAGTGTTTCATCCAGACCACGCCCTTCTCGATTGTCCTTCTAAGAGTGAAGTCATTGAAGCTGATTCTCTTACCTGTCATGCAGGGCCGATGGTGGTTCGCTCAACGACGACTCACCCGAGACGGTATTCTTAACCCTACCGCCGAGATCTTCTTCCACCAGCTCCGCGAAGACACTGACTTCAGCTCCCTCATCGCGATCCTCGCTTCCGCGCTCGAAATCCACGCCGTGCTCGGGGGCAAGAAGAAGGTCAGCAAGAAGGAGAGGAAAGAACGACAATCAAAGGTTGAAGAGCTGGAGAAGGTGCTCGAGGAGAGAAAGCAAGAGATTGGGATTGTCGAGAGTCCCTTGATGAGACGAGAGAGCAGGGTTGTGCTCAGCAGCGGTGTTGCACGACGAGCTAGGGCTTTGCTCTGGGCCCATCTTCTGAGAGTGGACTTGGACGACGCGGAAATGCGTTCAGGTGAGTGTTTTCGCGGAAGTTTAGGAGACATGATTGCTGACTTGCATCCTCGACATAGAAACCACTGCAGTTCTTCGTGTTTTGCCACCTCTACTCAACGCACTTCTGAACATCTCTCTTGCACACAACTGGCTCGCTACATCCCTACTTTGCATCAAGGTCCAACCTGCACTTGTTCAAGCTCTGCCGGCCGACGCATCGCCTTTGGCCCAGCTCCCCGGTATATCCCCCGAGAAAGGCACCGAGTTGCAAATTGTCAAGAAGGCAGAGGGTCTCAAGTGGTTGGAGAGGTTTGTCAAGTCCGATCCAGTAGACACGGTCGATGCGGCTACTGTTGCCAAGTACTGGCCAAGGTTGGAAGTCATCAGTGCCGAGTTCAAGGGTGAGTGTCGCGGCGGACGTGGTTGAATTGTGAAAGTGTGCTAATGAAGCTGTACCAGTCGGCGGAGAAAGCCTCGTCACTCCCAGCTCTATTGTCGACCTCACTTACAAAGTCCGATATGTCCATGCCGGAACCCCGTCTACTACGCCTATCAAGCCAACGCTGCCCCTTACCAACGGCGATATCAAAGAGAAAACAGAGTCGGAGGATGGTGTCGCCGACTCGGTCGCCGAGGTCGAAGATTCCGTCACAAAGGTTGAGGAAGAAACCGAGAAGTCAACACTTGTTGATGTGAAGGAGAAAATTGTCGAGAAGATTGAGGTGGCGACCAAAGGGAAGGAAGCGACAAAGCAGGAAGTCCCGCCAAACGGCTATGCTCACGCGCCTCGTTGGCCCCAGGTGGGTTTCCAACCTGATACCATGCTGCGAATTCCACCCGCTGATGATCATCTCATCGACCTAGCTTCGCAAACCCCACTTCTACGTATTGCTCGGTGATTCCAAGCTTGACAAGGTGATCGTGCCACCTGTTAAGATCACCGATATTCCTCTTCCTCGAGCGGACGGTCTGCCATCCGAACCTAAGGAATTCACCTTGCAATTCCAAGCTCCTCCCGAGCCGAACTTGTATTCCTTTGTCGCACATTGGCGAAGCGACACATACCTTGGTGCGGACGTGCAGGTACCAATAATGGTAAGCTTGGCGATGTTCATCCGCGTGTTAGTCCAAGCTAACAACGTTCGTTACAGCTAAAGGTTGAACAACCGCCTGATGAAGAGATGGGAGATATCGCCGACGATATTTCAGAACCGGACGAGGACACGCTCGCCGGTCAAATGGCCATGATGAGAGGAGAGAAGGTCAAGCCTTCAGGTGTACATGGAGATGATGATGATGAGAGTGGGAGTGAGCTCGATGAAGAATATGAGAGTTCGAGCGACGAAGAGGGACCAAAGAGAACAAAGGCGTATAATGAGGATAGTGATAGTGATAGCGATTGAAGGGTGGTGCATGCATTGTGATTTGTGTCAAGCGAGCGACCTGAATAGAGGCAGCAAAGCATAAGTAGGCTAAATGTATGCAATGCATGACCTACTTCATCGCCAAGCTTGATATGTTGTCTGACTGGTAAATACTCGTATCGTAATGCAGGCGCGTTATCAAGTTACGTGGCTTCGATGAAACGCGCTTCGTTCGCTGTTCGCAGATAGTTCCTTTCAACATCTCAATCGTTACCACGGTGTTCAACACCACATCATCTTGTTGTCTAGCTGCAAATCTTACATCTAGCATCACTACGGACGGTGTACAGGATCACGGCTAGGCCAATACCACGAAAAGCAAGACGAGCTTGATCGACTTCAGGCGCGAGAGGACCGACCCAAACGATAGACCTACCTTTCCCATTATCCTCCTTCGACCATCCCGTCTCACTAAGCTGGACAGTGATTGATCACAATGTTCGCCGTCGCTTCCAACTTGTTCTCCAAGACATCATACTTATCAGCATACAATGTCCACTCCACTCCTTCTCCATCTCCATCCCCATCATCATCCTCTACCCATCTCCCAAACTCAAATGGAGCCAGTTCCTCTTCCTCTTCTACCGGTGTAGGTGGAAATACGAAACCATTCAATGTCGGATTATGGCGTGTGTTACCTGGTACGCACAAGACAACGAATAAGGAAGTATCGATTTGGATCTTTGAGAAAAAGGTGTTGGAAGGTGTGAAAAATGGTGTTTTGATGGAAGGGATTGGGGGGAAAGAATGGGTGATGGAGCAGCTGAAGAAGGAGGTGAGTGGGTCGAGGATTGTTCCGATTGGGATATGTGTGCTTGTGGTATGGAAGATGCTGGATGCCATTCGTGATTGGAACGATATCGGTTTGCGACCTAAATAGAAGAGAAGTCCAGCTCTGCCATGTCCACGTTACGATTGACATTGGGGTCGACCTATGATTGGAAAGGGGGGAAAGACGATGTGTTACATGGACTAGACAAGGGAAACGAGGACGAGATAAAAGAGACTAGATGGCAATAGTGGCTGACTCGACTCATCTCCCCGTACCCAGGCATCATCGCTATCCCGACTCCGACACCCAGACATACTACACATGGTCGAACCTCTCGAGGAATCACGGTCCGAACTCACCTTCGTAACCGAACGAATCACCTCCTCCCTCTCTACCCTCTTCTCAGCAGCGGCTGGCCCTTCATCTTCCATTCGAAGAGGTGGGAGACCGCCCTCTGGCGCTGCGGCGAGCGAGGTAGATCTCGATGAGACGGAGATACAGAAGGGGACGTTGCAGGTTGCAAAAGGGTTGAGCTTTTTGCACAATCAGGCGAAATTGGTTCATCTCAATCTTGGACCAGAAGCGGTCGTCATAAACTCCAAGGTGGGTTGGCAGTCTTCCACGTCCTGTGTCTGTGAGGACCGTGTAATTCGTTTTGAATGCTTACATGGTTGCGACAACGCAGGGCGACTGGAAATTGACAGGATTATCACATACCACCCCATTGGTTCAACCAGATGGGACTCCGACCAAGTACATTTTCCCCGAGATTGAACAGAGACTACCACCTCAAGTCCAGTGGAAATTAGATTACCTGGGTATGTGTCTCCTAAATTACATTGCTTGGGATCCACAAGCTGACCGTTCCTATGATCTCTTGCGGGTAGCTCCTGAGTACGCCCTCGATTCCACTCTCACGCCCGCCTCCGACCTATACTCGCTCGGATGTCTGCTGTACGCCGTACATATGGGCGGAAAGCCGCCGTTCCAGAATCGAGGATCGATGCAAGGTTTACGAGACAATGCTGAAGGATCACTCGTACGCCGTGAATGGATGAGCGGGTCAAAGTGGGAACGATGTAGTGCAGAACTGAAAGGTGAGTCTTGCGTCCCTAACGGTGACCATGGAATTCAATGCGGGTACATTCTTGCTGATGATACTTCTCTTACATTGTAGACTTACTACCTCGCCTGCTCACGCGGTCACCGTCAAATCGAATATCGCTCGCCTCCCTCCCCTCACACTCATTCTTCTCGTCACTTGCCATATCCACCCTCAACTTTCTCGACCCGACAACTTTCGCTTCCAAACCACGAGAAGAGAAGGCTACTTTCCTTCGAGGACTGGTTAGGGTCTTGCCGTCATTCTCCGAAAGGTTACGGAAGGGTAAGGTATTGCCCAGTCTGCTCGAGGAGGTGGGTAGCTCAACTTCCAAAGCAACTCATACGAAAACGAGCTGACAATAACGGTGGACAGATGAAAGACCCCTATCTGTTACCATTCATTTTGCCGAACGTATTTGAGATCTCCAAAGGGCTGAGCAAAAACGAATTCGCTGGCGTACTACCAAGTCTACAACCACTCTTTGCGCTGAAAGATCCACCACAAAACATGCTCAGTAAGCTGGAGGTAGTACAATTGTTCCAGGACCATAGCTGATGTTTTGAACAGCCTTGCTGGAACATCTGTCGTTGTTCGAGGAGAAAACAACACCTCCGGTGTTCCGAGAGAGTGAGTAGGGTTCGTGCTTCGGTATCGTGGAAATGATGTTGATAGTGGTCTTACGGTCAACTAGGCGTTATGCCGTTGATTTACAACTCGCTCGAATGCGAACATCTCCCTGTGCAAGAGCGAGTGCTAAAAACTGTACCTCACCTGTGTGAGATTCTGGACTATGGGACAGTCCAAAACGTCTTGCTTGTCAAAGTCGCTGTGAGTGTTATTCCAGCTAAGAGAAGGTAGACGCCATTGAGCTGATAGCTGATTCTACCCCTTTGTAGATTCTCTTCACTCGAACGAGGATCTTATCGGTTAAAGTGCAGACTTTGGAATGCTTCACGGCTATGGTGCAGACTCTGGACAAAGCGACACTCACGACGAAGCTGGTGCCTCTGTTGGCAAAGATCAAAACGAAGGGTGAGCTCACGGATGTATATGCTATAACGAGAGACTAATCAGCTGACATCTGTGTTTCCTTGCAGAACCGGCGGTCATGGTGAGCTTGACCAAGATGAATAATGAGACGCAGAGCTAATTATCCATACGCAGATGGCGACACTTGCGGTGCACGAAGCGATGGGAGCGAAAGTCGACAGGGAGGCGACGGCAACGCTTGTACTGCCGCAGCTTTGGGCGATGTCAATGGGTCCGCGTAAGTACTCTCGCCTGACCGACCAATTTTTGTCTATGCTGACTTTATATCTCAGTCCTCAACGCAGAGCAATTCAGTCGATTCATGACGTGAGCTGATACAATTGTACGCAATGTATAGTCAGCTGACAGAGGACTTGTAGGGTAATCAAAACCCTTGGTGCGCGAGTTGAGCAAGAACACTCACAACATCTTCGAGATGTCCATCGCATCGAACAGCAAACGGCAAGTCTGTCCGCTACCAACAGTCTCGGTATAAACGGCAACGGTGGACTCACTGGGTCAGGAGGTGGTGAAGTGGACTTTGAGACGCTAGTCAGAGGAGGATCAGCTGCACCCTCACCTAATCCTGCAGTTGCTGTGACTGACCCGTGGGACGATGACGGGTGGTTGAACGGCGGAGATACCGGTGGTGGATTGGTGAGAGTAAGACCCCTCCTCGTCATGTTCCGGAGTATTGATGAAAGATTCGGTATTTCTTTGCTAGTCATCGACTTTCCCATCCCTTTCCGTTAATCCTACAGGAAATTCTGCGTTTCCCACTTCCACTCCTGCTCCTACATCGCCGCCCCAACCATCTATCCGCCCGACGCCCGTTTCACTTTCCAGCTCATCAAAACTCAAGGCGAGGCCAATCCCCCAGTCCAACTTCAACGCGTCCGCTTTTGGCGGTAGTGCGGCCTCGACTTCCACAACAACGAGTCCGATGATACCAGCCCCTCCCGCATTTGCACCGTCTCAAGCTCCAGCGATGGCTCCGCTGAAGCCCCAAGCGAGATCTGCGGTACTGAGCCCACAGCTTAGCGGGACTAGCAGTAGTGGCAGAATGGGCGGAGGAGGAGCGAACTATAATATCAACCTATCACCTCAATCCCCAGGAACAAATCAACATTCATCACCACTATCATTCATGTCTTCTCCATCGCTTCAAACCACATCATCACCTATATTACCGTCATACCAATCTGCAACGCAAGCACCACCACCACCGATCCAAGCGACAATGATGAGTACCCCTGCTCAATCGAGTGTCAGACCGCCTCCTGGCTGGGCACCAGGTTTGATGCAGCCTACTGCTGCGCCCAAACCTGTTTGGGGGAAGAGTGGAGGAGCGGGAGGAGCGGCAGGTGGAACTCAAGATTGGGGAGATTTCGATCCCCTCAAGTGAGAGAGAGAGATGATAGTCATGTCGTATGGCCAACGCATTGGTCTTGCCGCGAAGACATAATTTTTTGCGATCTCCATATATAAGTTGTCATGCTTGCAAAGGTAAACATGCATAGATCGTCAAAGTCGTAAACCGTCGTGTGCCGTGCCTGTATCCATTAGCAACCCGTTACACCTGATCCGCAACACCTTCATCAACCTCCGGCCCTTCTTTAACAGTCTGCTCCTCTTCCTTCGCAGCTGTATCGAGATTTCCCCCTTCAGGAACCATCACCACCTTGTTCCGTTCATTCTCTTCCTTTTCCGCATCACCAGGGTTCAGTTCGACCCCTTCCAACATATCGTTGGCGACCAAAAACCTGATCGTTTGGGATAGTTGCGAGAGCGTGTTCTGGATAGGGTTGGCGAGGAGCTATAAACACCAATGAAGAGGTAGATGGTCAGCTTGAAATCAATTTTGGTGCAAGTCATGATTGCGGCTGAAAGGCCTTGGAGAGATGACGACGGAGGAGGGAAAGAAGACATGACGTACAGATCCAAGTAGACTGGGTCGGGAGAAGGGATTGTTAGATTTCTTAATCAGCGGTTGACGAGGTGTTTTCTTCTTGTCATTGTTGTTCGTGTTCGTCGTCGTGTTGATACCATCGGACTATAAGAAGTGAGCCATCAGTATCAAGCATGTTCTCATATCATATCTGCTACACTAGGACATGGGTCTTGCTCACCTTGATATGTGCGAAGCGACATTTGTCTCCCATCTTACATCGTCCAGATGCCGCGAAGAATTTACAAATTGGTTTGTTAGACACTTCAGGTGCGGGTGTGGGTGTGGGTGCGGATGCGGTCACAGCCTGAGCTTCTGTCGGTATGACCAGCGAGGTTTGTGTCTGGTTTTGATCTTCCTCGTCCTCGGAGTCGGCGTCGGATGAATCGGAACTGGTCTCTGAGTCTGTCGACGAATCCGATTCCGATTCCGACTCAGCGCTCGCTGATCCCGCCTCGCTGGAAGGGGTATCGTATCCTCCCAAAGCGGCAAGTGCGTTGGCCTTGTCCCCTTCCTCAACCTCAGTCGTGATCGGGCCGTCGGGAATCAATGACCGTGTCGCAGCTTCGTCCGTCGAGATTGGCGCTTCACCTCGTCCCCAACCTTGGTCCATTGTCCTCCCTTCGCCAGTCCATCTCCCTCTTCCCCTACCACGTCCCCTATCTTCTCCTCCTCTCCCTCTACCTCGTCCTCTACCTCTCCCTCTCTCCCAGCGTCCTTCACCATGCGCTGCATCAGGACTTTCTTCCATTCCATTCTGCGGCTGAGCTTGAGATCTGGGCTTTGCTTCGCGACCCCATTCTTCGGCTAGTGAAGCAGCATCATTCCGCATCCCACCTCCACGACCTCCACGACCACGACCCCTCCCGCCGCGAGCAGGGAATTCCCCACGAGCAATAGCAGCTCGACGTTCTTCCTCCTATCGTTCAAACCGAGGTCAGCTGATCGCTCCCATTCAACCACAGGGAAAGGTCTTGGCCAACTCACCTTTTCTTGAAGTCGCTTCGAGCTTGGCCAGTTGGCTTTACGTTCTGCTATCCACTTCTCGATCTGTTCCGGCGTATCTAGCGTAATGTTCGTCCCCTGAATGGGTGGTAAGGGACTACGAAGGCAACAAGTCAGTCTTGTGATATTGTATTACACAGATAGGAAAGGCTGGGATGATGATCTAAACTCACCCCTTTCTCTTCGCAAACCTCTCTTCTTCCTCGCTCCGCTCTACCACCCCCCCAGAGGGGAAAATCAAATGTCTATCTCCTTCATGAACCTCAACATCCTCTCCAGAACCTACGAATTTGCATCCCGGATGCGAACAATTTCTCCACGGCTTGAACATCCCGTTCGAGTCCGTCACAATGGTTGACACAGCAGATGCCGGATTGGGCCGTTGTTTCTTCGCTGGTGGTAGATTGGTCGACAAAGGAGCAGGATGTGATGAGAGGTAGGTTTGGGAATAGGCATAGCCTTCCGAGGTGGTCGGCGGTCGCGCTGCGAATAGCGATTGACCGAATGATGGACCGCCTACGCCAAACCCAGCTGTAGGAACGGGGTAGAACGGTTGTGCTGGATAGAAGGGAGCAGGAGCAGATGGATAGCCATAGGCAGCTTGATAGCCTCCTGTGTGGTTGATGGGGGGTGCTGGAAGAGGTTGAGGTTGATAGTAGCTTGTCTGGGGCTGAGGAGTGTATTGCTGTTGCTGTGGTGGTTGGTTGGACCGAGGAGGACGAGATTGCGATGGACCGGCCGCAGGTGTTGTGGATGTAGAAGCAAAAGCTGGTCGGGAAGGTAATGAAGGGTGAGGCGGGAGTGGAAACGGCTGTCGAGAGTTCATCGTGTTACACTTCAAAGCTCCTTCTCGCAGACGAGCAGAAAGTATAGGATATGACGAACTGTTCAAATCAAGATACCTGTCAATAAATCTGAAACCGGTACTTGCTTTGCTTCGCTGCATCAACTTTTTGCGAGCCCGAAGTCACAAGTGATGACGTCGACATTTAAAGTGGGATCGCGAAAGTTGCCGAGCGAGCGCGAAGGGCATGTTATGTCTCCTCGATCTGCTTTGATATCTCGAGTTTACACAGACATCTTACAACCATTCCTAGCCTTACCCTCAGCTCTCGTCCTTCGACCGAACCGTACCGATTCGACCACTTCTATATCTTGACAACCACCACAAGCACCAAAGTCCTTTGACATCAACCCTAGCCCGACCCATACGCCGTCACGATGGAAGCCTTGTCCAGAAGAGAAGAACAGGATATCATGGAGACTGCAAAGACGCAAGCTCTCAAGCATTGTGATGGTCATGTGGCTGGTGAGTTAGTTCTCATCTATCACGAAGGGCTCATCTGATCGATCGTCTTCGACCATCTAGCCTTTGCCGACTGTGCTACGGGACGAACGTTTTCATTACCGTTTGCTTGTAAAGGCAAACTGGACGCAATGCAGGGGTGTATGAAAGACTAGTAAGCTTTCATTTTATACCACAACACATCCCAGTATCATCCCGCCTACCAATGCAGCGAAACATCGAGAGCTGACCCACTCTGTTCCCGCAGCATGACGCAAGATCGACTCGATCATATGAAACTCGAATACATCGCACACAGATCAGAGAACGGTCGTCTGGCAGTAGAGGCTCTACGAAAGAGCAGAGAAGAGAAATTGCGGAAGATGGCTGGTATCAAAGAGGAGGCTTCAGTGAGGAGATGACGAGGATCGGGAGATGAGGAGTGAGGGGACGACGGAGGTTTCTGGATTCACACATTGCATTTCACATGATATCGACTGCTCTACTCCTTCTTGCACCAAACAACCGACTTTCACTCTCGACGAACACCTATCAGATCTCCTTCTTTCTGACCTCTGCTTGACTGCCGACACTTCACATCCGCAATATTGGGAAGATTCTCCCTCCGCTGATCCCTGAACAACTGATGCTAGCCGCTACCCACAGAATTGGAACCATTCCTGTAGTCTTGCGAGCTGGCGGAACGCTCAAGTTTCTCCACAGTAGAGCTCGGTGACGGAGCCCGCGGTCGTGGGGAAACATACTCGATCTCACGGTCACCACCCCTGTAGGCCGTTGGGATACCGAGATGGGAGCTGGACTGGGCTTGTGTGTTCGTCGATGCGCTGGCTGTGGCGGTCGTCTGGCTCGGAGTCGGACAAAAGCCGATCAAAATCGTTCCTTCTGCGCATCAGGGGGGAGAATGTGTTAGGCCTCCAAATGATCGACGACCATCAAGCATGAAAACTCAAGGCCTCTGATACTCACCTCGTTCTGTGTCCTTTGCTGTTGTGCAAACAAACGACTGGTCACTGGCGATCGACTGCTCGCTAGGACGTCGCTCATTGGAAGCTAGAGACAGGGGGGTCTTTTGTTAGCAATTGGGTCAAGACCAGTACAGTAGTCAAGTCAGGATGGGTTCGTCTGCTCACATTTGTTTGACATTGCTGTTGTGCGAGAAGAGTCTTCTTGTCTAGGAATGGCACAAATATAAAAAAAAGTGTTGATACCGAACAATCAAAGCAATTGTCCAGAAGTGAAGTAGAGGTAGGCTTTATATCATAGGCATACTGTTCTGACCTCGGAGTTTCTGTCTCATAACCCTAACCATCTCTGAACGCTCCTTACATTATTTTGTCAAGTAAGGAAGACACTTGGGCATCCTTTGTACCGTTTCAAGCATTAGCCTTCTCAACCACATCTCGGTAAAAATACGCTCCATCTCGGCTGAATACCTGAAGTATCGACTACGAAGGCCGTGGACGAGCTTTGGGCATGTAACAATTGCATACGGTATGGACAGGAAGCGAAGCACTACAGTACGATCGATGGTACGTTGTATCCAGATGGACATACTACTGAAAATCGACAAGCACTATTGAATCGTAATGGGCTTTCCCTCCCTCTCTACCATGTACTGGTTCCTGATATGATCTCCTCGACGCTCGTTACTTCTTCACTCTCGTCCTGACTAGTAGCGTAAGCCTGGTCTACGTAGGTATCGTGCGACGAGTGATCGGTATCGGTAACGGTATCATTGTACCAAGAAACCCGTTCTCTTTGAGTGGATGCCTGATCACCACTAGTCTCACCCATCTCAGAAGAACTTTCGTCCCTTCCTGCCTTGATTTTATGGTATCCTAGCATACCATCAAGTGCAGTGTAACCCGTCATGGCGACGACGCTCATAGCTGTTTTAATAGAAGCTTTATGTACCTTCTCTTCTACGGTGTACCCGTTGGAAGGGAACTCTGTGCCACTGAACCTCTCTGATGATCCACTAGGAAGAGGAGAACGGTCGTTCAAAGAGTAGGAGTAAGAGAATGCGTCAGATCGTTGTGAGGATGGTGGCCCAGACTCTGCATAGGACGATTCGTATGACGGCGCGTAAGTCGACTGCACCTGTTGTGTCGACGATTGCGCGTGTGATGGAGAGTATGACGTTTGGGTCGGAGAGCCTGCCGAACATAGATTAGCTTGTCAGCATTGAGCCGTACTTCCGACAGGAGATCATGCTATACCGACTGACCGGCGTAAGTGGAAGCCATCTTCAAGCTTGCAAATCCTTAAAGGTATAACAAAAAGAGTGATCGTGGGCTTATTGTTTGCTTACGGTACGGGATCATTTGTGATTGTGGAAGGTACTGGAGGTCATATATGTGGACAGAGTGTAAGTAGACAATGTAAGCGACGACGACCGCCACTATAAGCCTCATGATCCTTTCACATCCCTTACATAGCACTGCTGCGGAGCGTCAAAGGGAGCCCAACATCCTTTGTCACCTCGACGTCACAGCGATGCTTGCCTTTCATAGCTCTCATGTCGCTCCGTTCATGAGCCTTATTGTCAGTCCCAATTCTGATCACCCGCATCAAGTCACACTCTTCGGCTTAGTGTACGGAAGCCGCAGTCGATATCGACTATGGTGCAAAGCGCCTGAACAGCGTCATTTTCTCGCATTACGGCCCGAAGCATTGTTGCTGACTTGCAACATAAAGTCACGGAACACCAACAAAACATGATCTCATCCAAAAAGATAATATATGTGCTCTACGTAAGTCTCTCTCCAATAATCGTCTCTCTTGCTTGAGCAGTGAAAACCGAGCTCTCTCGATCCCCTGATGGCCACTACGATCGTTGGACGGGGTATCCGTCGTCCATCTCGCTATCCCAATCAGATTCGTAGGTGTAAGAATCTGGTTCGTCACAGGTACCAGTGCCAGGAAAGTACAGCTGTCCACCCTCATATCCGACATGCTGAGTGGGCAGAGGACGACGTCTGGACGATTGTGCTGCCTCACGGGAGTTCGTGTTGCTAGCGGGGGGATCCGTCTCCCGTCTTCTTGCCTCATTCCGCGATGCAGGCTGGCGAAAGCTTCTGTCATTGTAGCTGAGCGCCCCTTCACTACCACCACTGTGGCTCCAGCCCCTGGATTGTGTGCTGTCCCTCCGATCACTCACGTCGAATGGCCTTTGCCCGACGTACCCGGCACTTCCCATGGAGGAAGGCGACCCTTCATAGTCGGCCCCGGAAGGGGAGTATGTCCTTCTTACACGCCTGCGATATACTGTACCACCACTATCGGATGACCGGCGATCATCCCTCTCAATGAAGCTTCGTTGACCTGCCTGTCTTCCTCGCTCATTGACCGTACGGTCAGGAGGTCTAGCTTGAACCTGGAAAGATCGGACGGAATCCCCTGCGCTCGACTGGTCCCAAGCAATTGGTACTGGGTACTGGCTACCAACTCGACGCATTCTTTGTGGGTCCAGAGGGAAGAAAGTTGGTGGTGAGCCGGAGCTGGAGGAGAACATCTCAACATCTCCGTCGTAGTCGTGTGCGTTGGTAGGAGGGGAAGAATCTGATACAGTACATAATCCGAAGAGTCAGTCACCACTTGCACGGCACAATGGTTCTCAGGCGAGCCTACTGTAAGTGGCACTATAGTACTCACCAGATGGGCTAGGAGAAGACATGTTGTGCAGACTTCTGTGCACGCTTCGAGAATTCTGCTTGTATACAGTATGTAATATGGTAACTATTGGTATCGATGATGTTCGTTGGGAAAGTTGTGTGTGTAATAAGGAAACGCCTTTCGATGTACAGTATTAGGAATCGAGGGAGGGGTCCAAGTCCACTCAGACAATGACCATCCGTCCGGCGCTACGACAATGCCTTCCTTTACCCCATGGCCTTCCGTTCAAGCAATCCATTCATACCTCTCAGTGAGGCACTTCGAATTGAATGTCCGCCATTGCGAGCTCACTCATAGACCGAAGCGTGAGCAGAGCAAATGTATTTTCTACCGGGATAAGCGTCTACATTCATGGAGTGATCACTGTGGACCCGATTTTCAGCCTAAGGACAGATGATACAGCACTTTTGTCGATGTGACATGATATGGATTGTGTAGAGATATGAACACTCATGTCCGCCACAATCTGGCGACGATGACCAGAGTCTCCCCTAAAATTGCATCTTGCATAACTCTGCCCCTCATCAGTATTGGATACACCTCCTTCATGATACAGTGGTTTATAGACATCCAGCATCCCACACAATCGCCCTCCTCACCAAGTATTTCTATCTCTCGTAAACTAGTCTGACAAGTAAGGATAGAGTGCGGCCGATAAGCCGGATCGTGTAGATGCGTACTACACAAAACCTGACTCAATGGCATCCAATCAGCTTCCTTACTGACGGCGCCCTTGGAAAGTGGCACCACCCCAGTCGCTGTCCGAGCGGCCTGCGTCAGTGCGTGTACTGGGGGATGTAGAGGGGATTACCCCAGTTGGTCGGCGCTCGGGCGACTCCCGCCTACCCTGTGAAGGTGCAGAGCTGCTACCTGCAGTAGGGGAAGTGCTCTGCTTGAGGGTGTCTTTTTTACTGAAACTGTAAGCGACGACCTCCATCGCCTTCGAGCCCGTCGATGCGGCGGTCCTGTCCCATGCATCGGTCCGAGTCTGGGTGTTGTCGGTGAGTGTCGAGTGACCGCTAGGCGAAGTTGGCGACCTCTGATCATCTGTCGCATCACCCAGCGTACGTCAGTATCCGACAGCCTAATATCAATGTAGACTCACTCGACCTGTTGGAGTTGGTGTCGTTGTTGGTGCCAGACATGTTGGAAAGTGTCAAAGTGAACCGTGGTGCTGGTGGTAAGTGGTGATAGTGATCTCTGTTGCGATGTGATGAAATTGGCTTGTGTGTGAAGTGAGAGAAAAGTGAGTTCCGAACGGGGCGATTTGCAGCCCTTAAGTAGACAAAATTGGGACAGAGCGCCCCACTTCATCACTCGATCGCATTGTTGCTTTCCGTTCATCAAGGGGACCGTAGTGGTGTCGATCCATTCTATGCAAGTATTAGATCCTCGGCGATGACGATGGCTGACCAAGAGGGGTCGCCGAGGTCTGTCAGAAGCGACAAGGTGTTCATGTTTTGTGACGTGTATGAAAGACAAATGTATTGCAACGTGTATGAGATGTAATTGACCTTTATGACTGCCTCCCGTGTGGAATCATACTCCTGTCATAGGACCTCCTCTTCGGCTTTTTGAGACGTCATATCACTATGAAACATCGTCGATCTTGACAGGGGGTCAGTAGACGAAACGCAGATCCTTTGCAACCACGGTTTCAAAACGTAGTCATGACCAACCAGTGATTTCACAAGTTGCCTCATAGACACGAGTCACCTTTCAGAATTTGCAGAAATCGCAAAGGTGTGTTAGCCCCTCAAGGCAGTCAGGATCAGTTACAGTGTTGACTTCGCCAATCCTTTGTCCTCCAAGGGGTGTCGCACTCAATGGCATCAGTAGCTAAAGAGGTTCCATTATGATCATGCGTCGCGTATCATAGTTGTGAAACACGGTCCATGATACGTAGCCTTGGTATGACTTCCTTACATATATGCGTCAATCGCAAGACGTATGTCCCTTCCACTCATTGCTTGGCTGTTAGCTGTGTGCAATTCTCGCCACAAACGCACTTATTGCGAATCGCCTCTCCCGTACAGCGGCATACAGAACTTGGACGATTCCTAGTCTTACATACCGCTGTTATACCGTATTCGCCTCAACATCAGTACCGGCTTCAAGCCTCTCTGCGCTGATCCCCTTACGAGAAAGCATTCGACGATGTTCCAGGATACCCACTAGACTGTAGACACGCGTGATAAATACAGAATACTACTCTTCAGTAGGGCTGGTACCTGAATTTGTTTAGTCACAAAAGAATCGCATTCACTTCATCCTTTTCTTCACTAATTACTTCTGTGAACAATGTGTTGAACAGTATGAGCAGACACCACTTCGACATCACTACTCCAACAGCGATGATGGCTGTCGTAGCACTCTCATCATCTCCCCCTCTGTTGTCTACCGAGCGCTCTCAATGAATTCCTCACGAGTGGTGTCGGGGCAGGCCGACACTCTCCGAATCAGAGTTGGAATCATAGTAGACTCCTCCGCTAACAACGGATTGCTCCCCACGGCCTACGTGCCTGCTGGGCCTTCGAGCTTGCTCGTGGGATGCAGCACCCCCGGGTTCGACGTGGCTAGTATGGTTGGCGGTGGTATGGGCTGCTGTCGGTACTGAGGCTGTGGTTCCGTTGTGACTACGACTGGAAGCTACGCTGGAGCGAGAGGAAAGGAGAAAGCCGCCATTGCTCATGTCGTATCGTCCAGCACTTCTACCTCTGCTGCTTGAGCCACTCGTCATTGTACCGTGTGGGAAAGCGCTGGGACCGAGAACTCCGGGTCCGATGACTGGGTTGGAAAGCCGTGTGCTTTCCGTCAAAGGCGGACGAGCGTTGGCTGCTGTCGCGATTGAGGATGTCGTCCCGACATGACTTGAAGCTCCACTTGAAGGGGACAAATTGAGAAAACTGCTACCTATCGTGCCGTTATGTGCAACATTCCCAACTCTGCTGCCTGAGCTGTTTCCTGTCGAACCGTATACCGACGCGCTAGGGTTGACAAGTCTGGAACCGGTGGGTGGAGTGGAAGGCTGTGGTACTCCCGACGAAGGCCGGGACTGACCCCTGTCGCTTGGTGCAGAGACGGATGGTCCTGCGGCATAGCCACTACCTGAACTGCCCTTTCCCCAGTCACTGCTTCCTGGACTGAGACGATGTGCGATTGCTGCAGACGTGTTGGATCGACCACTCTCGCTTCCGGCAAGGACACGACCTTCGTTCCTGTTTCTAAAACGTGGTCTCAAGACTCTGTTGGGGATGCTTTCCTCTCGGTCCTGTCGAGGGGCACGACCGCGAACTTGTCGACCTCGACTATGAGCGGTTCCAAGCTCGGTTGACGCGTCGGAGTGTTCCCACTCAGAGTCTCGATGACTGCTAGCACTCGCTGAGCGCAAGTCAGCACGAGCGCTTACTTCAGACACGGCTAGTGTGTGATCACTTCCAGCAAAAGACGAAGAGTCGGCTCGAGAGTCGGAAGAGGCTGCAGGTGCAAGAAGTCAGTTTCTCGCCCTGGTAGGAGCAGTGAGAGTGCTACAAGCCCGAGTGGTACAACTCACAAGGTGGTCTGAAAGCGGAATACAGTCCATTTGAGCCAGGTGTCGATGGGGGTCCTCGAGATGAAGTCGAGCCGTACTGTTGTGAAGGCACTTGCGAGTTTGCTGGAGATCGCTGGGACCCAGATCCGGATCGATGTGCGGGGGGCAACATAGACCCATGGATACGGGATGATTGCCCAGGAGTGTGAGGATGACGAGGGGAGGATTGACTACCGGAAGTGGTCGACCCAGGAGAGGAGTCAATGGGGTACCGAGTAAACCCGGCGTCTGTCGTGTTATCAACGGACATTAGCATTGATCAACCTGCAGAAGGTGCGAATGATATCATGGCATGAATGGACTCACAGGCATTGTTGTCAGGTGAAGCCATTTTGGAAAGTCCTCTCTATTTCGGTGGTGTAGGTAGTGATAAGCGCCGTGGTTTCGGTTTCGACGTTTTGATATGGAAGATTGGAAATGGGTCGTGTGGTTGTTGGATGTGAATAAACCAAGACTCGAATAGAGCGAAAGCAGCCCTATAAGTACACAAATCTGGGAAGAGCAACCCAACCTCCCTGTAATTCCGAATGGGGTCGTCCATTCACCAACGGACAGCCGCCTTCGTCGATCCCTTGTTGAATGTGTTTATCGGAGACGAAAAGAGCCCCGATTCCGACAGAAGAACGGATCGCCATCGGTCACATGTATCACGTTAAGTCTGCCCTTCATGATATCCTGTGTCAGGGGTCATATTTGACACAGCGCCTGGTCATCAATTTCCTCAAGGAGTCCGGATGACGACACCCACAGCGATCCTTTCAGTGAGTCTCCAATGAAAGGTCAGTCAGGGGGATCCTTTCAAGTCCGCTAGCAAGATGTACATGACCGAACATAGATCCTTTGCCTCAACGGAGTTCATCACGCATCAACCGCCAGTCAGTGACTTCATCAGCGAGTCTTCGACGCACATCCTCCTCTCGAAGTCGACGTCCATCGCTGAAACGAGAGTCCAGTCCCTCAGGAGCGGCCTCACGCGGTATCGATCTGGTCAGTGCTCATCGTCCAAATGCTGGGGTACTGAGAGATCCCTTTCAGTATCTGACATCACGACATAGTGAGTAAGACACATTTCCTTTGCTATCCAGGGGGATCTGCACTGAATGACATCAGTAGCTGTGAAGATCCATTATCGTTATATCTAGGACATGCTACCCGAAACGAATACCCCTTTTTCACATCGCCTCTATGCCCCCATACTGCTTGTTCAGCTGCCACCCATGTGCGATACTCGCCACGAGCGCATCGACAGCGAATCCCCTCCTTGCGTAGTCTATAACGGAGGATCAGACAATTACACTACATTGCACTGAACACACGTTCGGTCGTCTGTGACTCACCTTCAAGAGCGTGTTGGAGGTATTTGAGCGGAACGACGCGCTTGACGATATGTTCTCCCTATGAGGACATTATTAGCTGAGGATCCGATTGTCTCACAAACAGCGAGGAATAGTGCGACTCACCGGTTCGAGCTTTTGTTCTGGGTCGGGGTCATGCTCGCCCAATTTCACGTTGACAGTGACGAGATGCATATTGGCTCCTGTCATCCTGTCATGGCATCCACATATATCAGCGTTATGCTGTGATTCAATAGATGTAGAGTATCGAAATGCTGATATTACTCACCCTGGATCTTTCACCAAAACGGTTGACACATGGTGAACCTCCGCATTACCCTCTCCTGCCTTTCCACTTCCATATCCCGTCTCTTCGTGCAGCTCTCGGAGTGCTGTTGTGCTGCATGATCGGTCATCAAGGTGCGGCACCAATGGTCAGTGATACCACCCCTACGCCTACGCCAAAGGACGCGAGACTTACGCGGCATCCTCGCCTTCGTCAATCAGACCAGCGGGTAATTCTGCCAAGCCAGATGAATAGTCATGTCAGCACATGTGCCTGTCTATCACATGACAATCATCGCATGAGAAGGATGACAAGCATAAATGATGTATCTGGTCACGAGACCTGCTGGATACCGGACGAGGATGCCCCACTCACCGACGACGGTAGCTGAGACGGGCGGTCTGTATTGTTCAATGAGGATGGTAGAAACGGGTTTGGTAGGGTGGTGCAGGAGTGCGAGGATATGAACGGCTACAGCGATGATCATCGTACAGGGTCTCAGTGCTACTACAATAACTCCTGATGCAATGAAGGATCAAGTCGCACTTACAATCTACACCCGCTTTAGGTCTCGTAGCTCGATTAGCAGTCTCCCACATCCTCTAGCACGCAAATATCAGTCTCCAACACATCTACCATACTGCCGCCTGACTGGACCCACCTCTTTCCCCTCTTGATCTTTCCACTTGATCTTCTCCAACTTCAACCATTTCGCATCCGTCTTGTACTCTTCCGTACTGACGATCTCTGGTTTTTGTGAGTCCGAGCTCATTTTGCGTAAACAAACAAATCCGTAGCTAGATAACGATGATCTCGTAGTATTATTGAGTGGTCTGATGGTACTGATTGTCGTGAAGCTTCGGAGAGAAGGTCGCATGGATGTATATATAGGGTAGAAAGAGAGAGAGCGAGGATTGAGTACAGTCGATTTACCGAGACATCTGGATGGAATTGATGATGACGCAAAACAAGAGAGAGACCGGTTAATTCATCATCTAATCAGTCCGGAAACCAATGTATTCCGTCTTCCCGGTGCAGTCTCCGAGGTCACACCGTGTGAACATTTCACCTTGCTAACACTCACACACACTGTACTCTCACCTAAGCATACGTCCCGGACAAAGACGGAAGCCAACTGCGCTACTCGAATGCTTTGTGTCTCATGCAGGATGGAGCCTGCCTAGGCGTGATCAATTGACCTTTTCGACAGTCAAGCTAGTTTTACGGTGGTACAGTAATACATGGCATCCAACCTGACGTCTGACGATGTTGCGATTCTAGCCGTACCCTACGCCTTTGTCTTCTTCTTGATCCCCAATAACTTCTGCATGCCTTCCCTCTTCCTCTTCGCTTGAGCCGGTGCTGCCGCGCTCCCGTTGACAGCCCCATTTGATCCATTCCCGTTCCCTGCTCCGTCTAATAGCTTGCCCTTGGCTGCCAGTATACTTTGAACAGAAGGTTCGGCAACTCCACCTGAGCCAGTTCCTGGTGGAGGTTTTCGCTTGATCGTAAGAGCCGGTATAGCCAAAGTAGTATTCTCTTCTTCTTCACTTCCTGATCCAGAACCGTCTTCACCCTCGCCATCATTCGCACCATGCGACTTCTTCTCCGCAGCAGCAGCACTAGCGGCGGTTGGGATCTTCGCAAAGTACTGTTTGACCAGAGCGTCGTCTTCCTCTTCTTCGGCTTTCCGTCTCGCTTCTTCAGCTGATGAGATCTTTTCAGCATGAAGTGCTGCTAAGACAGATTCGGGATCGGCCGAGACGTTTGACAGTTCTAAACGAGCATTTCGTTGTCTACAAGGGGCACAAGTCAGCACGACCCATCTCTTGTTCCTTCCTGAGACATGGGGTGTACTCACCTGAGATCTGCCAATTCGTCCATCGCTTCCATCTCTCTCCTACTTTGTTCCTGACTTCTCTCCAAATCCGCCATCGCATCCTGCTCTTGCTTATTCTCCGTCGGATTCCCATCCGAATCATACTCATCATCCGCTGCTGCGTCAGGTATAGCCCCTGCTTTCCCATTCGGATCCGAGTCTGTCCAATTTTCGAAATTTCGCGTGGCTCCTTGTTCGCAGGTGTAGTCGGCGTTCTTGGGATCGGTCTTGAATGTTATTTCGGAAGAGCACATGGGGCATTTCTGCGCAAAGAGAATAGAGTCAGCCCAAGTCATACTTCAGGGGTGCTTATGGAGAGGGACGCCTGGACTCACGATATAAAATCGGAAGATCTTGATTCCATAATATTCTTCCCCTACAGCCGTCTCCTTTCTCGCATTGAACTTTTTGCCCTTATCTGTGACACAACGACACACGTTACACATAATGTCAGCGTGGTCAAGGGGAAGGATATCTGGAACAGATTATGCGGAGACTTGAACTCACAGACATACTCTCCACATCTATTACAACGCATTGAGAACGGCGCCATCAGTCGAATGACCTGTTGAGGGTCCTTCGGCATCTTGCGCCGTTTGATCTTGGACGGATCGAAATCCGGTGGGAAGCTGTGACACGACACAACACAACGTGTCAGCCGCCAGCACTATACATGTGAGCAGGATGGAGTCGACTTACTATTTCTGTAAACGTGAAGAATCGCATGAACGAGGACATGTCAGCTTGGTTTCTTCATAATATCAGAGAAAGAAATGGGAGGACCGACTCACGTTCAACACCTTACGTTCTGACATCTTGACGAGTGTCTATACGTGTAAGTGATGATCAAAAGTAGGACAGGTGTCAATACCTAACAGAACTGAATCTGTTGGCGGAAGGGTTGGAGGTGTGAAAGAGAAGAAGAAGGGGGAGACAGAAGGAGTTGTTATCAAGCTTTGTAGAGTGAGTGGCAAGAACGAGTTTTGGAAAACGGAATCAAAATCTACAACGCGGTGTACAAGTGGCAAAGTCCTTCTATCCTTCCCTCGACATGGTAAAGCAAGACCCATCATCGTATGCATCTCCACCCCTTTGATCACTGACAATAGCGGTTAGTTGAGAGCCTAGAATGGCTGCAGTGATGTGGTACATCGAGACATGCCATGCATTGCAATACGTTGTTGTAATACACTTGAGATAAAAAGACCTATTAAACCTCCTATAACCACCAAACATACGAAACCACTCCCCTCCAGCTGGTACTTTTGTATATCATGTCGAATCGTATTCTTTGTCTGTCCGTCCGACCAGACTAAACACCTTCAGATCCTTGCTTTCTAATATGTTCACGTGCTAATGCATTTTTTCTGTTTCGTTTCCTTTTTGATAACATATCACCTTCCCTCTGCGTTATTCGTCGTCATACGATCGTGTCATCCGAAAACGTTGGTGTTACGCCGGGGACGAACAACTTTCTGACACTTGTAAGAAAAAGAAAAGAGAAACGGACACACTGAAAGAAATGACGAGGTGGTACAAATGAGAAAGAGAAAGAGTATTACTTTTCCTTCCTCTACTTCCTATATATAATCGACTGAACGGGGGAATACGATGAATGATGAGAGGATATTGTGTTTCTACTAGTAGGACAAACATTGTTTTTCAAATCAAATGACGGAAAGGGAAAAAGCCATGAGCGAAAAAGGAAAAAGAATAATGAGATGCTATGAGAATGGTCTTGTTGTGTCGGCTAGCGAATAGTGCGGTTCGCAAAAGTAGTGGGGTATCGCTGACCTGTCGGAATTGCGTACATTAGCCAAATTACCCACAATTCCACAGTCTCCCCTCGCTACTCACAGTCAAGCCAACGTCGCCTACTGCAGCTCTCTCCTCGAGGCAACCGACTGTCGCACCTGACCGAACAATCTAAAGACTTCCTCTTCAGCCCGAACAAACGGCTGCTTCCAGAACCCGTAAGCCTCGTTGTCGAGCAACTCGATGAACGTGACGAGAAGACCCCAGGGATGAGGTCGTTGAACAAGGGTTCGCTCGAGGAGGATACGACCGATACGCTCGGGGATGGCAGAGGGGACCTCGGTCTGAGCAGAAGTGCCGAACAAGAAGAGGATGAAGTGGATGAAGAACGACGTGTGTGCCGAAGGGTATCGGAGCTGGTCGGCCACAACGCTGAGCATGTAATATTGACCTAGAACGACATCAGTCACTGAGCGCCGCGCTTCCGAGCGGAATAACTCACCTTCTGCGTCAAACGCATGTGCCATTCCAGTCAACACGCCCACTTCCGGCGCCTTAGCATCAAAGTCCACCACGCCAGTCTGTGCGAATCTCCTTGCGACCGCCGTGGTACCAAGGTAGAACACCGATGCGTGCATCAACGTGTGGTTCCAGGCGATGTTAGTGCTGCCATCTGCTCCAACAGACTTGACAGCGATCCTGTTCTTGAGTTCCGACACAATGGCAGGGAGAGCTGGCACACCAGTTCGGACATACTGATCGATAGCCGCCTTGAGATTGCCATCGGTGAGAGCGCCGATGTAATCGGATCGAACCGTGGGGAACCGCTGCATCTCCGGAACGAGCTGATCGAGTCGCTTGTAGTGATCTGGCAGAGGCGCCTCGGTGTGAGGGAACGCGGCGAGGATGATGTTTCGCAGCTGGACACAGTGAGGTGGAATCGCTGTCGAGAGAGTGTGGTAGAACTCGACCAAGAACTCGGGGAAGTCGTGCATGAGGAGCATGAGCAAGCGGACCGTCGCCTTGAAGATCGATCTGGACGAAGGGGTCATCTCGCCAGACTGAAGGAAGGGGAACAGGAAGCGGAGGAGCCACATAACACATCGATGAAACTCGGGCCATCCCTCGTCACGAGAGGTCGCAAGGAGTTTAGGCATGAAGAGTCGATGCGAGATGATGGAAATCCATCCGAATGCGAATCGAGGAGCGTAGGTCGGTTGAGTGATACCCAAGTTGTTCGCAAAGTGCTTCAAGCAACCAATGTAGGTGTCCGGAAGACTGTACTCGAGAGTGGCAAGCTCCGAAAGCATACTTGTGAAGAACCTGGCCCAAGGTCTTTGGTTGAACGCTTCACCCATTTCGAGTTGACGCTGTACGAGGGAGTACGACATGATGGTGATGATCTTGTTGTAGTAGTACACAGCTCGAGCTACGCTGCTGGTACCGCTCTTGTCTCCGTAGTTCTTGACGATGAGCACGATGAGCTTGGCAAGTGAATCAGTTCCGAAGAATCGCGAGCTCCCGTCCGGCAATAGCTTAGCGGTATCGAGATCGACCGCACAGTTGATAGCAGTGCGGTAGAACGCAGAGGACACGTCTTCGCCGTTAAGAATACCCTCCTTCTGAAGGTATGTGATGTAAGGCACAAAGGCGACCTCGGCGTTCTTGCTGGTGCTGAACACTCGCACCCATTCGAGGAAGTAGTGGGCGAGCCTCTCTTGCAGCTTAGTGTCGATAGGGGGCTTTTCGCTATCAGAGGCTTGAGCCACTTCGGCAGGGGGTCGAGAACCACCTCGCAATTCGTCAAGAAGAGCTTCAACCGCAGGAGTAGCTCGACCGATCTCGTGAGCCTTGAGGAGCGACGCTAAACTGTTCGCGAAGCCGTTTCTAGGGATGAAGGCTTGTTCGGAAACGGAACATTCTCGGATAAGCTGAGCGACGAAGTCGAGGATCTCGGGAGCGTAAGATCGTACAGCGACCTGGGATAAGGCAGCATCAAGCTCGTGGACGCCAATAGACTGAGCGCGGATAAGCGTGACGGTGACAGGAACGTTGAATTTACGCTATTGAGGAATATATCAGTACTGTTCAATGTTGTGGTTCCGCATTACTCACCATATCCTCGGCATAGATGAGCCACTGCTTGACCTCCTTGTTCACGGTGGGCGACAGATCGCAAAGCTGCTGCAAGAGATAAACGTACACCTCTCTCGCAAGCGACGCTGTCGATCTGTACAAGAGTTGCACAACCTTCTGTGCAATTGTCAGAGTCGTAGTCTCGCGATGCACCGACTGATTGGCGATGATGACGACAGCTCGGATCAAACCTCGGATCTCATGGTCAGCGGGGAGGGCTGAGATAGATTGGAGAGGAGTCTGAGACAAGCTCTTCTCGATCTCTCCTGCCAGCTCGTGGAACCTGTCGATGCTAGTTTGAGGAGGGATGGGCTGAGGGGATGCGAGAGACTCGGGGGGCTCGATGAGATCTTGTCCGAAGGCGTGGCGAGGAGATGGACCGCGCTTGATGTCGGACGGGACGAGACCATCGTTGAGAGTTAGATCTCTGTATGATGCAGCGAGGTAATCACCGTTGGTCGATGGCGTAGGATGGCTGATCATTCGGGTCGGCTCGCCGAAATCCTCGTACACCCTGAACTGCTGCGCTGTCAAACCGCCAGAACGAAGCTTAAGGGGGTCAGGGAGAGCAGCATGCGAAATGGCGACACCGAAAGAAGCACCATCCCAGAAGGGCTGTTGGGTCCTCGAGTTCTGGTGAGCCTTTCGCGCGGCGTATTGCGGAGCGAGGTTGACATCAATATCCTTGGCAGCCTTCTCCATAGCAGCCTTCTTCAAGACGGAACAAGCCACATCGAGGTTCTGGTTGACGACACCAGCGATCATGGCATCCGGCATCGTCTCGTCGGTGTAACCGTTCTGTTCGAGCATTGACTTCACATTGGCGATCATGCTAGAGCGGAGTGGCTCCTTGCAGGTCACCAAAGCAAGACTGCCAGCGAGATTCTGGACCATCATGTGGGCAGCTGAACGCATCTTCATCGCATCAGGCTCAGTGCCAAAATCCTTCTGGATGAGATCTCGAGAAGAGATGCCAGCAATCGTGACAGATCGCTCGATGACGGGACCAATGATTTCACGAATAGCACGGTCGATCGAGTGGTGAACGATACGCTTGAGTGTAGGTGCTGTGAAGATCGGGTAATCCTGGTTGAAGATAAGATATTCGGGAAGCTGAGTGATCAGCTCGTCCACGCGACGTGCAAGAGCGTCTTGAGCGGCCTGAACAGCCTGTTCGGACTGAAGCTGTTGCATTCGAGCGTACGCCTCGTTCCCTGGAAGGTCGGAGAATCGTTGACCGCCATTCATGATCTCGCTGGTAGCCCGTTGAAGCTCGATGTCCAAGCGGTTCGGGAGTTCCGGTTGAGGCGCTGGAGGAGGGACGTGCATACGAAGGAGGTTGGCAGGTTCGAGAGACTCGAGCTCCACGCCGAGCTTGCCGAACAACACTTCGATCTCGAATTTGAGGTTGAGACGCAACTCGGCGTAGTGGTAGAACTCGGCGAGAAGACGAAGGATGGCGACGATCCAAGGGTTGGGAGGGTGGAACACGAGCGAGTCCTTGCACGAAGAGAGTAGGTTGCAGACGAATGGAATCGCCACGATGAGTCGCTCCGTGTCGTATCCTTGAATGAGGAGATCCTTCACCGACAACTCTCTCATTCTGATAGGCTTGTTTCGCGCCAGGGTGATCCGTCCAAGCCACATCGCAACGGTCTTGAGGGTGGTTCGCTCTGAAGCCGAGTTCATAGTTGCCTCAGAGTTCAATAGATCCCTCGCCTTTCGATATGTCTCCCACAAAACATGACGTTCCAAGACCGAAGAGTTGAGCGAGTCGAGAACTTGCTGGTAGATCTCGTGACGATTTTGCTCGAGACTGACTCGGACATCGATAAAGTAGTGTGCGAACCAACGAGAGTATTGGTTCTCGAACAGCTTTGTGAGCTCCTGAGACTTTGACTCGTAGTTACTGGGCGCAATTTGGTTGATGATAAACATGATTGCGTCCTTCTTCTTCGGTTCGGGCTCTCGGAATTCGTCGTCACCTTCTTCGATGAGGATGGGCAGTCGAAGTGCTGGGAAGGCAAGCTTGACTCCGCCTTGCATGTCCAATTCCTCCCTCTCAACCAAAGCTTGATGAATATCGTTGATGAGAACCGGATGTGATTCGTGAAGAGCGGGGACTTCGAGCAATTGTCGACAAAAGCTTGGGAAGTCAACGAGGGAGTGTCGCAGAACGCTCAATGCGTTAATACCGAATTGGTACATCGCTTCATGAGGAGGGGTCTTGCAAGCATCCAGAACGTATCGAGTTGCCACGAACGCCGCGACCTCTTTCACGAATCGATAGTCGATAATGGCTCCGAATAACAGTCCGGTCATTGTCAACTCCTTCGGAGGATAGGCTTTTACAAACCTGTACTCGTCGAAGAGAGAATGAAGCGCTTGAGCGAAGAAGTCTTGGTCTTTCGAATCATCCGATTCTTGACACCGCTTGAGCTCCTGAACAACCTCGTCTAAGGTGATTTGACCGGTGTACATCCGTTGGTACATCTCGTCCGCTTTCTCAACCACATCCTTGGCAAAGTTGGCTTCAGAGAATCCCTGTTCGCTCTTGTCTCCTGGTCGAAGATTAAGGAGACGAGGATGCAATATGAGGATGTCTCCACGGAAGCCGTTGAATCGACGAATATCGTTGGTGGAGAGGTTAGGCGCATTTCGAACGACTCGGATGAAGATTGAGTACACTTTCGGGCCAAGGGTGAAGTTGAGAGGCGGAGCGGAGTCGGGTTGATGTTGGTGCTCCATCTCTAGACGGACTTTGTGCTCAATGAACTCGAATACAGCCTCGAGGAAATCTTCTCCCTTGACCTCTATTGCATCGGCGAGCCACTGCTCCAGGTTGAGCAACTCCTTGTTGGACGCCAATGAAGCGACGTCGAGGGTGAATGCAACGTCGTCGACTGTGAGGAGCTTGTCGAGAATCTGGTAATTGTCAGCGTTGTCCGCGCCTGGTGAAATTTGAGAAACTCACCTTTACATCCTGAGCAATTTCCACGATCCTTCCAAGGTTATCTTCATCCTCGTGATAGAACTCCAATAGCACAGAAAGAAGATTGTCCGGGTTGATCTGCCACATCTGATGGAACACGAGCGACGACGATGTCATCTCGTTCGCGGGCGAAGCCGCGAGATAACGCGACAGCAGTCGGATGTGCATGTTGTGTATAGGGGCGGGAAGAGGTTTCTGCATGTCAGCGAGCACTTGGTACGTCAAACTCACAGGCAGCTTCTCTAAAGCAATCAGGACCAACTCTGGGGCTAGCTGATACGCTTTGTCCAGGATGTTCGATGCTCGTCTGCCAATTTCTGCTCGCTCCTCCCTTTCTCTTTCCGAGGGATGATCCACTTCTGCCAATCCGAAAGCATGGACGAGAACTTGAATCAGTCCAAGGGTGTTCCAAAGTCCTGCACCTTGAAGATCTCTTGCCTGTTGCCGAGCCAACTTGCTCCAAACCTGTTCGCTTGATGGAGGATCCACGATTCGAGCGTATGACGAAGGCGAAGGAGCTGTAGGCATGGTGAAGATTGGCATGATGTCTGGAGCAAGGGTGGTAAGGTGCGACAGGATAGATAGGAGGGAAGCCATGTGATCCCAGCTTGGTGAATCAATGGTTGCTGGGAGGAGTCCGGCCAAAGGTGGAGTTGGTGATTGGGGAGGGAGACAAATGAGACAGATGAGAAGAGGGATAGATGTGGGATAGGCTGCAATGCTAACAGGTGTGTCGAAAGAGCGGATGACATCGGGCCATGAGATGGATTCCTGCGACAAGTCAGCCAGATCCTTCGGTGTGAACACTCACTATTGCGGAAAGACCCTTGACGACACCATGCAATTCTACGACACGTCCGAGACGTAAACCTTCACACAGTCCATGTACGACTCGGCAAGCCTCTTCGGTGGTCTGTCGCTTCTGCTCTTCGGGTGATAATCCTTCCAACAACCAAGGTCCCCACCATCGTCCGACGACAGCTTCCACGGTCCCTTCGTCTTGCGTGAGTGTCTCTCCAAGCTCGAATAGAATCTCCTCAAGAGGTATACTTCCTGGGGTTCGAGGAGGACCGCCAGGTGATAATGCTGATAGGGTTTGTAGGATGATTGCAGGGGAGGAGAACTTGACGGTGAGAGATGCGAGGAGGGTAGCTCGTTGTATAGTATTGAGAGGAGAGGAGTGGGGTGGCGTTGGGTTCGTTGGCGTAGCGGGTCGTGATGCGTTTCCTCCGTTTGACGACGTGGATGATCTAGGGAATAGAGCGAGGATGAGAGTTCTAGCTTCTTGAAGGGTTAAATCGTCGGTATATGGTTCTCTCCCTGGGATGGCGTTCATTGTCCAGAAGGGTACATTGGGCGATCGCAAGAGCTCCATGGTCGGTTGGAAGCCTTGAGCGAGGATCGCATGGAATACGGCAAATGACGCGTGAGTGGGAGGGAAGACGTGAGGAGAAGCGAGGGTGTATGCAGAGAGGGAGAAGAGTAATGCTGGCGGCAGGTTGAACAGTCGCAATGAGGGAAGTGGGAGGGGCGTTGAAGGAGATGGCGACAGCATAATGAGAGAGAAATGAGGAGCGAGCTGGACATCTCGAGCGGCTCTAATTGCCTCTGTCACGAGAAGTCTCCAGACCAAAGCAGCTTGGCCTGTGGTTGGTATTTGAGGTGGGGGTGCTGCCGGATCGTCCTTGTATTGTTGAGAATGTTGTATGAGGGTTTGGAGGATTGGGTTGGCAACCACGACAGCTCGTCGTAAGAAGTGATGATACATTTCCGGTCCATTTCCAGAAGCGAGCTGTAGACAGGGCGATTAGCACATCCCCCGGGATAGACACCATAACACAGCTTACAGTTCTAATTTCATTCGAAGCCTTGTCAAACGAATCCTCCGTGAACGTCGTGAGGAGGAACACTATTTGAGCTCTAACAATCACAGCTGTTCCACCTTGTCCATCTCTCCTGCCACCGCCACCACTACCGGCACCTCCCATAGCTACGCCGGGTCCATTGCTCGCAACATCGGTAGAAGGCGAATGGTTGTTCGCGGCGGCAGCGAAACCTGGGGGAGGTCCAGTCCTACTTACCCCACCTCCCAGTCCGGGAGGAGGGATGGACATGGGCGAGGTTGGATCAGATGAGGGAAGGGAGTAGAGACCGTTGATTGAATTAGACGTTCATCCCCGAGAGAGGGGGAAGGATGGTGAAGGGCGAAGTAATAATTCGGGTGACTGGTTGCTACAGATGGGTTTGATCGTAGATTGTTGGTATATTTCGACTAGAGTAGAAGAATGCCAGCGCGAGAGCCGAGGGATGCTTCGAGTCAGAAGAGGATATCGTGATTAATGATGAAGATGGTGATTGTAGGAAGTGATGTTGGGATAGAACTCAACTTGATCCCAAAGCAGAGCGACCAAGTGCGAGTACAAAGTGGTAAGGCGTCGCTGTCTACAGAGACAGAGTCAAAGTGGTGTGTGTGTGGCACTTTTCGGCATTATGTCAAAGCGCCGACCGGTCAACGTGATGGTGCCTATTTGTGGCACTCACCACCGCACTCGTGCACGGACATCCATAGGTGACGTGCATGCATCCAAGCCTTGATGAACATACCAAACAGACTATGTGCAGTCAAGCACACTATAAACCAATTGTATCAACACGTCACTGACTGTGTCCCTACCCATACTGTGAGACCCGTCCTCCCAAGAAAGCCCCTACGGCAAGCGATTCGCTTCAAGCATCACTCCCCCTAGATGGGGATTTCATCCAATTTCTCGCTAGTCCTCTCCTTGTTCGACATACCGGCGTCCCCCTCATCCACTACCTCCTTTGTACTCCCTTGCGGTGTACCCAATTCTTCTTCCAATTCCGTCATCGTTGTCGCGTGACTCTTCCTTCTGTCGTCATCACGTTCTGCCTCCCCTTCTTCTGCCCCTTCAATCTCAGGACTGGGCTCGAGTTTCTCTCCACCTTCCCCTATTGTTGCGGGCGGGGTTGGCAAATCTTTGTCCTTCTTCTCCTTCGCTGCTGCGCTTGCGCCACCTCGGGAGAAGAAATTGGTTACTGACAACTTTCTACTGTTTGGCGGGGGTAATCCAAGAGCAGTCGAGCTGGATGCTTGAGCTTGGGGTGTGCCAGGACTGACACCTTTGGTCCAGTTGTTCACAAAACTGCTTAACGGAGTTGTTATCGTCGATGTACTCAGACTCGTTGGTAGGGTTTGTCCGGTCAAACCTTCTTCTGCGGGGGTAGGGAGAGGTGAGACTTTTGGCGTCATTGATGAGATGGTAGAACCGGCTCGAGATCGGTTCGAGAGGGTTTCGAGTACTTGTTGACCTGGCGTGGAAGGTAACTCCTTCTGTGGGGAAGTTGGTGGTTGCGCCTTGTTTGCCCAGAGCTTGAAACCCCATCCGCTAGGTTTAGCTGGCTGAGTGGACGATGTGTCGTGATGTTCCTCGTCGGCATCGCGATCAGTAGGTAAAGGCGGTAGTCGAATACCCTTCAAAAGATCCGCTGTTGAAGCAGTCATCCCATCCCCTTGTTCTGCGTTGTCCTCTCCTGAAGCCGAATTTGATGCCATAAATTCCCTCAGCGCCTTCAGACAGGTCTCACTTGCCATTCGGGCCTCTTCACTCTCCTCCAATTTCGCCTGAAGCGTCCCTAATTCCGCTCGAAGTTGACTTGCTTCTTCCTTTGCAGCAGCCGCAACTGCAGCGGCTTCGTTCTTGCTTGGTGATTCAGGTTGAGCAACCTTTGGCTGAGCATGCAGTGATTCGTCGAAATAGCCTGATTGATGTGGATTGTTGGCGGTAGCAGCAGGACTAAGGGCGAGTGGAGCGACGGCAGTAGGGGGCGTAGTACCAAGTCGGAGTTCTCGAAGTCCACCCGCAACAGTGTTTGGTCGCAATGTCCCCGCGGCAGAGGTCGTGGCTGCATTGCCGGACATTTGTGCGTTCGGCGAGCTGGTGATGGCTCGATCGGTGGCAGTTGAGTAAATATCAACGCTGGGTTCAGATTGACTGCTGACTCGTCGATGAGATCTTGCCGCCATCATACTTTGTCTCTTGTAGATCTTACTCTCTCCTCTTTGATGTCCTTCTCCAACTGATGCGAGAGAAGCCAGTATTTCTTCTTCTCCTAGTCCCAACCCCATGGCTCCTACACCACCACCGATCACGCTCATCCGCTTCCTATCTGCATCCTGCTTTTGAAGGGTCATGACACCTCTTCTGGCTTGCTCCACTTGTCCTCGCAACATCTCCACGTTCTCCTCCGCCACTTCTCGTTTCTTCACCTCTTCCTGAAGTTGCGTCTCGACCGCCTCTCTTGCAGCCGTGAGGAAGGCATATTGATCTTTCAGTTGTGAGAGCTCCGCTTCAACATCTGCCAGTGTAGAAAGACGGGTCGCCTGGACTGACAGTTGACTCTGAGCAGAGGAGAGCGAGGTACGAAGTGACGCGATGAGAGCTTCGGTTTCTGGTGAATGTGTTTCGGGGACAGGGAGTGCGAGTGGGAGAGTGCTGGGTGGAGATTGGTCGGGGTCAGGGGACAATGGAAGCGGGAGGTTGGCGGGGTTAGGTGAGCTCATTTTGAGATATTCAAACACAGGTTACAGCGGTGAATGTGTATGTTGGCGTTGCTGAACAGTACATGATACAACGAAGATGAGCTTTCAATGCCCTAGCGATCATACCGCTATACAACCACTCACTGCTCTTCAAGTGGACCTCTTCTGGCAGCTTCCGCTTGCGCTATTATGCAAGATAGATAGGTGGGTGTCAAATCTGGGTGGTGTGAATGTGTCAATTGAATTGGTTGTGCGTAGTATGTTATGATGTGGTGTGTACCTTTCGTTATGGTCGTTTGTGTTAATAGGTCGTTGTCAAGGAGCGGGAAGGAAAACGTGGGAAAGGAGTGATCTAGTTGCTAAAGCTCTCAAAGCCAGTTGTCGTGACGATAGTAGAGATAACGAAGTGGGGTATCAGAGTCGAATCGTTATAGAGGAGGCAGGCAGAAGTCGGATAGGTGTGAAAAGGTGAGGATAGAGGAAAAGAAGAGTGTCTAGGATGGATATTTCTTGTTTGGTAGACGACATGTTGTTTCACACTTTCAACTTAATCTGGTTTGAGGCGTTTCACGCGTCGAGCGCGTGCTGGCTCCTGGCTAGCCCATCATCACTGCTACTCACACCAACTGAGTAGGTCATGCGATTCACTCGTACTTGTCAATCGAGCCATGTATACATCTACTGCTGTTATAGCTTTATACAAATGCATGATGTATGGTCGTCGTATCGTATCTTCTCACATCCCCTATCCGTCGCTCTCGCACTATCGTCTACTGGGAGACGCTTCCCTATCTCTTCCTCTTCTGGCTCCAGCACCGCCAGCACCCGCTCCACCTGGTCCTCTTCGTGCACCCGCTGGCGCCTTTGCGAATGCGAGCTCGCTAGGAAAAGCATCACAAGAATCAGTACACGCTTGACTGGAGAGTACGAGATCACTCACGTTCTGATCGTCTTTTCGAGGAATGTTGTTCCGTCAGTCTCTTTGATAGCTTTCTCCGCTTGTTCCTTCTCAGCATATTCGACGAGTGCGTAACCCTAAGGTGACCAGACGATCAGCATACTAGCCAGGCCAACTATCCCTCCAGAACCTGCTTCCTCTATCCTCGCTCAATCCCCTCTCTCGAACTGCAACATTCCGTGTCTTCCTGCTCTCCTGTGCTCATAAATTGTCAGGGATAAGTGTCTAACTCACCATGACATAACCCGTCCGTCTGTTTAGCGCCATAGAGAGGTTCTTGACTTCTCCAAAGTCACCAAACAGATCTTGCAGATCTTCCTCGGTGGACTCCTCGTTGAGACCAGTAACGATGACGATCCATCCTTCGACAGCTGTAGTGGTGCAGCAGGACAGGGCGGAAGTAACGGTTTATAAATAGTGACGATAGAGTAGAACATTTAGGTGAGCGAATATCGGTGTTGATGTCCAGTTGTACAGCGATGATTGAGCACAGATCGATATCATAGTGGAAAGTCGAAAGGATGATTGTAAGAATTAAAGGAAGATCGTCAGCAGTTTCTTCTATGCTACATCCTGTATGGCAACGCACATCTAGCAGCCCATGAGTGATCTCCGGCCCCATTAGCACCAGTAGCCATATCAACGTCCGCCATGTTGACCGTTTTGTCTATAGTTGGGTAAGAAAGTGGAGGTTGAGGAGAGTAAGGAAGGACGAGCGTCGGATGGGCTCGTTTTTGTTTCGAGAATTGGACTGGTCTAGATGTTCGATTCGATCTTGGTCGGTCAGCCGGATCGACTAGTTGTTTTGAGATGTATGCGTATTTGGTGACTGTAGAGCACAAGAGCAATTCATTCATGCAACTCAAGATAAACGATAATCACAATGACAGAGAGACACTGAACATGACAGTCATGATGACGGTATTTCGGCGAAATAGTGGAATGTGGCGGATCAGCTTCCCCTCGTTCTACAAGGGCGTGTACCAGCTGTTGATCCAGAGTCAAGCAACAACATCATCGTACAGTATCTCATTACGTTCATCATATCATACGGATCATCAAGACGCTAGGCTACAATATATCTGACATCTGCACATCCTTCTGCCTTCCGAACACATAGTATCACGGTCTAGTACTTGACCACACCTGTCGACTTGAGGATCTGACTCCCGTGCTTCTCATCATCGTCAATACCCTCGAGCTCAGCAGGCTCGTACAATCCTGATTCGCGGACAGCTCGTTTAGCATCGGCAGTTGCGTCTTTCTGCGCGAGGGTGATGAACTTGGTCTTGTCCTTCTCGGAGGCTAAACAAGTACAGAACAATCAGCATTGTTCGATATACTTAAACAGCTAGGGAATCGTTCGCGAGAACCCGCTAAACTCACTGAAAGGCAACTTCTTCTCCTCAACGAGTTTGATCACGTATCCGGTCGCAAGACCAACGACAATCTACGTGATCAAGTCAACATCAGCATTTACCACTTCGAGAGTTAGGCATTTACAACACGCTCACCTCCTTGGCCCTCGCGTGGGAAACTTTCCCGCCATTACCAACACCTCTGTGCGCATCATGGTTCTCAAACGCCTTGAACGCTTCGTACGCAGCGGCAGCACCAACGACTTCGTGAGTGAAGTGCGCCTTGCGTTCGAGAGGTGTGTCGGCCTTGACCGCGAGGAATTCGGCCCGTTGTTTGGACAGAGGGTGGGAAGAGTGGTGAGAGTTGATTTTGGCTCGGAGTTCTGTGGCAAGTGAGTGATGGAACGTAGTCAGTCAGTCGTGTCGACGAGCAATGTTGAGCGCGGCAGAGGGTGTTAGTACTCACTGTCGAACATCTCGGTAGTGTTACTGAATGATGCTTATCTGAGGATGACTTTAATAAATTGGTATGAATACAAGGCAAGACTTGGTACAATGTTGACGATACAAGAGATGTCTGAATTTGCTGCTTGACGATTCCCTCGTGCTCCTTTATACCTTCTCACCGGGTGTAGTCACTGACGTCAATCCCATCAACAATGACGAAAACGCGTCCTTTGATGCCATTGTCGTGTGCAATGACGCAAATTACAACGCTTTGACCTCCTTCCCATTGCATCGCAATTTACATCTAAGTTGATTTGAGTCACATCAAGGTGACAATGAGGCGTTGAATATAATATTGTAATGTACCTGCGCACAGATCGCTCTTCTCGCCTTGTGGGGTGACCGACGTCATATGGTCCGTGCGTTAGGTACAGTGACCATCCCTCCGCGCTCAGACCGGGTGAGTATTGACAAAACATCTGCACGCTCTGAGAACATACAGTAAATGCATCACAAGCATACTGCAATGGAGAGCTGTACATATGTGGAAGGATAAATACAAAACATGCTACAGTGCGAGTACAGTTGCTCAGAACATGACATGATATCCGACTTCGTAGCAATGCTCGTTCCAAACGATGATCATTGTCCTACGGTCCATCCACTTCATCAACCTTCACCATAATCTCTACTTCAACAACGACTCCACCCGTCTCCCCCTTTTCTCTCAAACCTTCCATCACATCACCCAAACTCTTTCTCTTCGGAGCCAACTCTGGTCGAGGTCGGACGATATGAAAACCAGACTTGTCCCGTGGGGTGGACGGTCTTCTAGTCAGAGTCGGAGATAAGGGGGCAGTAGGGTCGATTGATGAGGAGATGAGAGGAGGTGATTTAGTCTTGATAAATTGACATAGGATTGGATTTAATCTGAATGGTGAAATTGGTCAGTCAGTCCTTCCGGTAAGTCTTTGATGGGTGTGCTAGTATTTACCTATCCGGGCTGCTAAGTGTGGCCCAGCGAGCTATATTGTCCAGGAATAATCTCGTTGCCGCGATAGGTCTCCCAGATGCCAGACACGCATCGTTGATAGTTCCTACCATCTGCCCAAACGCCTCGGTCCCTTCCTCCTTGTCCTGGAAGCCGCGGTCAGTGACTTTTATCGAACTTTGTTCACATGACAGCTTCTCACATGTATGATTAAGACCGGGACCACTACTTTCCGAGCTTCTGCCTCTGACAGCAACTGACCCCGTGTCTTGACCCAGCAGTCGAATGTTGGCAATGCTAAATTCATCTGAGATAAACTATGAGCTGACGTTCTTTGATCGAAAAGCCGCACCTCTTTTGCTTCATAACTAAGCAGTCATGCCCAAATAGATGAAAGATACACACCTGTCCTATCGCTTGCTTGGAGTTGAACAACTGTAGGTTCTCCTCTTTCAATTCTCTCATCGCTGGATCTCCCTCTCTCTCCGTGGCGAAATCAAAAGCGGACGTCGACAAAAGGCGCAATGCCTCCAAGTCATCCCCCAGAACCGCTGCCCGTAAATGCTGTAAAGTCATAATCAAGTATCAGTGAGGTTGCCCTCTGAAAACATAGTGCGGAGATATAGCATTCTGTGGAACTCACTTCCATCCACTCGTCGAATGCATCGGAGATGAAACCCATATCTCTTGGGGCTGAAGGCATCACCATCGTCAAGCTTTCGACAAGCTCCGGGTGGGTGGAGATCAGGTGCATAGCTTGACCAGATGCTGTCCCTGTGCTGACTACGTTTACACGTTTGATATCGAGAGCGGTCTACAATTGCGACGCGCCATGAAGCATAAGTTTGGAGAACATCCCGCTAAGCCGGTCTGGCTTGATCGCACGAAACATGAGGAATGTGGACAGCTCACCAGACCGAGGTAGATCGCCTCTACTGCGTTGTCAAGTGTGAATTCTCCTTCAATCGGTCTTTTGAGATAAGAGAACCCATGACCTGGTTGATCGAATGCTACCAGGTTGAAATGTTTATACATCATCGGGTCATCATATTGTGGATAGCTACATCCACCAGATAACTTTGGTTAGCCACAAGGGTCTTCGCTCCACTGATCCGAGTACATTCGATGGAAGGGTGCCACGCTCACTCACAAGATGAAGCTGTCCATTGAGAGGGGATGACAGAGTAATATTGTAGGATATTTTGGATCAACTTTCTTCGGTCCATCACCACGATTGGAGGGCGTAGAGATCCGACAGACTAGGTCGTAAGCTTGGTCGGGGAGGTGGATAGTATGCATTTTGGTGTTGGGACGAAGTTGGATCAAGGACGCAGGTGGGGGAGAAGGAGAGAAGTTGACGTGTTTACAGATGAGTATGGAGGGGTAGGAAAGTCGACGAATGGCTTGAAGTTCCCCCCATACCCCACGTCGACGGCGATCACACACGGTTGTGTGAACGTGACGGACTATGCGTGTTTTGTGCTCCAACGCACTGAGTGGATTGCGGGCCGCAACAAGGGTATCTACTGTGCGAGCTGGTGTATCGGCCAGTAAAGAGTGTCGAGCTGGTCAGTGAACAAGTATACACTAGAGTGTGGTTGCAAGTGCACACGACCATTCACTGTGAAGATGGGATGCAGTGTTCGACTGACCGACGGGGATCAGCCCGTGTGTTAGTTACCCCAGCACAGAACTCGTAGGTTACTACCTCAGACCATTCAATTGAATCTTTGGTTCCTGAGCATCAAACCTTGATTACTGTACGTGATGCAGATCCCTTAAGCATTTCCGGAAACCGTCATATACTGTATGCTGTGAACTCGACACATGGCCAGTCACGACCGCTCATGCCAAGTGCATAGTATCGCTGGTAGCATTAACAAGGTCGACATGAACCAGAGAACGATCGGAATATATGTTCTTGTATGCCCTTCCCATTTCAGCAGACGGGGAATCAAATCGATTTCAGAGCTTATTAGACTTATCAGCTGAACACTTGATCCTCTCGTAATCCTGGTGATCAGTTAATTGCTGTGGTCCCTGACTGCAGCTGATACACACAATTGACTGATCCCGTATCCGTGTTCTGCTTCACAATGATACGGACATGGGAGCTGCGAGTACGATCTTGCTCACTAACCTCGGATCAGAGTGAACGGGGATAATTTACTTCATCCAGCCAAGGGGTAAGTCACAGTCTCTCATAGCACGTGTCCCTAAAACTTGATCGAATGGAGGCTAAAGTCGACGTGAAACAGGAAAACGGAGAGCTTTAGACACCCATTGATTCGCATGTCCGAACCTATTCAACGCCTGCAACATGGTTCGAATGACATGATATTGCATTCATCGTCACTGTCTGCTGTCACTCAGATGTCCAGAGTTGAGGCACTTCATTGATCGTGAAACGCGGTACACATTCGCTTATCAACCTTCAGGCTTGCGCATGGTCTTGACAGGTCCCTATCAGTCCACCCTAAAGACCCCTGATCGTAAGTCTGATGACTACAGAGTCACCATTTACACGTCATTTTGCAGAGCTGTATCAACCACGACAGGGCTTGCACTTGTCAGACAGTTTCAGATGAACGCCTGTATGAGCGAGCTTTTCGATCAAGTACGGGGCAGCCGAGCTCCACATCTTGTCTGTTCATTGGTTGTTCAGACATCATACGCTTGGCGGGGCTCAGACTGCAGTTCCCTAAGCATATTGCGTCTTCTACCTCTAACCCCCCTTGCCAGAGCGACAATGTGCCGCGGTCCCGAACAACAGACTGCTGACTGATTCATCGAGAACACCACTCATACAATGCTTTGCAACATGACACATCGATCGTTTGACATACTGACCACGACTGGCTCTTACCAGTCATCCGATCATATAGATAGTAGATTGATATTCTGACTGATCAGGTCGTTTTCCCAATCTCTCCCTTGCCACCTTCGCAAGCTTGACATACTTGGTCTGATCAAGTAGACCTAGACCGTCTGAGTCGGTTGGGTAACAATTCTGGTCTGAACGATTTCTCTCCTTCCATCTTTGACTCATCACGTCGGACGGACGCTTGCACGGTCTCTACACCACACTTGTTCGCCATACCACACAACACGATCGCCTCGCACCGAGGACTTCTCCGGCGTTAGCTGCGACGAACAGCCAGCTCCGAGGGTCTCGCGGACCCTTTGCTTTCTCTGATCGGGGACGAACCTTCTGATCTCTTTTCCCGTCTCAGACTCTCACGCACTATGCCCACTCAAGTCAGAGCACCACCTGGTCATCCTGCCAATTTCGAAGAATACGAAACCCTTTCACGCTCTTCTTCGCACTCACCGCCCGAGACCGACGAATTATGGGCCGATCCAGACGATCTTCTTGCCATTCCAACATATGATGCGTCAATCGAATCGACTGCCGATCCACTATTCCCCTCTCCACACAAATTCAATCTCATGGTCCAAGATTATCTACGAAACTTGTCCCCCAAAAAGAGAGAAAAAGCTCTGTTGACCCAAAAGATGTATGATGCCGTCTTATCTGTCTTGCAAGATCCGAAAGATACGGGCACGAAGACTGCCCAATTTCGATTTTGGGCCAAGAAAATGTTCCAATTGACTACGTTTGGAGGGGAGAAGGTGGTATGTCATGATCATAAACCTGTTGCTGTGAAAGAACAGATTTATGAGGTATTGTGTCATTGTCATGGTCAAGCAGGACACGGTGGTAGGGACAAGACAAGTGCTCAGGTGAGTAGGATTGGCGGCGCACCCCTCTCTCAGAATCGTTGCTTCAATGGTGCGTCGCTGACATTGCTCCTCCGCGAACAGGTCAGGAGATACTACTCTTGGATACCGAAAGAGATCATCGCAAGGTTCGTCCGCGATTGTCCCTTTTGTCAATCGAGACGGACACAATCGTCAGCGGGCTTCAGTAACATGTCCGAATCGCAAGCCTTCCTCATGTACGTATTACCATCTCACCCACGATGTCCAAACACTGTGTCCCTCGACATTTCAGAGAGAGAGCTAATCGTTCTCATTTGTCCGACATAGCTCGTTACAAGCGTCTGATACGCAACTGCAGAGCAAACGTTCCGTCTCCCTCTCACAAGCTCGAGCCAACGCCGCAGCCCTTGGACACAAACCATATCGACGTCCATCGATCCGTACGATCGATTCGTCCCGCTCACGACGCGGATCAGCAGTCTCGGATGATGGGTTCATCCACTATAACGATGGACAGATGGGTATGGACGGTAGCGTTGCGATGAGCGTATTTGAAGATTGTCAATATTCATCTTCTTCTTCAGGTGGGTATGAGAATACGATGGGGGGAGGGGGAGGAGGACTTGCGCCACATGCTCCTTCGTTACCGAGAAGAGCGAGTTCGTATCATGAACAAATCCTTTTGGACGTCAGCAGGGCCAATGGCGATTTATCAACGGGGATCCCGATGGGAATGGGTATGGGGATGTATCGACGTAATTCCGAATCCAACATCCTATCAGCCTCCGGATCTTCTTCGACAATGTTATACGCCGAACCATTCGTCATCGAACCGGATTATCTCAATCATAACCAAAACGGCGTGACAAATCATTATCTCTCGGTACCGAACGTTGGTGGTGGGGGTACACTCTCCCGCTCTACGTCTTCTAGTAGTCTCGGTTCACTCGGGGTCTCGAACGACGACGAGCTGGCAGACGTCAGACATTTCGCTCAGCAGTTGCATCTGGAGTCGGGGCTGGGAGGAGGTGGGATGATCAAGATGGACGAATATCGCGATACTTTAGCAGTTTATTCGGTCGGTCATTCAGAAGCTGTCACGCCCAACTTCCCTTTGACCGTCCAATTCCAAGATATGGAGAATGGGATGTCGTCATACTTCCCTGTGGTGGACTACCAGCAACAACAACAACACCCTGCTTCTTCTTATTTCCCTTCTTCGACAACTGCAGCTGCGAATTCCGAATATCAATTCCCTGCTTTGACACTCACGTCTTCAACTTCATCCGGACCAACATCCTTCGGCGGTCAAGCCATCAACGATGACGGAGGGGATTTGCACAATATGTGGCAAAACAACCATCAAGAAAACAACAATGACAATTCCTCCCCGATCAATCAAGCGCACGATAATGCCAATGTCGAAGCTCTGGCAATTATGCAAAGGATGTTCGACTCGAACAACATCTTCGCCCTTGGTGAAGCGGCAGGTATGACACAAGATCAAGTTGTCGAAATGGGAGATATCGATCCGCGAATTTTGAAAGAATTTCAAACGCAGATGGAGGGGTTGGATCAACAATTGAATCCGAATACGACCTCGGACTCGTGCGCGAGCGGCGACGGGCAGATGGATGACGTTTTCACTGCTCAACATGAAGGATCGAGGTCTGGTTGGGATAGTCGTCAAGCTCAGCAGAGCTTTACGATGGAAGCTTCGACGAGTAGTGCGAGTACGAATATGAGTACGGGAACGACGGGGATGTATGATCTCCCTTCGGAAGAGGCGATATCGATATCGGAATTTACCCAGGCGTATCAGACCTTTGAATTAGCCTTCAACAGTCAGAATAATGAAACAGATCAGTCACATCATCAGTCCCAGCACCAAGCCCAACGACCAGATATCAAGATCGAGAATTATCACGGTGATGTGTCGAACCCTGTCGACGAAGGGGATCTCTTTGCGTTTAGTACCACAGTCACAGCCATGAGTGGGAGTGGAATTGGAGGATGCGGATCGTCATTGAATATCAATGAGCACGGCGTTGCCGTCGGCGGCGTGAATGGAGGTGTTGATCAGCAAGAACTTGATTTTAGCAATTGGGCAGGGTTTGTCATTTCGTGACCAGCTGTTTTGATGTGCGCAGGACTGCATAGGGCACACGATTGATGTCTTGATATTGTTTAAATATGAGTAACAGGTTCAGATAGTAAACCAGGATTAGGAGTAAGTGCAAACCCACCATTATATACCAACTTGTAACGATATAGTGTATATGCCAATGATTCCCAGCAAGCATCAATAGCAATTACCAAGGCTGCGCACAACCAACGCAGCCCGGAATGGCCTTTGTCAGTCAGCTATTTCAACTCGAGACCAAACCAGTTTCAGTCCTGACCTCAGTCCCAGTCCCAGACTGAACAGGCCAACCTGCACTCGCACTCGCACTGAACACTAATAGGCTGTCTGCATAACATTCGACAGCCCGATGGAATTGGCGGATCGATAACCACATTATCATGAATATTGCGTCTCCTCTCTCTCCTTCACCGACCTTGCCTTGGATCCTGTAATATCTTCGCTCTATGCACCTCCTCGAGGACCACCTCTCCCACCACCTCCACCACGTCCGCCTCGTCCTGGACCACCACCTCCTCTCCCACCACCGGGTCCGCCTCCTCGTCCTGGTGGACCTCCACGTGCTGGTGGACCGCCTCGGCCTAAAGGGATATAGTCAGCGAAACACCCTTAACCACGCCTCGTAGTAAGATATGCTGACCTCCTCGCGCATTCGTTTGTCCTCCTCGTCCACCTATTCATCGAGAAAAATGGCTGTATCAGCTCATGCACTTCATATGATATGCTTTGCTTTGAATCGCAATGACTGACCTCGTCCACCACCTCGTTGTCTGTTAGCTGCTCTTTGTTTCTCCTGCTCTTCCATCGCTGTATCGAGGATCGAGTCTGCTATACGAAAGTATTTTATCTACGTAGGAAGTATAGCTTGTCAGCATAGACTCATCGATGCACTGTCTTTGACACCTTCCCTTCTCCCTCCGACAGACCACAGGGACATAACGCCAGCCCGACAACAATAAAGCCCACCGCCCGTCTCACCGGCGTGATCAAAAGAAGATAAGACATTCATATGTGTACTCACAATATTCCCCTTGATAAACATCTCCTTCATTTTCCAAAACCGTTCACCATCCGCTGAAGTCTGATACACTTCTCTCAGCGTCACGTTCATAAAGTTGTCACATTCGACCAGATGTCCGTTGAACGTTACGCCGTTTTTGAGCTCGACCAGCTACAAACGTGATATGAAACGCAGGTCAGTATGCCATTTTTCGTAGCTCCTATGCAATGTGTTTGAGGGCAAGGTATGAACGGAAGCGAGACTCGAGAGTGTGATGAAAGTTGACAGGTGGAGAGTAACATACCATCGGTTTGCCTTGAGCGGCATTGAGTAGGGATAGGGGGAGCTATAACGGATGTATCAGCTTATGCATCACAAGATTTTAGAAGCGCTAGCTCACCATGGTGATGCTCTGTTTGTTCTGCGTGTTGTGGAGACTAGATTGAGTGTGTCAAACAAGCGTTTAACACTAAGTTGAGTTGACGACTTGGTTGAATGGAGGAAAGCAACCGAGAGCGAACGAGTATGAGTGATCGGGAGATTTATCACACGTCATGGTTTGATAAGCGTGGACGGGAGCTGGGTTACTCACTTGTGCAGAGTCATGGAGATTCAATACCATGCATACATGCATAGCATGAGCAAGCCATGCTCACTATGTATGTGGTCGCGGTATAATTGACCACCTTCTATACGCTCGCTGTGATAAGACTGCTTGGAGGGACACTCTTCGCTCGATTTACGGGCCCATAAGAGTCGCGCGACCTCGATCATTAGCAACGAAGATTGAGACGCGTCTGTTTTTCCACATTCATCATTCGTTTGTTCCGATCACCACCAACACCAAATCGCCATTTAACTCAAACTCATCGACACTTCCCCACATGTGGCCTTGACGACCTTCGACGTGGATATGACGTGAGGACGGCTTGTTACAATGTCGAGTTTGAGCAATCCCACTCTCGAGATTCGTTCGATAGGACCTTCACCTTCTCGAAATCCGTTCGCTAGACCGAAGCTCGCCCATTCGACGAACAATGGTAATGGTACGAGCTCAGGATCGTTCACGAGGAAAACTCTGCTTCCAGGTATAGGTCTGTCCAGTCCTGCGAAATTGTCAAAGACGGCGACGACGACGACGAATGAGATTGCAGAACCAGTTCCGCAGAGGAAGAACAGTGATGATGGTCAGATGAGCACTCCCCTAGGAGGAGAGAGGAGGTCGGCAACGCAGAGTGGGACTGGGGTAGGAGCAACTTCGGGCAAGAGTAGGAATGCCTGGAGACTATTATGGCGTGGTGGGCTCGAGATTGGTCGCGAGGGTTGGAGACTGGATGGTATGTCGCACGTACTCAGTCTATGGGTGAAGTGGAGTAGTATACTGACATATACCTGGTAGGCATCACATTCTTCGCTCTACTGTCTTTCCCACCGCCAACCCCTTCGGCTTTGACTGCCACTCCTAACCCTTTCGACGCACCCATTCAACCTCATTCCACACCATCTACCTCAACCGTTATCCCTACCGCTACTTCCCCCTTTCCGCTCTTGCAAACCGGCGACACCGATCTTTGTCTCTCGCTCGAATCGATGAGAGGTAGGAAATATCTCCAAGTACGAGGTCTGGTCGATCTTCCTTCCGACGAAGTTTTAGAAGGTGCTGGTGCCGAAGGAGGGTCGGACGATAGTGGTGGGGTGCAAATGTCGATTGCGCCTGGAGCACCATTACTTGCCGCTTATTTCACCGGACTGCTGTGTCGGAATGAGAAGCTCTCGCCAACTGGGCGGACGTTGAGTGCTATCGTCATTGGTCTAGGTGATGAGGGTGTTGGTGAGCTACAAGTCTCTGCCATGTTCCTGGTAGCGTACGCAAGCTCACAAAGTTTCCGTAGATCCTAACCCGAACTCCAGTATACTGGTATATGGACAACGACAGGATATTGATTCTTCCACTGGGGAGGGTGGTCAACCCACTCTTCGACTATGCGTTGGAAGGAGAAAACCGCCTCCCCCACCACCTGCTGCTAAGAAAGTACGACCAGGAGAACCATTACCACGAGGTAAGCAATGATCACATCCCACTTGGCAGAGCAAAGGTAGCTAATGAAGATACCTGCCACAGCCCCACTGTTCTTCCCCGCTAAAGCGCCTAAGAAGCCACCACCTCCTTTCCCCAATCGATCCCTTTCACGGACTTCCTCACTCTCGTCGTCAATATATCATCCTCCACCCCAAGCTTCTTCTTCAGTAGCATCAGTAGCATCAGCACAAACGTCCGTCTCTGCGCCTACCGCGGCGCCTGCACCAGTATCTGGTCGAACACCCGGTCGAAGAGGAGAAAAACGACCTAGGAAATACGATCCAGATATCGATGGTCGAGAAGACAATACAAGAAAGCGAAAGGCAGGGAGGATCGTGTTTGATCGAACGGCGTCCGCAACGAGCGCTAGTGTTGGGTTTGAGGAAGGAGCAGCTCCTGCTGGGATGACGGCGAATGCTGAGAGAGAAGAGGAAGACATATTTGGGAGAAGAACGACGGCTAGTATAGGACCATCAGCCTCGATATCGATGTCAAGAGCAGCATCGAGCGAGAAAATGATCAATCAGCATCTTCACTCAGAAGGTGCTGGAGAGATGACAGACGGGGCGGAAGGAGGTGGGACTGGCAATGACGACGGTGCACCAAATACGGGTCGAGCGAAGAGAGTCAGAGTACCGCAACAAGTATTGGATAACAAAGCTGTCAGTTGATCGTGACTTCTTTGATTTAACAGAGCTGTGAAACTGATGTGCATCCCTTTGCAGGCTGTTCGGAAACAGACTTTGGTTTTACTTGAAGGTAGAGGTATCTCACGGTCTCACGAGATGTTCAAAGATGTTTTTGGGATGACAACGAAAGGAGCATACTTTGCATTCGTACGTATATTTACCCTCCTCCTGCACGATTTCGTTTCGCTGATTCGTTGATCTGCACTTGTGTAGCGAGATCAACTGCAAGACGCACCACTATCAAAACTCGACGTACAACGTATCGTCAACGGACATCTAGATATGTACCTTCCCCCACCACCACCTCGCACTGCACTTCAAGATGATGCGTACGCACTCGCAATGGAAGAAGAGGCGGAAGACCTCGTTAAGATTGAGATGAAAGAGGAATATGAAGAAGTGAAGCTAGAAGGGACATTTTTGCATCTGCATGAGATTGAAGGGAGAATCAAGTTGGAAGCGGTTGTAGAAGAAGACGAAGTGGATATGAAGGAGGAGTAAGCGGTCGGACGGCAAAGACAATGTAGCACTAAAATAAATTGCATCGTACACACGTATTGTGTCTTCTTCATTCAAAATGCATACTCTATCGCACAACTAGACCCCTTAATATGCCCCTAAATACCCTTTTACACCTAGATACCCCTTTACACTTGCTTGCATACACCGACTGACAAGACTTAAGCAGACTTGTCAATGTCTTGGATGAGGATAGACCTGTATCTGACGGTGTTGTCCTCGACAGCCTTGATGGCCTTTGCTGCGTCCTTCATGGGAAGGATAGTGACCCAAGGCTTGATCTTCTTGTCGGCAGCCAATTGCAACATCTTCAAGACTTCCTGTCTGTTACCAAGATGACTAGAAGCGAGAGCGGCACCGTTACCTGACAAAGCTTGAGAAGTGATATTGCTAAGACCTTCCTCGGGCATACCGACAAAGACGAGTTTTCGCTCGACATCAAGTAATGAGAGAAGCTCGTTGATGGGCAATTTGGAAGAAGAGGCGGTGACGATGATGACGTCGAATTCGAGCTCGTGTCCCTTTTCGAACCCTTCGGTGGTGGCGATGAACTCCTTCGCTCCCATCTTCAAAGCATCTTCCTTCTTGGCGTCGGATCGCGAGAAGACGGTAACATCGGCACCGAGAGCAGTACCGAAGAGAACAGCGTAATGACCACTGAAAACGGCGGCCAAATCAGCTCCTGGACCCCATAGTGTTGGTCGTTTGAAATATGCACTTACAGACCACCGAGACCGACAACACCGACCTTCTTACCGGGTCCAGCACCGTTCCTAAGAAGAGGAGAGAAAACGGTGATACCAGCGCAGAGCCTGATGGAACAGAGTCAGTCCTGATTTTGCAGAGCTCTCAGGTCAGCACTCACATGGAAGCAGCGTCGGTGGACTCGAGAGACTCGGGGATGGGGAAGACGAATCGCTCCTGGGCCCTGATGTGTGTAGAGTAACCACCCTGGTGCTCGGCGCCGTCGTACCCTGCATTATCCAATATCAGCGTTCACGTCGCTTAAATGATCTTCGAAAGGCACACTCACAGTGGGTGTTGTAACCGTGGACAGGCTGGACACAGTAGTTCTCTAAAAAGATTTCGAATCATCGAAATCAGCCGACCGCGAGCCTGAACCTGACTCGAAGCGCCAGCGCCAGCTCTCACTCACCGTTGGGTCCCTTACAGGCCTTGCACTTTCCACAACTTCCAACCTGAGCTCCAACACCGACTCGCTGGCCGACCTTGAACTCAGTAACCTTAGGACCGACCTCTACGACTTTACCAACGACTTCGTGGCCAGTGACGATGAATTTGGTGGCGAAAGGTCCCCAACCGCCAGAGATAGTGTGGTGGTCCTATGAACAGCGAACATTGTCAGTTTTCCGTGAAGAACAAGATGAGATGAAAGCAGAAGGACTTACGGAACCACAGACACCACAGACTTCGACAGCGACGGTGATTCGATCATCCTCAAGAGGCTCGAGCTCGTACTTCTTGACCTCGAAGTCCTGTGTGCCAATCGCAACGTGTCAGTGATAGGACAATATTTGGCGCGATAGTATAACTCACGAGGTAGTTCTTGGGGTCGGTGATAGCGTAGCCTATGTGTGTGATGTGAGAGTCAGCTAAAGTCGTCCGCGGGTGTGTAGCAAATGAATAGGGGAACAACTGTTCGCAAACTTGCGGAAGCGCTAACAGGAAATGGTCCATCTCATGAAGATAAAACATCTGACTTACCTTGAGCGTGAGTGATAGCCATTGTGAATATGTGATAGGAATTACTTTGTGAGTAGATTTAGTAAGTTCTGATGAGACAATTTCTAGAGGGGAAAGAGGAAGAAGTGGATTATCGTTGGAAGGACTTTACTCTTTATATACTTGTACTTCTATAATGGTAAAAAGTCCAGCCATATACGATGGACGATGCACCATGTTTCCCCTCGTACCCCTCTACTCCCCCCGCCGAGTCCCACTTTAACGGTCCAGAGCGTCATTTAGACGAAAAAACCCTGGATTGCTTATCGGCTACCGGCCCGAAACGGCTCATCACGTGGTTCAGAAGTGGGCTCCCGAAGATATAGGATGTGGGGTAAGTGGGTGGTCGTCCAGCAATAGATGAATACATGTTGAACCGGTACTGGTGATAGCAAAGTATTTCGTGACTCAGAGGAGAGTATGCGAGCAATATGTGATTACATGTCTTGATTAGTTCAGCGAAGAACTCGACAGATAAGTGACTCACTCACTCACGGCTTGTGATCGGAACTTAAGAACGAAACTTTCCGCTCAACGAAGGACGGGCATTGCCCCACATCCGGCTCTACGCGTGAGGAGACCTCTCATCATTGAACTGCTTTTATATCTGTCACAATGGTGAAATATCATCTACGGCCATAGAAGCGAAAAAACACCGCGTCCCGTCTGCTCCGCGCAGTTAAGCTCGCTATCGCTCGGTCAGTACCAAGGTCGGGGACGACTTGGGAATCCCGGGTGCTGTAGTTTTTGTTTCGAGCTGCATGAGAGTCAACTGGGGAGCGATGCGTCCGATGAAAATCACGTATGGAAAACGTAGAAGTACCAATGACCTAGGTCGCATGATTTGTTATATACATACGCTCACATACATCTATATACTAACCGTCTCATCATTACCCTACTAGACCAACCAACCATAGGGATTCTAACCACAACGCCGCTCATGGAAAGAGAAGAGGAATCGTTCTACTCTACTCAGCCTTTTCGTCTCCATCCTCTTCCTCGGCACTCATCAACTCTTGCCATTCTCCGTTCTCGATCATCTCTCGGAGAATGTCAAGACCGCCAACGAGCTCGCCTTTGACGATGATCTGAGGGAAAGCTGCAAAGATCAAACATGTTAGCGAAAGGAGTTGTACTAAGATTGATAGATAGCGTCGATACTCACTCGGCCAGTCATTGACTTTCTTCAATGTCTGTCTGACCTCCTCGTCACTGAAAATGTCAAACCAGGCAAACTCCACCCCTTGTTCTCTTAACAATCCAACGGTCTGTCGAGAGAAACCACACTTGGGCGCTGTCGGGTTACCCTTCATGAACAAGACAACTTTGTGCTTGTTCATCAATTCATGACACCTCGCAACAATCTCCTCTTCGGTACGTTGTCGAGGCTCGGCAGAAGGTGCTTGAGGAGTGGCGTTTGAGGTAGCGAGGGGTGCGGAGGATGTCGATGAGGTGCCGGCGTGCTGAGTGAGGACTGTTTGAAGAAGGGTGGCATCGGAACCAGAGTGTCGAGCAAGGAGAGTGTGACCCTAATTGTCGGAACGCAAATATCACAGAGGGATGAAAGAACAAAGGGTGTGGTAGAAAAATGTCCAAGAAATATCAAATATAGCCCGCGAAAGCAACCAATGAAATTGTCCAGTATATCGATCAGGAGTGTCAGGAACGCCGTGTAGGCGGGGGAAACGGGACACGCGAGATCGACGAGCCATCGTCATCATCCACAGGTGCGTTATCGTTAGGTTCAGAATGGTATTCCATAGCCAAAGCGGATGGTCGCCGGGGACGGAGAGCGGAGTCACGACGACGAGGGAACGATGCGTGAGCAGGCGATGACGCACCGATATAATCGGGTTTGTTCCCGCGAGGAGAAGCAGAAGATGAATGGAGATTAACAAAGGGAGACGCAATGGGTTGTTGTGTTTCGACATCAGTGTTTGGAGTCGGCGAAAGATTCAGCAATTGGCCGGGGTCCAAAATGGGTGGCGACGGAGGGATCGAGTGGAGATAGTCCAGTTTTTCCAATGGCGATGGTATGTGACGTTTGTTCCGTAAGAAAGAAGAGTTTGCAGTCACAGGAGTGGAATAGAGAGATCCCCCACGACGAACAAGAGGGATTTTGACGTGCGAAGGGTTGTTAGGCACCGAATGAATCGATTTGTTACGATTATTGACCATGGCGAATTTGGCAGGAGGTAGATCGGTCGGAGACGGTGTTGCAAGTCCAGACGCAGACGTCATCGAGGTTGACGGTGTACGGATGATTGATCCGTGTGATGAGGCCGTCGATGAGGCAGACGGAGTACGCGAATGAGACAGGAATTGGAGTGGGGTACGAGGGGTAAATCGCGAAGGAGGGGGAGGAAAAGGCGATTTTCCAGCATATGGCGACGGAGCAGCAGAGGGTCGACCAGTAACAGGCGTGGGTTCACGGGCAGGCATGTCAGTACATGGAGAAGGAGGTCGTATATTGGGCATTTCCGAATCGTTGAAGTCGTCGTTTGATGTCATGGTGGTAGAGCAAGGAGAAAGGCAGCAATAACGTCAGTATGTGCTATCTTTGCGAGTAAAGTGGTGCAAGGAAAGGGGACGCCTGCTCAAAATGCGAAGATGATATTGGTAGCATGGTAAATAACCTCGCCACTTGATCTTGCCCCTTGGAGCCAATTGCTGGCCAGACTTGTCGCTTAGAGAAGAAAAGAGGCCACAAAGGATAGGAAAGGAGGAAGAAGCTCAACGGTGGGTCGTTGGCCAAGCGTCTCATCTAAGGCTGGCTCGCCCGGAGCACGGACCGATCGACAAGACTTATCGTCAAAGTGATGAAAGGATTGCAGGAGGAGCAAGGCAATACAAGAGATAAGAGGAAGGCGACTCACACGAAGAAGAAGGAAAGATGGAACAGCATCGATTTCGAACGACTCAGAGATATCGGCGAGCTCTTCGGCTTCGATCTAAGCGAGGGAAGGTGTTGAGATAGGCGATCAGACAGGTAACGTGTGGAGAAGAAGGACGGATGAAACGACAGTCAGCTTAGTCAATCCCTCACACCTAATCTGATTGAATGATATGCACGAGCAAGCTTCTGGTTTGATGACTATGAAACAAGCCTACTCACGTTGAGGAAGAGAACTGATGGGAATTGTGAAGATTTCTCTTCTATCACCTTGTTGAAAGCGGCGCACGGTTCTGCCCATGGTGCCCAGAAGTTGAGGCATGAGACTCTGTTGAGATCAGCCGAGAGGAGGGATTTGAAGTGATCCGGGGATGTGACGCTGACGAGGTTGGACGATGACATTGTGTTAGATTATTAGGTCGATTGCGGTGTGATGGTGTATGATGAGACTGATGATTGATAGGACGATGAATTGATGTAAGAGGTGAAAGTGGTGTGTGCTTGATTGTGATACAACTTTTTGCTGCTTGGTATGACAAACTGATATTATCTGATATGCTGCTCGACGTTATTACTCATTGATTCATTATTCAATCTTTCGCTTGGTGGCGACCGGGGGTCAATCGATGAACGGGATCAATTCATTCTCACTCTGCCACGAGGTTGCAACTTTTCAAATCTCCGTCAAAAGCCACAGTCACTGCTCCTCCTACTAACTCACACTCTCTCACTTTTGTTCAAATCGTCATTCTGGAAGACAACCCTTTCTCATCAACACTTACTTTCCTTAAAAATCGCTGTAGAAGCGAACAGTACATAAGATCATCGGATCAACACCTCACCTGAAAAACTAGAAAAACAAACATCAATCAAAATGTCCAGCGCAGAAGAGGTATGTTCAGCTCACCGAAGAAGAAGAAAGGAGAGGAATGAACGTTACTGACAAGTGCTGCTTCAACAGACTGATCAGGCTATCGAAGTGAGCTGCAGCATGATAGACCCAAGCTCAAGCTGACTGTATGACTCATAGATATGGAGGTACCGAAAACTCCTCACCATGCTCGCCAACTCTCGAGGTGCTGGTACATCATGTATCACCCTCATTCTCCCTCCTCGTGAGTTGCCTCTTCAAGGCATGCTCGTTGAAGGCAGGCCCTTAGCTGAACATTCCAATTATAGGATCTCAAATCTCCCAGGCGTCTAACATGTTGACAACTGAATATGGTACTGCTTCCAACATCAAGTCGCGTGTCAACCGGTGAGTTTCCATCATCCGTATTCAATATCTTTCAATGGCGCTGATTCCCGCAATCCAGTCTCTCGGTCTTGTCTGCCATCACGTCCACACAACAAAAGCTCAAGCTTTACAACCGAGGTGGGTCTTCTTGTCACAGTGTGTCCGAACAATCGTTGACCTCTTCTCAGTTCCCGACAACGGTCTTTGTGTGTTCGTCGGAACTGTGCTGAACGATGAAGGAAAGGAGAAGAAGATCTCATTCGCTTTGGAACCTTTCAAGCCTATCAACACGTCTCTGTACATGTGTGACAGTCGATTCCACGTCGAAGCGCTTGAAGAATTGTTGGAGAACGACTCGAAGTGGGGTTTCATCATCATGTGAGTGATTTGGTCCGACCCACAAAGGAGGACGTGCTGACAGTATGTTTTTGCTTAGCGATGGTAACGGATCTGTACGTTTTGCAATGCCCTTGTATAATTGATAATGGTGCTAATAATACTCTCACAGCTGTTCGGTACCCTATCCGGTAACACCCGTGAAGTCGTTCACAAATTCACCGTCGACCTTCCCAAAAAGCACGGACGAGGTGGTCAATCCGCTCTTCGTTTCTCCCGTCTTCGAGAGGAAGCCCGACGAAACTATGTCCGAAAAGTCGCCGAGCTTGCCGTTCAGCATTTCATTACAGCCGACAAGGTCAACGTCGCTGGTCTGGTCCTGGCTGGTAGTGCAGAGTTGAAGACGGATCTGAGTGGAAGTGATCTTTTCGACCCTCGATTGTTGGCGAAGGTCGTCAAGGTCGTTGACGTCAGTTACGGTGGCGAGAACGGTTTCAACCAGGTACGTGAATTCATCATTGTGTACTGGACATAGTTGCTGACGAATATGTCCACAGGCTATTGAACTCGCAGCCGACTCCCTTGCCAACGTCAAGTTTGTTCAGGAGAAGAAACTTATCCAAAAGTACTTTGACGAGATCGCTCTCGACACTGGCAAATACTGCTTCGGTATCCAGGATACTCTCAAGGCCTTGGACATGGGTGCTGTGGAGACTTTGATTGTCTGGGAGAACTTGGACATCATTCGAAACACCCTTCGAAACGCAGCTGGAGGTGAGTTTCAACGAGAACCGAATGAGCACGAATTATATTGACACCGATCGCTTTGCAGAGGAGATCATTGTCTTCGCCAGCCCCGGTGAAAAGGACCGTGAGAAGTTCATGGACAAAGCCACTGGTACCGAGATGGAGTCTGCTGCGGAACCTCAACCGTTGCTCGAATGGTTCGCCGAGAACTACAAGGACTTCGGAGCTACCCTCGAGTTCGTTACCAACAAGTCTCAAGAAGGAAGTCAATTCGTCAAGGGATTCGGTGGTATTGGTGGTATCTTGCGATACAAGGTTGACTTTGCCGACTTGGGTGACCAAGATGATGACGATGACGAGTTTTACGGATCTGACGAGGACAGTGGTGAGTCCTGAGCGGGTGCAATCTGGTGCAAGAACAATACTTATGATCGCTTTCACAGATATCTGACGAGATACACTGGGCAATAAAGCCCCGCTCAGCGCCACGCGCGTGGAGGGGCACGATGGGGAAGAGAAGGTGCAAGCGCGGGCAAAGGTGCCGAGTGGGGCTGTTGGAGCGGGCAAATGCAGGATTGGTCAGTTGGTACTCGATGTTCTCAACACTCCAAGGCTTGTTGTGGCGGCGGCTTGAACTTGCCTGCAAAAGGGGTACGAGAGACTACGACGACGACCGAGAATGAGACCTGCAAGTGGAGGGATGGAGGAACTGGGATGTAAATGAGCGTACGAATAATGATTCTGTCCTTCTTTTACCTAAAGCCGTTCATTTTATGTAAATTGTCAATACAAGCAGAGCGTGAGCATGAGCATTTCGCACACCATGAAGCGTACCACGTGAAAGACAGGTACCATAAATCGGTCATTGCCGAGATACTCGGTATGAGTTGTAGCCCACACTCTCGCGTATCTCTCCTTGCCTGTTAATCTCTCTCCATCATCTCTTGCATCTGCTGAGCCCACTATCTGCATCAAACCTTGGCAAGATGTCAGACCAACCTCTACTTCCTCACAATGTGCCTCCACCCGCTCCACGACGAGGATTGATCCTCACCACCATCCTGGTCCCGGTTTTGTTGATTGCCGGTATCATCTTCGTCGCTGTCAAGGGGGAAGGTGTTCCGAAGGATGATCTCGGACTGGCAAAGTACTATCTGAAGAGGTGAGTCTATGACCGACATACAGAGTCATGGCAGCGCGAGCTCTCTCTGACTGATGAGAGGGGAAGCTGATTGTTGTTCTGTTTACGTGTGGATAGCTCGCCAGTGATTGATGGACATATCGACTTGCCTGAAATACCTCGTATGTTCTATAAGAACAATGTATCCGCTTTCGATCTCAATAAGAAGACTGTGAGTGTGACGAGGTCTTCTTCTTCCATCATTTTCTCTTCCGGAACCCATGCAAGCCGGTTGTCCTTCATGCCACCTACACCTCCCTCCCCCCTTGAGTTGTGATGGCGTGATTTAGCTTGGGCTGATGTTCGAACTCGCAGGTCGGTCACCTGGATGTACCCCGAATTCGAGAAGGTCACTTGGGTGGTTTCTTCTGGTCCATGTGAGCTGTCCTTCCCAATACTGGAAGTCCAAGTGGACAAGTGGCTGATAGCCCATGTTATAGCTATGTCGATTGTCATGATGGAGAATACGGCGATGACTTCCTTAACCCCACCACTGAAGTGCGAGGTGAGTTACTCCACCTACCTCTAATGGACGGACTATCATCGTAGTTGCCAAACGAAGAAGAAAGGGAGGCTGGACGCTAATAGCTGGATCGTTCTCATGGGTTTCCAGACACACTCGAGCAGATAGACGTCGCAAACAACATGATCGAGCGATATAGCGATACCTTTGCACATGCTCGTACGGCCGATGAAGTGGAAGCTGCTATCAAACAAGGAAAAGTTGCAAGCTTGTTCGGTCTTGAGGGGTATGTCCATGACCTCTTCTTCCAGTGATACTGGGATGTTTAGCTGACATTGGAGATTTAGTGGTCACTCGCTTGGTAACTCTTTGGCAGGTGAGTCATTTCCATGGTGTCTACCAGAATGAGCTCCGACGAAGGGTGAAAGACGATGTGCTGACATCTTATTACATGGCAGTACTTCGAACATACTACCAACTTGGTATTAGGTACTTGACCCTTACGCACAGTTGCAACAACGCCTTTGCCGACTCGGCTGGTGTCTTCGGCAGTGTCAAGGAGAAGTGGGGCGGTCTTTCGTAAGTCTATCATACATCCATTTGTGGAGGAATGCTCACCCACTGGAATAAACGTGCTCAGGCCTCTTGGTAAAGAGTTGATTTACGAGTTGAACAGACTTGGTATCCTGGTGGATATCAGTCATGTCTCCGACAAGACCGCACTTCAAGCTTTGTGAGCTTGTATCAATCAGTGCGCAGGTGAGACAAGCTGATGATGTTCGTCAGGTCTCTCACTCGTGCCCCTGTTATCCTCTCTCATTCGGCTGCCCGTCACTTCAACGAGAACTTGCAGCGTAATGTCCCCGACACCGTCCTAGCCAAGATTGGAAGGGGCAAGCATCAGGTAGACGGTGTCATCATGGTCAAGTGAGTGCTGCCTGCTTTTCACAATGCAAATGGTGCGCTAACTCGCAATCTACAGCTTCTTCCCTGTTTTCGCTTCGCCAAACCCGAGCGAGGTCGATGTGGCTTACATCGCCGACGAGATTGAGTACATTGCCAAGAAGACAAGCAAGCACCAGTGAGCTGGCGCCTTCGGCTCCAACACGATGCTTAGTGGAAGCTGATGGGGCGGAATCCGTGCAGCGTTGGAATCGGGTCAGACTACGATGGTATCGAGAGTACCCCCAAGGGTCTCGAAGACGTCTCCAAGTATCCCAATCTGGTAAGCAGACGTGCTCGTGAGATCCGACACGAAAAGCTGATCATGTGTCCGGCGTAGTGGGCCGAGCTTATTCGACGTGGATGGACCCAGAACGAGCTGTCCGGATTAGCAGGCGCCAACTTCCTTCGTGTACTACGAGGAGTGGAGAGCGTAAGCGCCAAGTTGAAGAAGGACGGAAAGGGTCCTAGTTATGCTATATACGACAAGAGGAGAGACTTGGATCCCGTCAAGCCGCCCTATTAGGGCGTACCAGTCGTCTCCGTGGGTATAGGCTGGTGAGACCGGATTGGAAGGAGGGGGAGATGCGAAGAGGGAGGTGGGGGAAACACTCAAAATGAACAAAGTGTAGCATGGACTGTTCAGCATGTCCTCTGTGTCAGTCTATCAAGAGCCGAACTGCGGGTACGTGACCGTGTGGCTGACTGGGATGAATGTCCACTGGCACTGTATTGAACGGTCATCCAAGACAGACATGTCTCACTTTATACTGACTTCACTAATCTGATCAACGTTGGCGCAATGTAATCGAGCAGTAACACTTTGTCTAGCGAATGGATGAGATCGATGGTAACTCTAGCCGGATTGTATTACCCTGCCCGGCTCGACACGGCCGGAAAAGAAGTGTGTGTATGCCGAAGCGATGCCGAAGGAACGAACGAGACATCCTGATGACGCCACGAGACCAAACGAGGCTGGTCGCGACGAGTTCCAATGATCTGATCCGATCATACGTCCACTCTATTGAGTGGACGACCAGGCTGGCAGCATGTGCTCAGTCCAGGCGTAGACCGTACAACTGCACTGCGTCGGCTTGGTCGTACCGATACTGAGACATGGTCGCAGCCTTTGGCACGCCACGCTGTACAATATTATGCACTAACCACACACGTTGATCGATCCATTGACGTGAGGTAGAAAAGGACTGAACTTCTTTCCGTCTTTCAGGTCTCTTCTTCATCCCCTCATTGGATCACCAGACTCAACACAGGCTTTGCTTAACGACCTAACGACCATTTTAACGAATTAACGACCAACCCCACGCTCATTACCCACCACTCCCGCTCCCCTAACGACACCAACACCAACACCAACACCCATCTCACACGACTACTTCACCTCACACCGAAAACCAACACACACACGACACACCACACGATGAAGACCTCTACCTCATTCGCTATTCTTACTCTCCTCGCAACCGCTTCGACCTCGTTCGCTGCGCCTCTCCCAGTGCCCGTCGGTACGAATGTCGATGTCAATCTCGATCTCGATATGACCAAGAGCAGTAGCATGGCCTCGCCCCCTGTCAGGACTACTACCACTGGTAAACATGATGGGAAGAATGGGGGCCACGAGACCAATACTGCTAAGAATGAGAAACACCTTGCGAGAGCTGAGGGAGGACTTGCCGGTGGAGTGGTTGGCAATGTACGTTTCGCTCTCTCACTGTCTCGCATAGCGCAGATCACTAACGCACAACTCGTAGGGTGTTGACGCGAATACTCTTCAGAACAGTTCTTCGACTGGAGGTATTTCCGCCCTTTCAGGCGTTACGAAGCCCCTCACGGGCACCGCGTCGACGATCTCAAGCACCGTCGGTAAATCCACTGGTCCTCTGACTTCTTCAGGTGGTAGTCCACTTGATCCCATCCTCAAAGGGGGCGTTACCAACTTACTCGGTTCGACCGAAGGTGTCGATGCACTCTCTTCTACTTCCAGTACCGGATCACAGACCGGAAAGACTGTCCAGAATACGAAATTCACCCCTGGGTCAGGTTCAGGCCCAGTTGTCGATCCGTCATCTACAAGACTCTTGACTTCCACAACCAATACCGCGACTGGTAGTGGAGGTGTGGCACCCGTCGTCGATGGCAGTGGGAAGACAGTGAGCGGTACTACAGGCGCTACACTCGGTTCGACAGACAGGACTGCCAATGGTCTCAATGCCGGTAATTCCCTCGGAAGTGCTGGGAAGGCTGTCGATGGAAGTACGGTGGACAAGACTGCTTCTCCTATTACGAAAGGCAGCAATGCCAATACGGTCGGCAACGCTGCGTCATCCATTACGGGCGCCAACGGTGGTACCGGTAATACTGTCAATGACGTGATCCAGACCACCGATCCTCTCACCAAAAGCAACTCGAAAGACGTCCTCGGGAGTAGTGGCAACGGCGCTAGTAAGCTGGTCGGCACCGACTCCAAGACTGTGAGCAATACGACCAACGGACTTGGCGTTGAGAAGACTTCGAGCGGGACCATCTCGAAAGATGGTGCGCATGTCAATACGAACGATGTAGGGAATACGCTCAAGTCTTCATCAAAGGCTCAAGGTCAAGTCACGAAGAACGTCAACGCCGCTACGAACAATGCCAACAACAACGGTAACGGGACTGTGCCAGCCGGTGCAAGTTTGAATAGTGTCAAGTCTACAACAACCGGTGCCAATCGGGTAAGTACCAAACCTACTACCGACTCAACCAAGAACAGCGCCGAGAACTCTCTAGGGAAGGGTCTCAACACGGTTGATGGCACCACCGGTACTGGAGGAACTACTAGACCGATCACCACTCCTGCTCAGGGTGACATCAAAAAGACCGATCGAACATCTTCGACCGCCCAAACCGGTGTAGGCAAGACAACTTCCAATGTTCAAAAGACGACTTCTCAACAAGAGACTGATAAGACTGTTGATCCACTCTCGACGCAGGTTTTCCCCTCGGGGGACGATGCGCATTCTTCTTTGTTGACGGTGACACATCCGAATGCTCAAGCTAAAGTGTTACAAACTCCTGGAAAGGCGGACACTCTCTTAGACAAAGATACGAACCAGGCGACAGGAACAGGCGCAGGAGCGGGTGGAATGACAATCAACAACAACAAAGATCAGAATGTCAATGTGAAAGTTGAGACTCCGAATAGGGTGAAAGACGATGCGGTGGTGGATAAGTCTGGACAAAAAGTCGGACCGAGCGATCAACGTGGCAATGTAGTTGAGGAGGTCGTACAGGGTAAGATCCTAGCCAAGGAGGTGAGTAACACATATCCTTTGAACAAAGCTGGAGTGGCAGAATACTGATAGAACAATGGTCGGTTCGCAGTCTACCAAATCGTCCGCACCTCCTCGTACAGCTGCAGCCTCTCGTCCCACTTCATCAACCACAAAACACACCAACTCGAATCACACCTCAATTCCTGCCACGAATCCCAACTCCAGCTCCGCGTCTCTCCCCGTCCCTGCTGTATCGTCCACCGCATCCACGCCACACCCCGAAGTCTTCGTAGAGTACAAGAGTGCCTCCGCCGCCGCTACCTCCGCCACTCTGTCCAAAGCCAGATCTTCCTCTGCATCTGCATCTGCTTCTGCTTCTGGGAGTGGTCGTGGTGGTGGCAAAGGCGGAAAGCAATTACACGCTGTCACAACCACTCCCAGTGCCAGTGCAAGTGCTACGAAATCACAACAGGTTCAACCTGTCGTCTCCGCACCTGTTGTTGAGATCGGACTAGTCTCGAACGGTGTTGAAGTGGTGAGTGACGCGTACCATCCTCCCGATTTGCAATCTGCCCTTTGGCTTCCGCTGTTTCGTCAAGTAAATCAAGTATAAAGCTGACGAATTCGATTCCTCCGTTCTCCTTTGTAGAAGGACCAACTCCCCTCATCCATCCGTCCTCTAATCTCAAGCACTTTGACCCACCTCTCCATCCTCCCCTCTTCCACCGCTACTACCAAAAACCTCCTGAAGACCGTCCCTGTGACTAGCGGTGGTGATGGTGGTGGTGGCGGTCGTGTCCCCCAACAAGCTCGGATCGCTTATGATCAAAGATCGACACATGTCGTTTCTTGTGATGGGAAACAACACAAGGATGGGGATGTGATTGAGGAATGTATTGATCGGGACTTGGTCGCTCAAAGACCCGCTAGAACGGAGGTAAGTTCGCAAAACCACATCAAACATCGCCAGGTCACATTCCTGTTTTGTTTGAGATGACTTGGCGAGGTCTGAGGGAGGTACACGACGCTGATCACCATCTTGTGCTATACAGGTCTGCCCCGACGATATGCAACATGATCTGCAAAACATCGCAAACACTGACCCACTCCACATGGTCCAATCCCAGCAGATCGCCAAATACGTCAGACTCTGTCTTACTGCTGGTGGACTGTGATAGGGAGAATAGTCGCACTTTGTACGGATCGTGGGATCATATCTTGGGATGCACCTTCTATCTCCTCTTCATCTCCATCTCTCACTTGGACTACAGTATGCAGAAGGCGATACGAAACACACACGACTTCATCATTGAATATGTAAAGAATGAGAGTGTAGATTAAACGACAAATACAACACCCAGGGTATATACACCTCTCCCCTCACTCCTCACATTCACGTTCACGCTCACGGTCACGCAGCGGCTTGTACCTCTCCTACCGTCGTCGCTGTAGCTCCTACAGGCTGTGCTCCACCTGAGAACTTGCTTTCTACATATTCTTCTAATCTCCTCTTGGCACTTTCGAGATATGATTCTTCCTTCAGATTCAGTTCCACTTGCTCTGCAGGCGTTCGCTTGTGGTGGAAGTAATCCTCGGTTTCTGAAAAAGTCGTCAATCACAATCCACCCTGAAGATACTTAATTAAGAGGGAACTCACCTGGAGTGAAAAACATGCGGTAATTGCCCAAGGCAATCTTGATGTCCATACCATCTTTGGTCTCCACGGACTCGTGGGCAAGTTGTAGGTCCTTGTCAACGTTTCTGTTCACCAGTCTGGGTTAGCAATGCTCAATGGGACATCTTCTCATCACCCCTCGCTCACCTTTGCAAGAGTGGAGGATCAACTCGGTGCGGCAAGCCCTCAGTGGGGTGTGTCTGTCACGGTTCGGTCAGCTCAAATAGCGTCGCCAGCTCTGCCTGACTTACCAGAACGTAACTCTCGATATATTGTCTCCACTTCTCTTGAGCAGTCTCAGCGTCGTCAATAGTCAAATCTTCTCTTCCGAGAAGCTGTACAGAAACGACATCTTTGGTGGGATGCTACACGATGCCATCAGCTTCCGCGAATTCGCCATGAGGCGACCTTGGCAGATGAGGACTTACGAATTCTATCTTGAACAGATTCTCTTCGGACCCTAGAACGCCCTCAGCCTGCATTCTGTATGCGATCTGTCGTCTAGTTGTAGTCTTTTCCGCTGCTCTGTCTCGTTGCAAGAGAGCAAACAGTTCTTGACTCTTCATATCTCCAAGAATGGTTTGAACCTGAGATCAGATCGTTAGCCCAATATCACATACTACCAAGGGATGCGCCACTTACCTGCTTCACGATACCCGCAATGACTCGGTCCACTGTGAACATAATGTACGCCTTCTTCCCGAACATCAGTCGCAGTGTCTCCTCGAAAGTGAGGTTGTCGACCTCGTTCTCAAATAATCGCTCGGACATGCTGAGGAGATGACCGTAATAATGTTGGGCAGGGTTCTCGCCGCCCTCGATACCGTAGTACGCGGTCTCAGGCTCAGCAAGACCAAGCTTGATAGCTGTAGGGTTGATCGGCTGCTTCTTCTCTGAGGCAAGTTGCTCCGCGATCTCCTTGCAAGTAAGCAGACGAGAGTAGAGGATCTGTTATAATATCATTAGCCTTAGTCAATATGATGAACGATCATACGCACTTGTATCAGTCTCAAAAGGACGTAGAAGTGGTTGTTGGCGAAGAAGTTCGCCTTTCTCGTTGACCGAGGTTTAGGCTCAGGCGCACCGGCTTCGGAGCTCCTCTCTGATCCCGGCTGAGAGTCGCCTAGTCCGTCGATCTGAACCCAGGTCTGCTCCGACGCCTCGGCACCAGCTTTGTCCTTCTCCACAGCTTCGGCCACCGCCTCGGGGTCGGCAGGTACGGGTAAAGGAGTCTCCGCACGTTCTCCGCTCTCGGTCACTGGGGTACCTTCGACCGATGCCACGCCATTCTCGCCGTTTTCACCCTCAGGTCCAGGAGTTTGGGTGGAACCCCTCTTCTCTCTGCCAGCGTTCTCTCCCGCTTGCTTGAGAAGTTTCTTCCTCAGATCCGAGGCGTGAGCAGCCTTCTTGCCTCCTCGCTTTGAAGCTGTAGCGACACTGGCTGCTTCGTCATCGTCGGCCATACTGACGTCCCCATCTGAGTCTTCCGAATCCTCGTCGGGTGTTTCGCCGTCCTCATCTCCAAACTCGGCATCAAACTCGTCCTTGTCAAGCAGGAAGAGTGCCGGTACAAAGTCTCGTAATAATCGTTCGACACGTGTTTGATCTTGACTTGAGAGGGAGTTGTTCACCCGATCGAGGTAGCTAATGATGAGCTTGAGGACGTCCTTGAGTACAACCTGGTCCTTGAACTCAAACTCCATCTGTGGTCGAGCTCGCCATGGTCGGGGATCAATCAGAGTCGATCGAGCATTCGCCCACTCCTTGCGTTTCAATTCAATCTCAGCGATGAGACTCTTCGGCATGATGGTCTTCTTGTCGGAACCTTTGAATTGGACACCCTGGTGATCGAGGGCCTTGTAAAAGTTCTTCGCGTCCTGTTCTCGCCAAACTCTGTTCCACTCCCGTTGCGCCTTCTTCCACTCCTCGTCTTTCGCCTTCAATCGTTCAAGTACGATGGGAAGGGCCACGACGGGGTTTTCGTGTAGCGCACGGATGATGTCAGGACCGAGCTCCTTGCCATAAACCTTCTTGATAATCCGTTGGTAGATGGACTTGCTCTGACCACCAAGTCCAGCCTTCAGGTTGAAGTTGGCCCTCTCCTCGGGGTCCATGGTCTGGATCTTATTGTTCAATGGCTCAAGAAGGGCAATGGTTCGAAGGTTGGCCTCGATATGGTAATCGTACTCGTGTCGTTCCTCTTCGGATTTGTGCAACATCTCCTCGTAGGTGTTCTTCTTGTGAGAGATGAAAGGCGCAGCGTCCTCGGCAGCCCAGGTAGGGTGTGATACCCACTCATCGTTCAGGACTTCCCAGCACATAGCGTCTCGACCGGTACATTGAAGATTGATTTCCTGGTACAGAATCAGTTCAAGATCACCGATCAGGCTGCTTATCGACTCACAGTTCGAGGCAACTTTCTGTAACTAGGTCCGTAAGCCTTGACCTTAGGTCCGGCCAGATCAGGTTTGATTCTTTCAAGCATGGGGGTGTTCTCGACGACTTGAGAGTCTACGTTGATCATGCCACCAAACCCATAACCGCCTTGCGCCGTGGTGGGGTTAGGCGGTGCTTTGCCATCTGCGTCCGCACCGACGGTCTTTTGGAACGTAGCCCATACGTCAGGAGCTTCGCCAATGAAGAGGAAAGCGCGCTCAAGCAGAGTCTTCGTGTCGATCATATCTTGCACGAAAAGATTGATAAGCTTGAGGAACTCGTGGTACACGACTTTGTCATCAATGGCTTTCTTAACTTTGTCGAAGAAGGCGACTTCATCTGGTGAAGCAAGAGTCTGAGGGAGACTGATGCCAGATGCCGGAACCGTAGCGCTAGCCTCGCCGTCCTCTCCAGAAGGACTGTCGCCTCGTTGTCCAGGCCTCGATTTCTGTCGCCAGAGACTCAGCAATAGCATAGGGCAAACAAGATTCGCGGGTTTTACTTACCTTCTGCTGAGCTGTAGCTTTCGTGGCATCTCCAGGCGCCGCTCTCCTCTTTTTCTGTGTGCTTGCCTCCTTGCCTTCCTTGGCGCCCCGTTTCTGGCTGCCAGCGAGCTTGTCTGGAGGTGCAGGAGCGCCCCCCGCAGCTGCTTGCATGAAGGAGCCAAAACCCATTCCGCTGAGACCGCCAGGACCACCGTTCTCGGGCAGGAATTGCTTGAACTCGTCAAGAAGGTCTGGTGCATTGTTGAATAGCTTGGTGACCTGCTCGTACACCTGTAAAGCGGTTTGTCAACTTGTGCCCTCCGCTCTCAACACGCAACTCACCTCGGCAATATCCCTTGTGTCTCGCTGATATGTCTGCAGTATCTCCAAAAACTGTTTGTATGTATCGGGGTCGCTGTTGAATCTGTTCTTGATCTTGTTGACGAATGAGATTGCGTGATTGAACTCGACAATAGGTGTTCTGGAGCCTCCTTGGGCGGGTTGCGAGGCCGTTTGAGGAGCATGAGCACCACTCAGACCACCGGATGCGAGAAACTGAGCGGCTGATGGGGTGGATGGTCCAGAAGGGGGTAAGGGATGAGAGTGTGCAGGCATGGTCAAGGGGCCAGGAGCCGGTTGCGTCCCAGACGATCCAGCAGGTCGAGCTGCAGGGACTGCAGTTGCTGTAGCCGTGGCGGTTGTGCTGGGTCGACTTGCGTGAGCTGGAGCGCCTTGGAAGGGAGGTGGTCCGCTTGCGAGGTGTGACTGAGGAGACGGTAGCGGTTGACTGGCCGCAGTGGACGCTCCCGTCGCAGGTGGAGCTTGACTTTGGTATGGCGCACCTGAACCAGCTCGACTATCCCTTCCTGCGTTCTCAGCAGCATTCCGAGCCGCTGCCGCTTCGCTCCTAGCCTCTCGTTCCCGTTGATCAATTGCTGCGGCAAATCCACCAGGGATCTGACTAACGGTACCAGCGGGAGTGGTGACCGTGATGAGTCCTTGAGGATCCCCTTCTCCTCCAAGGCATTCGATACGGTAACCGGGAGGAAGGAAGGTGTTGAAGCCTTGGATGAGTGAGGGGTGACCCCTAAACAGGGTAGAGACACGGTCGATAACGCCAGGAGTGTCGATACTAAGTGAGTAGAACCATGATGTCAGTCAAACTGTACGTTGCCAGCAGGAAGCGTGCAAGGACGTTTGTATGGGATGCAAGAGCGGAGATGATACTTACATTTGACCCTTAAACTCCTTCATCACATCCAAGAAGCGATTGTATACATCGGGTTGGTCGTTGAATTGTATCTGTCAAGTTGATGCACCATAAAAAGGTGATCAGCGTCGTTTCGTATAGGTTGGGCGGGAAACGGACGAGGCCGGTGGAGGTGTGTTTTTACTCTCTTTTCGTAGAATACGAAGTCAAGAGAGGGTGAGACACTGCCAGGAAAAGTGCCATGTGAAAACAGATGTGCCCTTGCCTTCTGGCAGCATCTGAGAACGGATGAAGTGAAGCAGGGAGGGGTGGATGCAATGCAGAACGATATGATGGGTGGATGCTCACCTTGACTTGATCCAAATATGACAGCGCGTCTCTGACGTTCAACGGTCTATATGCCGAGGCTTGAGACGAGCTCTGTTGCCATGTCGGCGAGGGACGTTTTGGCGCCATAATGAACGATGACTGGCAGTCGGCGGCGTTAGTTGATCGAGAGTCGACAGTGGATGCGTAATGATGTTTTGTGAAGGGGTAGTGACTATAGTTTGTCTAGTTCGAAAAGGGAATGTCGTACGTGAACAGTGGTACAATGGCCAACCCTCTCGATTTGAGTTATGGCTTCCCGTTCTTCGGGGTATCACGAGATGACCTGGACAGCCGAGGATATAGGGATGATAGCTATGAGTCAAGATGCGAGGTGAAGTAGAATGCAAGGTGAAGCAGGAGACTGACTGTAATGAGTTGGTTGAGGGGGGGAGGTCCAGGTAGGACCAAACCGGATCATCAACGTGATCACGTGATCAAACAATGGGCTCTTGCACATTATTCACTCTTCGTATTTATCCCATTTTATCCTGAGCCAGAGTCAAGTCGTTGCATCACAAGATAAAACTAAAACTTGTGCTCACAAATGTTGCATCTGTAACCGCAGAAGGGGTGATCATCACTCAATCAACTACAGAACAGCTCAACGTAGAATACATTGGGCCACTCGCGAGCCACTTCACAGAGAGACGAACAAAATGAACGGCTCCTCATCGAGAAAGGCGCTAAAAACGAGGTAAGTTGGCTGCTATCAAGATAATTATGATACCGAACATACCGCTGACTTACCTGTCCCACCTTTAGCTTCAGAGCCTCACCTAGATCCCTTCGACCGATATATACTGGTGGTCCAGTCCTTCTCACCAAAGATGGACAATGGCTCATCAGTACCATGGGTGAGGAGGTGCTGGTGACCGAAGTTAAGACAGGTTTGGCCATTGCCAGAGTGAGAGGAGTGAGTATACTTCGCCTCAGCGTGACAAAGTATGTCGAGAGATCGACTGACATGACACTTGATTAGGACTCTACGCCAATCAGCTCACTTGCGCTATCATATCACACCGAGCCACCGACACTGATCACCGCTCACATGTCAATGTCAATTCGATACTACCCCCTCCCCGAATCTGCTCCCCTTGCTGCTACGACCAAACCTCCTCTCCTCAGCTACACCCGAGCTCTTCCCCGAGCTCATTCAGCCCCTATCCTCGTCTCTGCCGTCTCACCCGATTCAACTCTCCTCGCCACCGGCTCTTCGGACGGGATCGTCAAAGTCTGGGATCTGGCTGGAGGATACGTTACGCACATGTTCAGGGGACACGGTGGACCCGTCTCAGCTTTACGGTTCAACTTCCCCGACATCGCTGGGGAGGAAAGACGGCGCATGGAGCTCTTGACAGGATCCACGGACTCAAGAGTCAGAATATACGATCTTCGAGATGCCAGTGCGAGGGTTGTGGGAGGTGGGAATGCAGTGAAGCCCAAAGCGGTGTTGGAAGGTCATGTTAGCGTTGTCAGAGGGATAGACGTGACACCAGATGGTCGGTGGGCCGTTACGGGTGGAAGAGATAAAGTGGTGCTTGTTTGGGATTTGCTGTCATCCGAGGGATCAGGACAATCATCGAAAAAGGCAGGCAAGGGAAAGGCTACATCAAGTGGACCGACCTTGGTGCAGACAATCATCGCTGGAGAACAGATCGAATCGTTGGGACTGCTGCCGAAGGACGAGCGAGTACTAGGTGTCGAAGCAGGACGAATTTTGTGTTACACTGGAGGTGACAAGGGTGCAGTGAGAATATGGGATGCGCTCAAGGGCAAGGAAGTTGCAGCAATGCACGGCGTGGAAGGTGTGGACGAAGTAGAGGTGGACGAGGATGAGCAAAGAGGTGTCATTAGTGTCCTGTAAGTCGATCTGTAAGGCACAGGTCCTGCAGCAACTGATGATTAGCATAGATACGACATCACTTCTTCGACACTACTATCTATCCATGCGGACCAAAATATCATCTTCCACTCCCTCACTACTTTACAACCTGCTCGACAGATCGTCGGATTCAACGATGAGATTGTCGACGTCGGTTACCTCAACGCCACCCCTTCCTCATCATCCCATACTCATCTTGCCGTTGCTACCAACTCGAACCTCGTACGAATATACTCCACATCGACATTTGACGTCCGTCTACTCTCAGGACACAAGGACATGGTCCTGTGTCTCGACAAGTCTATTGACAACCGATGGTTGGTGACAGGAAGTAAAGACCACACTGCTCGAGTATGGGCACCTACACCTGAAGGCGATACATGGCGCTGTATCGCCATATGCGAGGGCCACGCGGAGAGTATCGGTGCTGTTGCTCTTTCGAGGAAGCTGGACGATAAAGGCAAATCTGGACGGTTCCTCTTCACTGCAAGTCAAGATCGAACGATCAAGATGTGGGATCTCACCTCTATACCTCTCGATACCTCTTCGATCACAGAGCCTATAAGACCTCGTTCTATCTCGACACTCCGTGTGCACGAAAAGGACATCAACTCTCTCGACTTAGCCCCCAACGACAAATTCCTCGCCTCGGGATCTCAAGATAAATTGGTCAAGATCTTCCAAGTCGACTTTGATCCCAGCGGAACGGGGACGTTCAAATTGATGGGTACCTGTAAGGGACACAGAAGAGGAGTTTGGTCTGTCAAGTTCAGCAGAACGGACAGAATCGTGGCGAGTGGTGCAGCGGACCGAACAGTCAGATTATGGAGTTTGGATGATTTCACATGTTTGAAGGTGAGCTGTGTGAATATCCGGTTCACAAGCGTGTCACTAATATTCTTGGATTTGTTAGACATTTGAAGGACATACCAACTCTGTGCTCAGAGTAGACTTCCTCAGTCACGGAATGCAGCTGGTCACCTCTGCTTCCGATGGCTTAGTAAAGCTTTGGAACATCAAGGACGAAGAGTGTATCAAGACCTTGGATAACCACGAGGATAAGGTAAGTCGCGATGCTGTATTTATATTATTGGAGATTGACATGACTTCCTATAGATCTGGGCTCTTACGGTCTCTAGCGATGAGAAGACAATTGTCTCGGCTGGTGCAGACTCTGTTGCTACTTTCTGGGAAGATAGTACCGAGGTCGAGCAGGCTGAGAAGAACGACGCGCTGGTCAAGGCGGTTCAAAGGTGTGTGAATGAATGTTTGCAGACTATGGTCGAATGCTGACGACATCTGATCTAGTGAACAAGACTTCACCAACTACGTTGCGCTCAAGGACTACAGACGTGCTATTCTCCTCGCTTTATCGATGTCTCAACCCGGTCGACTCCTCCATCTCTTCTCTACTGTCATCCAATCACCTACCCCTGCGCCGGGTAGCATGACTGGCTCGACCGAGATCGACCAGGTTCTCCGCACACTTCCAGGTCTGGACCTCGTCCGACTTCTGAAGTTTGTACGAGACTGGAATGTCTCTGCTCGAACGTCGCCAGTTGCTCAGGTCATCCTCAATGCTATATTGAAGCTACGTTCGGCCGAAGAAATCCTCAACGCCTTTGATTCCGTCGGGAAAGTCCCCACTATCACGCACGAAGACGATGAAGAGGAAGACGGAGAGGAAGAGAAAGAGAAGACCGATGCGGAGAAAGACAAAGCTACGGAGAGGAAGAACAAACGACAAAAGGCAATAGCTGCACCTATATCGATCAAGGAACTGCTGGAAGGTCTTATCCCTTACTCGGAAAGACATTTCACGCGTGTTGACAAGCTCGTCCAGGAGAGTTATATGCTTGATTATGTCTTGGGAGAGATGGATGGAGGGTTGTTCGGTGGTGAGGTGATGGAATTGGATGCGGTAGAGGAATAGTCAAACCTTGGGTTCGGGATACACCGGTCAATATCATGTATGCATTGTGATTACCACAACATCGAACGGACACAGCTATTTGCGCGCAGAGTCAGTCATCTATGCTGCGCGGCGGCGCCCATCCATGCATTCCTGATTTCGGCCAATTGTCATCTGTATACGTACGTCAGTGGCCGGGCTTTGCAGCGTACGCAATTTCGTCGCCACTGACTGTACAAGATGGACATGGTTGCATGTGGACGGGGAAGTGATATAAATGAAGCATAAATGCTTGGCAGGTGGAAAAGGGAGATATATTAATCATACTAAGGCACATTCAGATCCCGAACTATCGTTTGTTATTCTTTTCCCACTCCAACTATTTTAGTCAGACACCTCGCGTATATTCTTCACATGGAGGTGTTGCTATATCCGACTCATCAACTCGCCACCTACCTGAACTTATTGGCACTGTAAACTGTCTGTTGACTACACTAATTCAAACTTGAGGACAGCTCAGCTCACCTCGATATGCCGTTACACTTTCCTCACCTCGGTCATCATCACCACGATGACAACAAGAAGAAATCCTCCTCTTCACGAAAGGAGAAGGAAGAACCTCCCGCTTTCATAACTCTAGCTGAAGATGGAAGACGACAGTCCATTGCGCCGTCGGTATCTTCGTCGAACACACCGAGCGGTACGAGTCCCAGTACACCTGGGAATGGGAGTGATCCGTCTTCGCCAAGTATGACACCCCGTCGAACGAGTTTCCAAACCGCTCGTCCGAGCACAGTTGGTACGAGTGGTCATCCTCCGCAACAACGAACGTTCTCTTCCAGTTCTGGTGTCTCTCAACAATCTTCCCAGTTGCACGGTATACTTCGAAATACACCAATGACCAGTCCTTCTGTCTCTGGATCAGAATACACTTCTTTCACTGGAAATAGCTCCTCGACACCTTTTGCGAACATGCACAAGCGTATGTCTTCCCTCGCTTTCGACAGAACGGATACGATCGAATCTACACGTTCTGCTTCATCATTCGTCACCGACGATCATTACCACTCTGATCCGGACCATGATCATGATCATGATCATTCCGGACCTTCGACACCAGCTACTTCCATATCATCATTCAACAATACGCATTGTCCTCTACCCGCTTCAAATGCGAGTCAACGTTTTCCCTTTTTCATGATGACCATCTCGTCAACTTCGACATTATCGTTCATCGCGCTACCGTTGGGTATGAGACCGATCGTGATCGATTCAATCAACAGAGCTTGGAAAAAGGGAATTAGCAAGATGTCGGAAGTGGACTATCAGTCAGAACTGATGAAGAGACACAAGGATAAGGGTTGTGAAGGTGGGGTATGGGAGATCACACTCAAGGGAGAAGCGTGGATGCCTACTAGCTCGGAACAAGTCTCGTGAGTGACGCAGTGCTTCACCTAGGCAAACACTTAGCCCTGCATAGCTGACGACTTGAACCTATGCACCGTGCAGATCAAAACGAATAATGATCAACCTGTTGACTGACTTTGCAAGAGAGGGGTACAGTCTCACCTCGTCCTTCCGTACTTCTGCAAAGGGTTAGTGTGTCTTTGCAGTATTGTCGTTCCGTCACTCCCTTTTATACGCCCCAGTAACACGGAGCTCACCCTCTCTGGCTTAAACGACCATGTGCTGACACTCGCTTGTGACCTTCCCGCAGATTCAGGCAAAGATACCCTCACGTTCCTGCGAGATGAACCCGACCCGGACCCTATCTTTTTCGCAGTTGCGTTCTACTCGCACGATCGAATCTGGATCATTGATGCAGAAGCAGATGTCGGTCAAGCTGTCGAAGAAGGGATCAAGAATTGGTGGATGGACGGTGTGAGAGATGCTAGAGTGAGAGAGCGACATTGTAGAGAATTGAGATTAAAAGGTGCTCCTTGTGAGTGTATTCGGGTCGTACTACACATAATATCATCCTGATAGCTGAAACCTTTCGCTTCGCTCTGCAGGGACCGCGCATTCTACTACTTCGTTGATATCTGCACGAGTCATCCATCTCGTCATTATCAAGACTATCACACACACCGATACGGGCTACGACTTTGTCGGCAGTATCGATATGGCAGACAAAGAGGAAGGTGAGATGCCAGTAACCTTTTACAGAAGGAGATGGGGGAGGGAGAGAGCCGTTTGGAGCTTGCCAGAGCCAGAGAGGAATGGTAGTCCTGCCAGCGCCAATGGGAATGGTAATGGTAATGGTAATGGGTTAGGATATGGTTCAAGGGAGAGTCTATATTTGACCGATACGAGGTTGACTGCTGAGTAAGAGCGCCGTCGTTATACGAACGCAAAGGAGGAAGGTATGATAGTTGAGTCTGAAATAGATGCCTGTCTTTCCTATGTTTAGTCCAATTATTACTTGTACGACATAACACATGTGATCTGTTGAAGATCGCCGTTCTGCGTCTCGCTAAATTGAGTCAGATGCCACTTCTGCTATCACCGACCTATGCTGCATGCAAAAGAAGCGTAACCTATCCAAAGCTACAACGCACAACGCACATACTGTCTTTTCTAAAGCGTGTATATGTAGGTATTTTGTATGGTGTATGATGCGGGGTGTGTTTCGGTCTATCAGAATCGGAATATAATATCGATACACTTTGACTACGACTAAGCCTCTTCTTCCATCTCGTCCGTCTCCGCCGTCTAGTCTGTCCTTTCCTCCTTGTGGCTCAAGCCCTTGATCCAGTATCAGTGAAGCCTTGCTATACCACATCTTACTCTTCCGCTTCGGTTGCTCTTCCAAATTGAACCGAGAACGGATCCTCTCTCACCGCACTTCTAGTCTTCTCCTTGCCTTCTCCTTCTTCATCACCCTTCGGAACGTACGGTGTGGGCGTAACGTCCCCGCTCCCTTCGTCAGATCCACTCAATGCGCCAAGTTGCGAAAAGGACGATCCCACTTTTGTTGATGGTCCATCACTCGGTCTCCGAAGAGTAATAGATGGCGATGAAAGGGGATGAGTCGAATTAGAATGGATCTCGCTCGTGTGCGATCCTTCATCAAAACTCTCAGATACCGCTTTCGTCGGGGTACCACTCCCAGACCCAGACCTCAAGGTCGATGGTTCTTGTTGTTTCGTTCGAGACTTCAATGTTGGCGTCAACTCTTTATTCGTTGAACCGAATTTAGATCTACCCTTGGAAGGAGAACGATGCGAAGGTGTCTTCTTTGCCGCAGATGATTCGTCCTCAGAGTCTGATTCGTTCGAAGATGCGTTCGATGCGGCCGAAGCGGAAGCTCTGGCAGATTCCGCTGCTGCCGCTGCCCCCCCTCCAGTCGATGAAGAGGCAGAAGCTTCCATACCGCCAGTGAACGGCTTTCTTGAGATTGTTGGCGAAAGACTCGTCGAATTGTCCCCTGGTTTCTTTGATCTGTCTGGACGATCCGCCGGTTGAACCTCGTATGGAACACCTTTACCTTTCCCAATCCTTTCGAGATCCACCTTCTTCACGGTATCCCTCACGTCCACCGCATCGTCTTGCGACAAAGCATCGGCTAAACGTTCAATCATCCTAGGCACATTGCTTGCCACCTCGGAATAATACGCTCCAACAACAAACAGATCGGCAATGATTTGAGCGAGACCAAGTCGGACATCGACAACATCTTGTGATAATCGAGGAAGAACGGGTAAGAAAAAGTCCTCAAAGGCCGATCGGTTCGGAGGCGGTTTGACAAATTCACGAAGACATCGAACAAATGTAAGACGCTGCTTGAACGAAGATGCGTCGCCAAGATCAAGCAGTATGTCTCGGAATTTCTTCGCGATTTTCGAATCAGAACCAAGCACTTCGTACGCCTTTGGAATCTGTATGACGATGTCAGTTCTGATATATTCGAGTAATCAAAGCCGTGCTACTCACTCCTTTGGTTGCCGCATCTCTCACCGCAGCAAAAGGATCCAATAAAGCATCTCGCATCATCTCAAGGACTTCGTCCACCTCGTGCCCTCCATGGAAAGTCTCGAGGAAGCTCGATATGTGGAGCGCCAATTTCTCCCGCGCTCTCCATCCGCCCAAGGTACCAGCCTTCCATCCTGTCGCGAGGTGATCGAAAAGCTCCCATCCGATATCTTGGGGGACGGAAGCGATGACGACGTTGACATGTTCATAGATCCGTTCACGTATCTCTTCTGTATCTTCTAACAGATTACGGTACACTGGCAGAAGATCTTGTACGACCTGATCGGGGCGAAGGATCTTGGCTAGCTCGTGCAAACAGGACGCAGTAGTGCGTGTAACTTTGTCGCCGGCGCGTGCTTGAAGACGAACGAAAAGGTCCCGGATCTCGGACCAACGGTCAGAACCAAGCGTAAGACAAACCCCAGGGAACTGAACAAGGATGTCAGGATCTGCTACCGAGCCCAAACATATCGATGAAGGGTAACTCACGTTGAACATGGCTACCACGTCCCAATCCGAATCTCTCTCGCCATCCATTACTTCTGAGTCATCCGTGTACACATCGAGCAACTCGGGAGGCGGACCCCTCGGGTCTTCGTGAAAAATGTGTATGACTTCTCCAAGCATTTCAAGTGCAGCACAACGAACATCCTCGGTACAAGCTGTAAGGGTCTGAACGGCTTTGATAGCGAAGGAGCGGCGGTAATCTAGAGATTCGATACGTCGACAAAGGGCAGGAAGCGAAAGACAAGCGGATTGCTTGACATGGTCGTTCTCGTCCTCGCAGAAATACTCGAATAGTGGTAACTAGAAGCGGTACTTCATGAGCATCTAATTTTGGGATGGAAGTCATCTACTAATGGCTCACCATCTGATAAACCTGCTCGACGGGAGCCATCTTGGCCAGACAGGACATGGCTACCGCAGCCTCTGCTCGGACTGGGACATCTCCATCACCCGCTGCCAGGACCTCGTCAAAGAATCCATGTTGAACAATCTCCTCGCTCTCATAGAACTCGCAGACTGAGCCAATCAGATTCATCGAGGTCGCGCGTCCAGCCGTGGCTTCTTGAACGAGCTGTAAATGGAAAGCTTCTTGATCACGCAACTCCTCATCGGCGACATCGGAACCTTCTAAGAGCAGTTCAGGCATCTCCGTAGATAGTTGACCCATACCGATGATGATACCTTGGAGCAGCTCATGTTCGACCACCGATTTCGCTTCCGACGTGAACGGGCGAAGGTCGTGTTGATGCGGTCCGGTTTGAGTCGCAAACGATCGTCTCTCGTCCGGTTCAGGTTGCAATGCAGCTTGACCCCACGTTTCCAGTGTGATCTCACCATGACCCCTCAATCGTCCCAAGACAGCCACGACGCCATTGCGCACTGACTCTGAGATCACTGGGTTTTGGTTCAACAGCAGAGATCCCACCAGTGGCGTAAAGAAACTGACGGATAAGACTGGTCGGTCCACCAATATCCCAGAATCTTTGGTGTAACCGGTTTCTCCGAAATCGTCGTCCGTGTGAGGCTTGATGAACAATCCTGGACTATAGGCCGTCTCCTGCGATGAAGTCGATAAAGATGAATTGGGTGTACTAACGTCGATTGAGTCATCGGCAGCCGGGGAAAAGTTGGTGGATCCAGGCCGCGTGCGACTGGAGCTACTACTGATGCTACTCGACGGTCCAACGCTGAGCGGGCTGATCGAAGAACTCGAGCCAATTATTGGCATGGCATTCTCTGCGATCTCTTGCGGAGTTGGCTTTGGCACAACGTTCATCCCCTCGGAGGTAATGGTCATCGTTTCCTTTCGTGGCTCAGCCGGTCGATCCAAAGTCCGCACAGTCTCGTCTGGTTCCTCAATCACTTCGACTCCTCCCTCACCATCATCCACGGAAAGCTTGCAGGTCGAATAGAAATACCACAATATCCGGTGTAGCTCTGACGCAAAAGCTTCTTTGACCGACTCGTCGTCATCCATTGAGAATCCGCTCAACAAGGGCAAGACATATTCGACCGATTCGCAGGGGTCGACATCGTTGAGTAGATCACCAAGCACTCGAGCTACGTAAGCACGATGGAAAGGGTATTCGCTCTTGCTGAGTAAGAAAATTCTTTCCAGAGTGTTCAAGCCCTCGTCATCGAAGGTGACATCCATGTGTGTTTCTCCTTGAGGTAAGACATCGCCTTCGTCAACAAAGTCCTCTTCGTCCATGAACGCGTTTTCTCCGTTCGCACCAGGCCAGAAAGGTGTCTCAGGCATCTGCAAGGCGTGGACCGGCGGCCTATTCGATGAACTCCACGAGCTGTCCTCTGACTCGAGATCTGGGATGCTACTCGTCGGAACAGTCGAGAAAGGTAGAGCTCGAGGCGACCTTCTCGGACTCCTCGTCGGATCTGCAGAGTCAAAATGGTAGCTGCTGCCTTGAGACTGGTCAGATGATCTTTTATCTGCATTTGGAGACTTGTCCAATTCGGCTGTGATGCTGAGAGTACGGTGAAATGAAGGAGGCACGGTCGACCGACTCTTGGTGTCATAATCTGACAGAGCACGACGAAGGTTGGCCGGGCGAGCAAGTGGCGCAAAGAGTGGTGGCGAAGGCGACCGGTGACCCAGGGGTGGGAACGTCTGGACTTCAGGTCGCGTGTCCGGGTCGAAATTGATAGGTACGGGTGGAGCAACTGGTGGAGGGAGTGCGATCGGCGGTAATGAGGAGGATGATCCCAAGGCAGACGGGTCATCATCTTGCTTAGGTGAACGAGCTGATTTCGTCGGTGATGTCTTGTAGTAGTCTGATGGTCCCGCCTCCGGGGGGTCCAGAGCGAAGGGTTGTGATGACATGACAGCGGAAAGGCTGTGTCCTCGTGGCCGTCCTTTTGTCAACGCAGAGACCGGCGGCGAAGCGGCAGTGTTCATCGGTCTATTTGGGGGAGCAGCAGCTGGAAGCTCCGGATCGGGAATTGGTGGTGGAGACGACGACTGCACCGGACTAGCAGGTCGACCAACCTCCGAAGACAACTTAGTAGGTCGTTTCATCGGACTTTTAGGAGGGCTCCGATTCAACGAAGAGATTCGTTGTTGCGTTTTTTCAAAGTTCAGCCGCCCTTGAGGACTATTCGAGCCAATAGAGTTGGACGCCGATGAATTCGACAAAGATCTGCTGTGTCTGGAGAGACCGATTGACATGGGCCCGGCACCTGGTGGAGAATGAGCCAGAAGTGGGACATCAGAGGTGATAGACTGTCTCCGACCGCTTTGAAACATTTCATGTGGATGATATAAGGTCTCGTTGACTGGGGACGACGGTCCAGCTCTGGGGGAAAAACGGAAAGGTATGGCACCGCCAGGAATCGGCGATGAACCTCCTCGATTTGGGGAGACCGGGTCATGTGGGTTAATGATCGGCGAGGGAGGTTTGCGACTATTCGCTGGGTTGTTCGAGATCGGTATGATCGCAGGAGAAAAGGAGGGGGTGACGAACGGTGAGACAGGAGCGATCGGGAAGCGTGACGGAAGAGGCTCCGGAGGCGCGTTCCGATGATTAGACCCAGGTGCCGGCCACTGCAACGCCCAGCGATTAGATCAAGTTAGAGTATAATGAAGATGCAACTTACAACACTGTCCCAGGCATGCTCAATTGGCAGGTCCTGCTCGTTCTCCAGTTCCTCCAAGACACCGGAACTCAATCGTCTCGACCTACTCGATCCTGCTCTTTCCAGCGCCTCCAATTCTCCTAGCTCCTTGTCAATGTCGCGAAAGATCGGTTCGGATGGAGGAGTCGCACTGATCAAGCTCATCTTGAAGCCTTCGTTTCCTGATCCTGAAACCGAATTACTCCTACTCCTCATGAGGGCGGGCGTGGAGGTCGAACTCTCCGATAGCAGTTTCTCCCTCGCCTCAGCTAGATGTTCCCCACCTTCAGATTGGTTGGAAGATATAGAACTGTTCCCTGAACCCGGGGTATTGATGGAATCGCTCGAAATTCGATTGATTGAGGGGAAACCAGGACGTTGCAGACCGGTCGGAGAGGTGATTTGAGGATGCGAAGGGGGTGCTATGGGCGGTGGATCGTAGGGCCGCGAGAACGCACTGAAGGTAGTGGGAGAGTTCGTAGTACTGCCTGGAGGTGGGGAGATGCTAGCAGCAGGAGAATCGAGAGGGAAGTCTGCCGGAGGATTGAAGTCGGGTGGTGGAGGAGGGGGTGACATCAGACCTCCTGAATCGTTGGGATTCGGGCTGGTGGTCGACGATCCTCCTGTAAAGGGAGTTAGCGGTCATCCTTTATACACAGGTTATCTAGCCGCCATCAAACAGTCTATACATGGATTTCCACGTGGACCCTTTGGTAGTAGCAAGCCGTAATCGACGACAACTTCGTCCGACATGAACAAGGGAACAACAGCGTCATGTCTCCCTCATTCTCCCGAGAATTCGGTGTCGTCGGGTCGATGTGTGACTATACGACATAAGGAATCAAGCTTACCGGATGAGGATGGCCGACCACTCCCCCCTCCTGACGAATCATCCCCTTCTCTCGACTCCATCTTTACACAAGATGCGTGATCGATGTCCACCGATCACTGGTCCGAACTGATGATCTGGTCTTATGTATACGTCATGAGATGCTAAGAGTTGATCACGACCTGATGCTTGGTATGAGATTTCGAAACGGCGAGCTGAGAGTCGACGTGAAGAAATTTGAATGGATTGACTGAATTGTAACCTCGAGGTAGCGAGTGCTGCTGAGTGCGTGTTATTATTATTAATCGGCCAATTTGAGTGTTCGCTTCGCTTTCGGGATGTGGAGCCGATCAATCGTTGGATATTGGACAAGAGGGCGGAATCTAGTTAATATCGAAGTGCTAAATGAAAGTTTGTTTTGGTATGTATGATTTTGTGTTGTGGATGGCAGGAGAGATGTAGGGATTGATCTGTTATTGCTGTATGAAATGATAGCAGCTGCGAGCTGTAGAGAGAGCGAGCGATAGACTGGGCAGCGAGGAGATGAGTTGATGATGATGGTGTGTGTGTGTATGTATGTATGTAACAAAGGTATATCCCCGTTAATGTGGCACCGCTGATTCACTGCAACAAGTATATTTGCCACCCAATAAATCACAATAACCGAACCGAATTTTGTATGCGTGAACAGAACAACGCATTTCTTCATCGCGATACAATGCATAGCATACAGTCAGTACACAGCACACAGCACATGACGCATACCTTTGACAGAACACAAACCTTATTATTCCGAGCAGTTGACCGACTGACTTTTCATGCAGATCTATCTTACCTGATGGTGCTTAGGATGAAACGAGAGAGGGACCATTGATTCTATCGCCACCTGCATTGCCGGACTCAAAGGCGGAGAGGTATGCCCTGAGTGAGAGGTTGTCTCCCTTTAGCGTCATCTGCTTCTTACACTTTTTTGTTGATAAAATAACAACTGTTTATTTACAACCTGGTTCATTGCCTGCTTCCTCCAAACAGTGGTATACTCTGCTCATTCTTCATCGAAGATCAACGACTCGAATCCGACAACAGTAGAACGGCTCTTGCGAGTTGGGCGCGCGACATACTGCGATTTTGTTTGCGGGAATCAACAAGCTTCAAGTGAATTCAAATCACAACTGGACTCGTTCAAACACGAGTGCCTTACGCCTTACGGGAACTTGAATCTGTACCAACCAAACATTCACATCAGTTATCCTCGTTTCCTCATCATCATCTTTCGGCATCGAATGGCAAGATTTGCATTGCTATCTGTACATACATATACGTTGTATATTTGAACTCGCTATCGAGCTCAAAGAACCGACACGCGACATACAGTAGCATAAGGGGATTCACGAGATGTCCCCTACTGCTAAACGCAGTCCCGAAGCATCTTCATCAAGTCGAATACCAGACGCCGCCGCTGGCTTAAGTAACAATACCAGCAGGCAGGAGAGAGGACGAAGTGAGAGTAGACGACGTGTCTCGGTAAAGGGTGAAGAGAAGGATGATGCAGACGGCTCGGTTAGAATCAAAAGTCCGGACACGAGAGGTGGGCCGTCGGAATATGGAGGAAGTATGAGAACGTTGAGTCCGAGGTCTGATAACGCTAGACATGCATCAGCGGCTAGTAGGAAGGTTAGGACCGTACCTCGTGAGTGCACGGAAATCGGGTAGTGTTATGCAGTTAGCGGTCAGTGGACTGACAAGGCGTGAAATGTGTAGCCATGGCAATATATGAACCACCAACACCACCTTCACCTGATCACACTCCACTACCACTCTCGCCTCCCTTAGCTACTTCCGAACAACCCAAACGACGTCGTAAATGGGTCAGATATTCCGACTCATCTAGCTCAGGTGCCGATAGCGATGAGCTGTCAAGTGATGAAGAGCCACCATGGTGGACATTCACTCAACAGGGCATGTTGAAACTGCGACAGAAGAATTTGCATCGGAATGGAAGAGACATAGAGCAAGGTATACTCACGGAGGGTGAATCGGGCAAGGAAGGCGGGAAGGAGAAGATTACTCCAAAGGAGAAGAACAAATCGAGTGGTGGGGTGTTTAGTTCTTCAAGGCGGAGTTCGAGAGACAAGGATGGCATGGGAGGAGTTCCTCCAAGCTCTTCAAGTAAGAGTGGCAAACATCGTAACGATTCCCCTACTCGACAGAACAGCAACAATAGCGCCCACAGACTCCTTCAGCCTGCTCCAATCCGATTTACCGGTACTCAAAACTTCTTTCGTCGAAGCAGCAAGATGGATGCAGGGGCCTCTCCTGAAGATTCAGTCCCTTCACTGACGGTCTCCGTACCTCCCAGACCCTCTTCAGCGCCGACCTCACCGACCATCGAAGCTCCTAGTCCTGGTCTGACTACGCTCGTGGACGGAGTAAGCACGCGATTACCGTCGGACGAAGGACCCGTCCCAGCGTTGGACATGCCCATTTCCCCACGCCGTGCGGCAAGACGTCAATTGACTGCTCCTACCTTCCCTCGCTTCTTTAAGCGTGAAAACAACACCGATGACGAAGCTCCTCAGGAGATCCTGACTGATTCAGAGATCGTGCCCTCTGCATCGAACAGAAGGAAGCCTCGACCAAAATCCACATTGTCCAACCCTGTAGTCGTCGTCGACGACTCTGGGGACGGTACCGGCACGGGTACGCCCACAGATATGGACAATGGCGACGAAACGCCAAACGGCGGGACATCCCCACCAGATAGACCCAAGACTCGACGAAAAGCCTCACACATGCTTCGATTGAATCTGCCCCCTCCAATGACGAGACACTTCACCAACGGTTGGCCGCATGCTGGTAGTTGGCAGGATGCTTTGTATGGGTATTACGATGAGAACGATGCAGGAGGCATGCGACCGTCAAGATCGAGAAAGGCAACGAGAATGAATGCGGATGGTTTAGCTGGAGTACCCAGTCCGACTGCTGAGGAAGATGGGTCGGCGCCAAACGAGCCTGAACCTTTCACGCCAAAAAGGGCGTCATTTGGCGAGGAAGTCACCGGCAATGGTGCGACCCCCGAACGCAACGATAGCGACGAGAAGAAGAAGGTGAACGCCGATGGGGGCTTGAAGAAAACGAAAACGAAACGACAGAAACGATTCCGACAAGCCCTCGCACCTCCCACACCCTCTGGTCTCGGTTTCACGCCATCTACCCGGACAGGTGGAGCCGATGAGTATCCATGGAATGAAGGGACCGATCGCGAAGCTGGTTTCGATTGGGCGAACGGTGCTGCTCGGAAGGAGCTAGGTGTGTCGCAGAATGGCGCTGCGGATCTTACGAGATCCGAAACGCGTGTGACTGGAACCGACACCGAGAAAACGGACAGTGTTCGAGCTGGACAAGGGAAGAAGAAAGGTTGGTGGCCGCTCGGTGGGAGAAAGCGAGGACCGGACGGGAAGAAGACAAAGTTGAAGAATGTGGATTCAGACTGGAGAAGAAGGTACAAGAGGATGTTATTCCTCGATGCGAGGGTGACGATTTGGATCAGGGCCATGAATCTTGCGGTCGTTGTTGCTGCACTTGGTGAGTACATGTGGCCGCGTACGGATATCTTGAATGCTGACTTGGTGGGCTGTTTGCGTCTCATAGGTCTCGCAATAGTGATTCGAATCGACTTGATCAAACTCAGACTACCCGGTCTCATCGGTTCCTCCACGACCCTCATCATGGCTTATTCCTGCCTGACAATCCTCCACGTTCTCACAGCGATCTATCGAGAATACTTCGGTAAACCGATCGGATTATGGGGTCTTCGATCCAAAATGTTATGGGTCTGCTTGGACCTTCTCTTCGTCGCGCTATGGTCTAGCGCAATGTCTCTCGCTATCAACGACCTGATCGCGACTCCTCTGGAATGTACAGCCGGCGGAGCTTGGTGGCGCGACGGTCTAGCGAGGGAATATGCGGATCTTCTCAACGATCTGACGAAACTCTCGGTACATAACAATATAACCACATCGTCAATCGCTAGCGTTTCGTCCATCTCCCAAACGTTGGGTATCACGCTACCCGCCTCAGTGATCAATTCGCCGTTGACCCATCAGGTCTGTAGGAGACAGGCAGGATGTATAGCACTCAGTCTTTTGGCGTTGATGTTGTATGGTGGAAATATGGTCCTGAGTCTGTTTAGGATCTTCGAGACGGTCAGGAGGACAGCGAATGTCAGTAGGGCCGTGGTGGTGTAGCGTCGCGTGCGGAGGGGAGTGGATCTGAGGGGACATGGAGGTATGTCAAGTCGAGAGGTGGCATTGGAAGGAAGGCAGGGGAGGCCTATCTGTATCGCATCAAATTACATCACATCACGAATACACGTAGCATCTCATGACACACGGGTTAGATAGCATCTTTTTTCATCATACATACACGTAACACAAGTAGCATGTTGTTCTTCATGACCCATTTATACAAGATCTATGAACATGTACAGAACGAGCTTTAAACGAGTACAAATTGCATACTACCACAATACCTGGATGACATAACCAATATACACTGAACCCAAATGTCCCAAATCGATCCGTAACATCCTGACCCGACCCGCAATTGCGGAACTATCTATCGCTCTTCAAGGGGATACAACTCGCCATAAGTCGGTGGTAGATGTATTTCAGTACTTTGTCCTCCTATTGACTCATCATCTACATCTTGATCCTCTCTCGAGATGCGGACCGCACCACCATCACGATGTCTCACAAACGTATAACCACGCTGTACCCCCCCTCCTCTTGTCTGTTCTTCTCTTCGCGCGCTACTTGGCGTTTCACCCGCGTCGCCTCGCATGAGAACATCATCTTCCGTTCTCCAAGATCGTACTGAGGTCGAAGGGGAGTTGGCAATACCGCTGTCTACACCACCACCACCACCACCACCACCTCGTCTCGAGTCGTATGTCGGTGTTGGCGAAGAAAGAGTTTGGTACGTGTTTGAGGCGGACGGATTTGATTGGGATTGAGAATGGAGGTCCGAGAATGGTGAGAGTAAATTACGTGTTGTGGTTGTTCCAGAAGTCATCGTGCCGTTCAATCTCGTCCATCCGCCAAAGCCAGCACCGCCTGAAGTCGGGGTACGGGTGGAACCACTACCGCCACTCCATTCTGTTCCACTCGATGGACCTGCTTCAGTCTTCGTATCCACCTCCAATCTAGGCCTCGCAGTTGTAGGAGGGACAGCTACATAAGTACCTTGTAAATCCCTTTCTGAATATTCTGAATTGACACCTTCGCTATATGTTGATAGGGTACGAGCATAACTCGATCCGTCTTGTGCTAACATGTCAAACTCTGAATTGTCCGTATATATCGATTCGGAGTAACTCGTCGCAACGCTAACACCAGGAAGATGATGAGAAGGATCTCCGAATGGACCCCGCCGGTCGAGAGCTGCTGCTGCTCGTGGTGGTGGGGGTATAGGCAAGACGACAACATCTTGTATATCTCTTTGTAAGATACGTTGTGGTTGTGGTTGTGGTTGTGGGTGTTGTTGTCGTCCAAATGTTGATGAAGGTAATGGTGTAGGAGTATTGATACTTTCCCTCTTTCCCCATCCCTTTCCCGTCCTGGAACGTTTCTCCCCATCTCCTGGGGTGTAGTTCAATCTCCTCCTCCTTCTCCTATACAGATAACATCCTAATACCATCACGACGATACCCAGAGTCACTCCCACGGATGCGATGACAGCAACCGTTGTCGATACTGGTTTTTTCTCTCCGACGTATGGAGAAGCAGATACGTCGGCGGCAGACGCTGCGGAAGTGACGGAAGTCAAATTGGTATTGGAATTGCCATCTCCGTACGAAGAACCATTCTCGATCTGTTGGAAAGAAGGAGTGGATGTGGGTGACGGCGACCGATTTGCAGCAGCAGAGTAAACCACCCAGCTCGAAGGTGAAGCGGTCGCGGACGCGGAAGACGAATGAGTTCTGGAGGTAGTGGTGGAAGTCGTTGAGGGGACGTAAAAGTTTCCGCTTGCATCGATATAGTCGATAGTCACAATCGAACTCGTAGTCTCTGGCATAGGGATGATTTCGATGGTGTTGCTGTTGGTGTCGTTGGACATGATGGGCTATCGTAATCTAGTATGGTTGGGATGGAGCGAGTGTACCCTCAAGCAAGCGATGCCGAGGTCGAGCGAGACGATACCAAATTTTACTTGCTTTCTTTCTTCTAATCCTGCCGAGAGTAATAATATCTGCGAGTATCACCGACTGTCAACTCCTCACACACCACTATAGATTGGTCGATGGATTGTTACTGTTACAAAGGATGTAAATGGTGAGACTCCAATTTTGTGAGAAACGATAGCAACAAATGAGTGACAGTGCGAGAACAGAATTGTTCTCAGGCTCGGTCTCGCGCACGAACGGGGATCAAAGTGATGCACGGGACTCAGGGTCCTCATTCCGGGGTTGACCTTTACCTAATATCCCGGAACGTCCGCTGCGCATCTTCTGTTCCCTCCTCCTCGCGTTTGAGACGTTCCTTTACTAATGCCACGGTCGAGGCCAGGCCAGGGCATGTCATCATAACATTGTGATTTGTGCATGATATATAGTCGTCAGACTTACTCTGCTATAACTCCCAAAACCCCCAAATGATATACAACACGACTCGTTTCTCATGTACATAATTACAAGCTTATCGCCACATCCCTTCTATATCACACCACCACCCTACTGCTTCTTCCTCCGCCACGTCCATCGCCTCGACAGGAGGCAAGACATCCCCACTCAAATCAGGACCAATCGTACGTCGCTTCAAGACGCGTTTCGCCACGAGGTGGTGGAGAATCTCGTTCATCTCCATTCTGTCCAAGACCGATTCCATCTTTTCTCGTAAGAGTCGCTATACCAGCACCCTTCCAAGTCAGCTCAACACGCTTCGGCACGTATAGAATAGATGCACACACCTCTGTCAAGCCTGGACGAGTCACGACATGAGTTATCACAGCGTTGGCAGCGCGATTCCACTCTCCTTCCATGAATTGACCATATAGGTCAACCCAGCGTCGAGGTGAGGTGACTTCTTCAATCCCTGGATTTGCTTCCCCTTCGCCGTTGACTCCATCACGAAGACGCGTCTTGATGGCCCAGCTCTCCCAATGATCTCGGGATACAAGACGAGCGGTATCGTAGCCCGCCCAGAACACTTGGGATTCTCGCTCCGGTTGCCGAGAAGCAAGATAGGCGAGAGCCAGATTGACACTGGCGGCGGAGCTTCGTAACATTTGAATGAGATCCGGCTTGGTGATCCCCTCAGCTCCAGCAGCGGTGACTACAGCGATGATCTGAGTGATGTTTTGTTGTACTTCGGAAGTGGGTTTGATGTCAACGTCCCATGAAATGAGCGATTTGGCGGCGTTGGGATCAGGTCGTGCTGTATCATTATGGCGCGAAGACGTGCCTTCCAGACGTTTCACTCGGAAATCAAACTCGTACACGTCGTCGTCTAGAGAGTCATGAGCCACACGCTCCATCCGTGAATGGAAGCATGAACTCACTGAGCTTCCGCGTGTTGTAATGATCGGCCTCAAAGCTGATTGTCGGGAAATCTTCGACCTTGAACTCAAAGTCAACCTGATGGGTAAAGGCATTGTCAGCTGCACATACTCCACATTTACCAGCAGGTTTCATTCACCTCGTGATTTGAGACCATGTTCATCAACGCTGCTAGCTCTCCTGGTTTACCAACCAACGGCCATTCGACACCATTCTCGTCGTTGGCGATTTTGTGGTATAGACCGCTGGCGTCCCAAGCCAGATCGTTTGGGAGAGCACCATCGCTGAGCTGATGCCACCTGTGTGCATGTGTCAGCTATTAACCTGAACTTTAAGAAGAATAGACTCGTCAGCTGTACATGGCGCCACTTACTGCTGTGTGAAATCGTAGAATCTTCCCGCTGTACTTCCAGAAGTGTACTGCTTCTTGAACACTCCCTTCTCCACCAGATCATTGATCGCAACGTCATAGGCCTGCGATCCCCATGTCTTCAACAGGCGATCTCCCTCCACTGGGTCATATATCTTCGAAGGTGTACCGACGATCATCTGCAGCGATCATATCAGCCCCATACCTCATATCTGTCCTTCTAGCAATTGTGCTCACTTTCAAGGTAGCCTCCAGGACACCCCTCTGTCTGCTCTGTTCTGAAGGACTGATTTCCCTGACCGATGGCTGCTCGTTGTACAACGGCAGATGAGCGAGTTGGGTCACCCTGATCTCTTCTGCCGAAAGCGAGTCGGCAATGTTATCAAAGGTATGTTCTTCAACTTTCACATAGGACCACGCTTGTTCAGCCACCAGGTTTGACACTTCAAGAGGTAAATCTGGTGCTTGAGCGATTTCTTCAAAGTCTGTAGAAGCAGCAAGTAGTTTCCTAGGTAGCCCAAATGCAGGTCAGTATCAGACACCCAGCTCAACTTGAACGTAAATTACTCACAAAGACTTCTTGTCGACTTTTGACCTCAAAAACTGTACATGACTTTTGAGATCAAACTCTGTCGAACTGTCCACGTTCTCGTCGGGCAACTCTGCCGTCCCTCGATAATCCGTCCAAACATCGAACCAAGCTTGTTCCAGCCTATCCAGATACGCCTGTTTGCCCGGTTGCAACACGATTTTCTTCAATCTCGCAAGGAAAGTCTGCGTCGAAACTTCTGGATAGTATTGAGACATTGCCACTCGACCTTTATAGCCGTTCGACCGTGATCGAGCTCGGATGACAGCTTCGGCGTCGAGGAAGAGGTCGTCATCTTCAGCCGTCCACTTATGTTTCGATCGAATTCGGCGTTGTGCCAAAGTGCCTTTGATCAGACCTTCTTGTAAGCTATAAGAAAGACTATCTTGCATTGAGATTGGACTTACCCTTGGGGGCCTTCTTTTTTTCCGCTTTTGTCCTGGTCCATTTCAACTTCGGTGCCAACGACCTCTGCCTCTCTTGATTCTGTTTCTTCCTGTCTTCCAACATCTTCTCTCTCTCCGCATCACTCATTCCTCTACACAGATCCCATATTCCTGCCCAATGATCCAGCATCGCATTGGAGATTGCCATCTGCTTCGTACTACTCGTAGACATCACCGTCTGTCTACTTACAAACTCCAACATCTCCATAACATACGGAACGCCCTTCCTCTCCGCGGCAGATTGGACTCTGGCTTCCCATTCTCGTCGATTAGCTTGTTGTCGCTCGGCAAGTTTCTCTCGGAGAGAGACTTGGATCCTCTCTTGACGCTCCCTCGCACGAATAGCGGTTTCTCGTAGACGTTCGGCTCGACGCGCAGACTTCTCACGAGCCAAAGCGACTCGACGATCGAGCTCCGATTCGACGTATGCCGGCGGTAACGCATACTCGTACGCCAGATCCTCGACTTGCTGACGAGTAGTGATCAGTCTCTGGCCATTCTTCCAATCGATACCGGCATTGAGGGCCTCCTTCTGTACTTGAAGCAGATGTATCTCGTCTCTCCAACGAGTTCGATGTTGGAGCATCTTCATGTATTCGACCCCAATGTCAGCTGTCTCCGTGAACCTAGCGGTTGTCGGTAATCCCGGTGTGATGTGATGTGTGACCTTGCCGGAGATGTCGACTTGACCTTCCAATGACGCTTCTTTGATCGATTGCCAGAGATTGTCCAGATCCGTTTGGTCTTTGGTTGGCACAAGGCCGAGCAATGGCGGAGAATCAAGCGCGATGTGGTATACTGGCGCATAGTCATGCACAAGATAGTATGTTGACCACATGCCAGCTTCTGCCATTTTGAACCCTCCTCCTTGACCCATCGGCGATTGGTCCGCAAAGAGGTCCGCGTTGGCGGCATCCGTTGGCGTAACTGGTGAGATGATCTTCAAAGCGATCAAAATCTGCAACAACGTTGCCAGCTTGGTTTTGGTACCATGGCCACTGAAGCCTCCAGGCGGTTTGAAGTGTTTCGGAACTTGTTTGACCTTGAGAGCTCGGTGTGCAGGATCGTGCATCCACTCTTCGAGTTCTTCATTGAATTGTAGTGTGAGCACACAGGCGAACCAGTCGCCGACGGTGATGTCTTCGAAAAGCAGCGGAAGGGCAAAAATCCGTGGCGAAGTCGATATGATTGAAGTCGAGACCTCCGAGAAAGCTTTGATGATTGCACGATGCAAGACCTGAGCTCGGATACATCGACCAGCTTTCCATCCATACAGCTGAGAAACGACATTGATTTCCTTCACAAGTGCGGCTCTTGTTTCAGAGTAAGGACGATGACTTTCGGTCTGCGAACCGCTTCTCGGTCTGTATGTAACCATCTTACTGGCCGTTCGAGGTGTAGGCCCCCTGATTTCCGTGAACGGCGTGTTGGGTAGACTTGCGGTAGGGCGACGATGCTCTTTCTTGAGAGGGGTAATGATCTGATTCATCGATGCCGACATGTGTCTGATGTAGTCCTGTCGACGTTCATCCGAGAGATCCGAAGTATATATCACGATCGTTTTGACCCATCGACCAGTCTGGGTTGGGGTCGTCACAATGGTCTCCTTAACACGACCGTCCTTGAGTAAGGAGCTAATTACTTTCTTGACGTGACTGCGATCCATACCGTAGGCCACTGTTGGCGCATGGGGATGATCGGTGCCTGCATGTTTGTGCGCCCAGTCTCGATGCTCGCTCTGCAGCTTGGTGTTCATCAAGATACCACCCGCGTCCACCAGAGATTGGTATAGTTCGTTGGCCCTCCTGATCGTACCAAGATCAATGCGGGTTCGTGACCCTGCGAGAAGATCGTTAGAGAAGCGTAACAGGTGTGTCAGAGCGACTGAGACTCACCGCTCGCAGTGATCTGCTCCTGCCTTGCAAGCTTTGACGTCTGACGGGACAAGGGACGTGGCGTACTCTGCACCTCACGCAGAGGCGTACCCGCGACAGAGCGATGTCGTGAACTCTCCGCTGACGTGGGGATTTCACTTCTGTCGAAGATCTCAGCTGAGTCAAAGCGCCGAGGGGTTTCAGGTGGCGAGGAAGGAGTTGCAGGCGGAGCCATAGAGGCAGTAGTTGATTGGGGTAAGGCAGAGGCCGGCGTAGGGGGAGCGGTTGATGACGAGGCTATCGCGGTCGGCGCTCTAGCTGGAGTCCAGTCAAGTGCACTTCCGGTCTGTTCCTTTGATCCATCTGCATGCAAGAACGGCTCGTTAGCTGCTGCCGTTGCTACCGCGGCCAATCCCTGATGAGGCGATTCGTCGACTGTGACCGACAACCTGTTTCTGCCAATCGCTCCGACAATGTCTGATGGCAACTCGAACGGTGTCTCTTCCATGAGATTTTGAGAGCTCATGTCGAATATCGATGCCCTTGGAGCAGATTTGCGCTGCGTGGTCTCAGTTGCAGACCCGCCTTCGACCACCGCAGACTCCTTGGCAATGGCCCCTTTCGCTCTCTTTCTCGTTGTTGGCTTGTGTGGAGGGACAGGCAGCTCCGGTCCTGGTGAAGCTTTGCGTTTTCGGGTTCGCTTCGACGCAACCGATGTCTCGGCTGCTTTCGCCGTGTTTGGGCTGACATCCACAGCCCGATCAGTCGTGCTTACTGCGCTCGACTGGACTGCAGGCTGCCCTGATTGTGAAGGTGTAGAGGCAGTTGCTTTTCGATTGATGTCGTTCGCGCCAGCTTCATGTGATCGATCGAGCAGGCCAGAATCTGCGAGTTCGACGAGGATAGATCCGATACTGGTCTCCATCGGAACTTCCGATAGTGGGATCTGATTGAACGATATAGATTGATCCGCTCCCACTGCTGTCGGATGGGACGACTGATTCAGCGCTGGCGTACGAGAGTTTGAAGAGACTGCTGGTGCGACTACTGGCAATGATTGGTCTTCGGCTTCTGTCGAAACCTTAGGTGCTGGGACAGCCGTTGACGGTACGGCTGCCGAAAAAGTGCTCACAGCAACTCTAGTCTCCGCTGGCGCCGCAGTTTGAGGTTCAGCAGCTGCGCTCTTACGACCTCTTCCTCGTTTGGGCATTGGACCGGCTTCTTGCTTTACCTTGATCTTCGGTTCTTGCTTCGCCCTGCCTCGTCCCTTCGATATAGGAGGCGGATCCGTAACCGAGATATCGGCAGGTAGCGGTTCTGCCACCGCCGAACTCGGTTCTTGTCCAGAAATTTCGACCGCAGACACATCGGCACCAGTTTTTTGCGCCGTGATTGGGGACTGATTGTTCCCGGTAGCGGACAAGGGGGCGGCAGGCGCCGCGGATGGCTCCACGGATGCCGCTCCAAAAGGAATCACAGTCGAAGGTCCACCTCCAACAGGAGCAACTTCTGTGATCGCAGCATCGCCCTCATTAACGTTCTGCTCTGGAGCGACCACGTCCTGCTCGTCCACCTCCATGTCGCCTGCATCTTTGTACTTCACTTCCTTCCTCTGTCTCTTTGACTTCCGCACCTCAGGTTGTGTGATCGCCGCCTCCTCTCCACTTCCCTTTTTGGCCTTTCGCTTCCCTTGTTGTTTCGCCTTCGAAGGCCTTGGAGTATTCGCATTGTCATCTGATCCGCTCCCTCTCTGACTTTCTTTCTTGACCTTCTTCTTGCCTCGTCCAGTTGTACCAGAGTGTGCGGCAGCATGCTGTGTTGGGAATTTGAAGTACCATTCCGGCGGTTTTCCGTCGTTGATCGCCTCTTCGCTTGGAGGTGGAGGCGGTCCGATACCTGCGTAACCTAGGGGCGGTTCGACCAACAGATCGCGATGTTTCATGTATATCAAGATGGGAGGAAGATCAGGACGAGAGTATACCGTACCGATGATCCTTCGATTGACTTTACCGTCTTCCTCGACTACATGAACGTATTTTCGTGGCCGACCCCGGATCTGATTCTCGGTTGAATACTTGAAAGGTCTGCCGGTAGCCGTTACGTTGATCAACTCCACATCGTCGTCGTTCTGTTTATCGTTATTGTTGTTGCTTGCCAAGATCTTCTTGATCTTCCTAATTTTCGCAATCTTCTTCCCCTTGATTTTAGCAGACTGACCACCGGCCGTCGGCATCGCGAAGTCGCCCTCCTCAACGTATTGGTAGTAATGGTCAACAGTCGAATAGAAATCCTTGTATGAAATATCGGACCATTGATCTGCGTTTTCCGGTTGTTCGAGGGCTGCGTAGCCTTCCAGCTCTTGGCCCGAGGCGAGCATGAGGTTTTGATAAGCTTCTGTGGTGAACAGACGCAGACGACGTTCTTTCCCAATTGTCTCCATCGTGGAGGACATTCCCAGGGACCACAAGTGCGACGGGATGGGCGCGTTGTCAGCACGAATGACTGCGAAGTCAATGCCTCGCTTTTGCATATAGCTGACATTGTACCATATTTCCTGCAGTCGCTCGTCAGTTATGTGTGTGGTGAGCGCTAGAACGGAGGGAGCTCACGTTGATCGTGATCCCGTTCGCCCCGGCCTTCGCCACGAGCTCAAGGACGAAGTATTCCAAAGACAGGGTGATAGGTATACCACCTGGAGGAGCATATGGCGGCTGTGCGGCAATGACTACAATGCAGGCGTCAGCAGGTGACTCGGCTTGGTCTACGCCCACATTGACGAACCTTCCAGATCATGTCCAGCTTCGACCACTTCTATTTCGACGTCATTGAGTGTCGTTGCCAGTGGTGCGGAGGACAATGATCTGTCCGGGTTGTATTTGACCATTCGGATACAGCTGGTCTCCCTTTCTCCCACGGCGACACGCTCTACTACGCCATCGAAGACCAAAGCATCGATTTGCCTCATGACCGCTCGTCGATGTCTGGTTGATGTAGGACCAGACCATCCCTACGTGAAAGTCAGCAATTGTGCACGCTCACATTGTTGCATATATTATTATACTCACAAGTGGGGTAAGAAGATTTCTTGTCGCCAGAAGATGATTCTTCAGCATGGGATGATCTAACATGCTCAATAGTCTGTGTTTGACTATATGACCTGCCATGAGCTCTGTCTCTGATAAAGGACCAAAGTTGAATCCCCATCCGTCCATCGACCGAGGATCATCCACGTTCGGATCCGCTGGCTCGTCGCCGAGGTCTTCTTCGTCGGCTGCTTCTGCATCATCCACTCCTTGAGTTTCACGTTGTCCTGACGCTTCGAGTTCTTGTGGTAGTACTGCATCAGGCGGAAGCGGTTTGCCAGTCAGGGCGAGATAGTTTGGATTCTGGTCTAGAAAACGGTGGTAAACTAAGAGGTTGGTGATGGACCCGTGAAGGACGCAGGGGACTTTGGCACTACGACATATCACTGTGAGCCTACGTTTCCCCCATAAAAAGTCACTACTTACCATAGACCCATGCCCACCAACACCTTCATAAAGTAATGCATACTCCCTTGACTGGAACCGACCAAAGGTCCCAAGTCGATGGCTGTAATACCTTTCTCTCGGGACATAGCAGTCAGCTGAAGGATGTGAAAGACTACCGCCGTGATTTTGTTGATCTGCAACTAGGATCAGTTCACCGCACGATGAAGATAAGATATGAAACAACCAACCTTTTGATGTGACCCCGTCAGACGATAGTAAATCTCATCTTCTTTACACCGTATCCTCAGTCTTGCTCCCCATTTCGCTGAGAGTCCTCTGAAGTCCGTAGTTGGAACCGTTCCCAGCTCCTCCCCTTCACCCTCCTCCATTCCATCATCTTGAGCCAGGACTCTCAAATAACCCCCATGTCCATTCTCAGCCTTGACACCCTCTAAATCTCCATCATCCTCTTCCCCGACTTCAACTTTGGTCGTCTTGGGCTTCTTCTTCTTGGCCGCTTGTCGTCTGTCATCCAACAGCTGTTTCCCAGTCTTGAATTCCTTTCCAGCGAGCATATATGCCAACTGACGCCCTTTCACACCTTCACGATACAATGACGATAAATCGATGTTCGCCATAGCATGTTGAGGAGGTTCCCAATCGGCAGGGAGAGGAGCTGTACCAAGCTCGGTAGTGCCACCTGGGATGAGGATGGGCGTGGAGGCGACGACAATCTGGATTTGGGGATGCGCACAAAGCAACGTCCAGATGTGAGTGAAATAGTCATGGTCAAGGGATGGGTCGAGTTTGACTAGATGTTGGATGAGACGCGTGGGGTCGGTTCCTTCACAATCAAAGAAAACAAAGTAGTCAGCATGTAATCACACCATCCACTCATAATCCAGAGACATCCATTCTAACCCGGCAGTCCAATTCATTGACCTTCGAGTTCAGAGTGGACCACCTCCACATGCGACCTTTTCACCTTCTTCTCAAGGTGAGGTTCGAACGCACGACCGCACAAACACATTTTTGACTTTTGGGGGTCATTATCACTCACCAACAATACCATCATACGCTATGTACTCGACACAATTCTCCAGCAACTCGTGAATCCGCATTTTCGGCTCATGGTAGACCCCGTAGGGCGATCGTTTGTTGGCGTGTTACTCGAGCTGAAGCGAGGGTGTTAATGATTGATTGATGAGTTGGTGTTTGGAGGAAACTGGTGTAATGCGGAATGAAGGCCGAGTTGACTCTTGATGGGAGGGTGAAACGAACAGTAGATTCGGAATTTGATTCCGCGTTCAACCTTTGTGGCACCCGCAGACCTGCAAATAGACATGTTGGGCATATAGTACATAATGTCCTCCTGAGCTCTCTTACGTCCCCTCCTCTCTGGCAGGACTTGCATGCTACATGTCAACCCGACCGGACATATGGACACGGAATTTTCGATATTACTGGATTTTGGAACCAAACACAACACGAACAATATTTTTGACATCTGCGCCTCAAGTCGAAAGTCACCGCCACAGCTAGAATCGTGCGTCGCAGCAATGTGAATCATCATCAAGAAAATGCATATCGCAATCATGACTCTGCAACAGCTGGTACCTCGGTATCCTCAGCTGCCTCGTTTACCTCTTCTCCAACTTCATCATGATCCGATTCGTGTTCCTCACCATCTTCCTTGCCTTCCTCACCACCTTGCTTCCGTCTCGTCTTCCGTCCACTTGTCATAAACTTTCGTTGGGGAATGACAGCTTCGAATGCCGCTGCCCAGTCCTGTAGCTCGAGATATCGTAGTAAGATCTCGAACACCTGTTTGAAGAGCACCGTCGTCAGCTGTGCTTATCATAATATTCTTCATATCAGTAGGGTAGCTGGGAGACAGACATACCTGGTTGACAGTCAACACTTTCCTCGTAGGGAGATTGGCGAGGTACGTTCCGATTGGTAGTCTAGCAGTTCGAATTCCAAGCTTTTCCGCCTTATCCTGACACAGGTTCTAGACGGTCACAGCAGCACGTCAGTTCCACTCAGTATCATTTGACAGATATCAAACCCACCTTGTATCGATTCCTGTCCACGATTCCACCGATGATGTACACCTCGTCCTCGCTCAACGTGCTCAACTCTTCCTCTGCGTCTGCAGAGAGATACACCAGCTTATGTTTCCCCGCCTCCAATCCTGAAGGAAGATTCGGTCCAGACAAACACCCTTCTAGCCCTTCTTTCTCCGTTGAGGAGGGCCCCTTTTCGAAGGGAGCAGTACTTTTGCCGTCCAGGGCCGACTTCAGATTGTCCAACCCTTCGGACCACCAATAACATCTATTCCATTTGCCCCAGTTGGAGTTAACCATCTTCTCCCACAGTCGAGGTGCGGCAGCAGGTGAAAATGTGGTATGTAGGATCGTTTTGATAGGGAGCTTGGCCGTACGGTTGGTCGAGTATAGATAACCTAGTTGTTGTGACATTGATGCGATTTCCTGCGAATCGAGAACGAAAGAATCAGCTTGAGTCATCAACTTCGCCTTTTTGTCATGTCCTTCTCTCATGATCTCTTCTTTCACTTGTACAAGCACCTCATCTTGGTGTCCCCCATCGACTCGTCTCGAAAAGCTATCACTCACCTGCTCATTCATCAACTCATCAAAACCCAAATCCACCACAACTCCACCACCCCACCCATCCCCTTCTTCCCCATGTTCAGCTTTCCTTCTCGCCACTTTACGTTGTTTCTCCAACCTCTTCCGTCTTTCCACAATCTCTCTCTCCTCTTCTGTCAATGTACCTTCTGCATATCCTTTCGCGAGTTGGGCCGTACGGATTTTACGTCGTTCTTTTTCGGCTGCTCTTTTGAGTGGTTTGACAGCTTCCATTCGAGCCTGACCACGAAAACACGGGTTAAGATCAGCGATCACCATATCACTCCTTTTGAGCTCACCCAAAGGACGGGGTGTGATAGCTGCGACTGGGTGATAAGAAGTCAAACATCAAACATACCTGCTTAGCAGCTCGTTTCATAGCATTCTTGCTCATAGCTTCGGGTCTTGCCTCTTCAGTACTGCCCGAAGCAGCACCTGTCGAAGGACCGGCATTCATGGCACTTTCTTCTCCGTCGATATCCATTGTGACACGTTGGTTGCTCTCTGACCTTAGTCGTATACGGATGAGTGACGCACGATCAACAACAAACCCACTTCACAAATCAGATTTTTCAACTTTGGTTTAAAGTACGCCAAAAAAGTGATGACGTGTAAGATTGTCGACCTCCCGATCGCTTTGCCTCGTCGCAATGCTTCCGGTTAACAACCAACTTCAGTCCTCCAGGCGATTCTATTCTTGTTCTCGACTTCAACTTCAACTTGCATACTAAATCATTCCCACAACAAACCAATAGCGCGCGATCATTCTTTCACAACTGAACACAGCATCCTTCTGGCCGAATCCTAGTCCTACATAAGATACAAATCGAACCCAGCCTTAATTAGCCGAAATGTCAGACGCTCGATTACGTCGTGTGCAGAAGGAGATCAAGGGTGAGTGATCAGTGCTCACACAGCTTACATGTTAGGACTTGGATCGACGAACTGGCTCGGAAGCTGATTCGTACCCGCTGGTAGATTGTGCAAAGGATAAGACGAGTCAGATCTCAATAGAAAGTACGTCCAATCGTTTCAGTGTCCCCTTGCATGGTGCTATTGGAGTCGTGGAAGATTCGTGCTTCATATAGTGGCATCCGACTGATTATGGAAGCCTCACAGTGATTGACGAGTCCCCGTTCCACCTCATCGGTGCTTTCCCCGGACCCGTATGTTCCACTTATTCGAGCTGCAACACAAGAGCTTTGCAGCTGACTCGCCCTTGTAGCCCGATACACCGTATGAAGGAGGCTACTACGAAGTTGTACGTGTGACGACTTCCTATTCGATTTGACCCGGAATACGCCTGTTGTCCAGGGCTGCAAGCTCACCTGACACCCATGATGTTGTTATAATAGGACATCAAAATCCCAGACGCATACCCCTTTCAGCCAGTTAAGATGAAGTTCATAACGTAAGTGTGGTGCGCGCTAATCAATACATTAGCTCGATACTGACAAGGCTATAACCTATACAGAAAAGTCTACCGTATGTTGCATGATGGCCTTCCTCGGCTCTATTGAGCATACTGACCGGCCTGATTTGTTGCTCGCAGACCCCAACATATCGTCGGCTAGTGTGAGTCGCTTCATACACCGGTCAACGTACAATGGCATTGCTGATATGATTGTTCACTCTAGGGTGCAATTTGTCTTGGTACGTTTCAAAAGCTGTGTTCAGAGGCGTTTTGATATTGACGGACGGTGCAGATATTCTGAAAGACGCATGGTCACCGGTGAGCTTGTTGATAAGTCTGACTATTCCTGGCAGACAGATCTGACACCGACTTATCAGGTTCTCACCCTCAAATCGACCCTCATTTCATTACAATCACTTCTTTGTGACCCCGTTCCTAATGACCCTCAGGATGCCGAAGGTATGTCTGTCTACCCGTGCAATAAGCCATTTGACCCTCTTCCCATTTTGGGAGGTCCTGTTCGTCGTAGGACTGCACTAACCTTTTTCGGATGACACAGTGGCAAAGCACTACTTGGCAGACCGAGAATCTTTCAACGCTACCGCTCGTCACTGGGCGCAAGCGTACGCGCAAGCACCCACGCATAAATCAAAAGCTGCTCTTGGAGGCCAGGCGACTGACGCTGAGATGGCTGGACTGACAGAGGATAATGTGGCTTCGTTCACTGATATGGGTTTCCCAAGACCTCAGGTGGTGAGTGGTTCTCGTGTGGATTGTTCAAGATCGGCAAGGCTGACGAAGTTCTGCAGATTGCGATTCTAAAGAGACTGAATTATAGAGGGAACAACGTGAACCCGGCGTCATATAATAGTGTGAGTATCGTCTGGGTTGCTCTCTCACCGAATGGCGAAGCTGATGCGCGTTCAACCAGGTTCTTGAGGAACTGCTCAAGTAACGAGCTGGCGACAGGAGAGGGTTGAAGAGACGGATATGAAGCGAATCATGTTAGAAGTGCCTTGTAACGTCATCTAGGCATCATATGCAGACAAGTCATCATGTTGCGAACGAGCAAGTCGCGAATCGAGCTGGTTGCGCTTATGAGGGGTGCAATTCGTCGTAACATGCCATATATGAGTAGAGGTGTTTCTACTATGCTTTCTCTCAAAAGTCCTTCCATCAACTCCCGTCCACAATCGATATGACCATGGTATCTACGTCCCTGCCTCCTGCGTCCAAGTACGAGATCTCCTAGACCCAGCGTCTATTTGGCGTTTTGTGATGTTCCGCTGACGGATCTCCAAGCATCGGCAGCCTGTTGGTTCCCGCTCTGTTCAGCAGCGTGGATCGTTGCTTGTCTTCTGAGTTCGAGTATTCGTCGTTTGTTAAAGTAGTCGATCTGCGGGAAACGTGTATTATATCAGCATAAGATCGTTCAATCACAAGCATCCTGTACTGCTGATACTCTTTCAAAGGACGACCGTTTGCCGTTGGGACTAAACGTGTGGGACAAGGTGGACGTCCTTGTCACCCTGTCCAAAGTGTGGCCAGGGTGTCAAGATGCCGCACTGCCTAGTATTCTCGTTCCCCTCTCACTCTGCGTTCACAACGAAGCGTTGCTGAGACGTCGTTCTTCCCACTCCATATGTATCAGATCCACAAGTCCACTCACCCAACTCTTCCCACAAGCATTCTCATACCCTACCCTCTCTTCTGAACAAAAACCACCTTGTACCTCTTTCCCTTTATCGTCCTTCTTCACCTCATCACCCGGTACGTAGACTTTATTCTTGTCCAAGCATGCGAAATAGGCATCTCGGGTCGACCAGCATTGTTGTCTTTGTTGTCGAGTAGGTGCGGGAGCTTCGATCTCAGCGCTACTGGCGGAGGAGGAGCTGGAAGAAGAGGAAGAGGAAGAGCCGAAGCCGAACATCGTGACTGTTATGATAGTAAATGTGCTGGTCAGGGAGTGACGGTAGCGTATATATTTGAGGGTCTTGGTCTCAGGCGGTACAATAAAGATTGATTGACGCTATTGAAGGTGGATCGTATATGTGTGTATGAATAGGATTGACTGACCGAGCCGATCGAACTTTTGGGAAGCTCAAGCGGCATCTTGCCGAGAACGATGACGGAATCAAATTCCCCTGCGTGCTTGCGAGGAGAGTAACCGGTTGATCCACGGCCCGATCACTGCCCAACAATAACAATGATCACTTCATCGTCCTCTGATTCTTTCTCTTTTGCATAGTATCGATCGCTGCTTCTGCTCTGTCCCACAGTCGCTGTACGATGGCCCCACTGCCGCCCTCACCTCCTTCTACGGCCATCCCGACACGCTCCACACTCGCTCCTCTGCCTCCTTCTCCCAGCTCGTCCACCTCGTCCCTCACATCGGAGGAAGAATCGTTCGATCATCTTGCTCCGGCTGTAGGAACGACGGTCACCGTATCCACTTCGAAGAATGGAGAGAAACCGACTTTGGGTCTGAGAGATCTCGTTCGAATGCATAGAGGCGACCGACAAAAGTCTAGTACCCGTGGAGGGATACCGACTATTCATTCGACGGGAATATCGACAACAATAGGCGGTGCGAGATCTTCTGAGCAGATAACAAGCACAAGCACGAGCTCGACCACAGACAACGTCCCATCCTACGATGAGGTGATTGGCAACGGGGACGGTATGACCGTCGCACGATCGGAAAACGAAGTGTTTGCGAGACAAGTGGTAATACGAGGCTGGAAAGTTGTAGGAGGGAAAAGCTGGACAGATATGGGTAAAGTCGGTGCGTACGTTGGTGAGTGGGCAACCTTCCAGAGGCTCAGAGGCTGTACCGGCCTGTTCTTAATTATGAATACACTTGTACCACCGGACGGAAGGACGTTTGTTGACGAACACGATTTTATACTTCAGTCTACGATATTGATATCGGACTACGAAATGTGAGTCCTCTTTTCCACATCAAGATCCAGGACTTGTGCTACTTGTGAGCAAAGACAACTGTCCGAGCTGACCGTAAAACTGCAGGGAGGAAACATCAATATCCTCAGGCGGTATACGGATTTCGTCAACCTTCGCTCGGCATTGAAAGCCCGATATCCTGTGAGTCGGCTTTCCTTCTGCACCGACAACGCCGCCCTCTTCCTTTTGCTGTGTGTAACGCAAGTGCGCGTAGTCGACACAAGCTGACTCGGTACTCGTTTATGGTGCAGGAGCTAGAAGCTGCTATCCCACCTTTACCTGGTAAAGCCCATATCTGTACGTCACCGCGACAATCCTTCTAACTTAGCACGTTGAGCTAATGGCCTGGTATTGTAGCCAAATTCTCTGAAAAGTTCTTGGAAGATCGACAACCTAGATTGCAGAGGTTTCTGAAGGGTGTGGTACTCCATCCGGTGATGGGTAAAGGCGGTGATGGGTCGATCGTAGGACAATGGGTGATCGGTCCAGGTGAGTAGTAGCGTGGATCAGGAGATTAGCGAGAATCGGGACTGATCTCATCGTCGATTGTTAGGCGGATAACAGGATCTTCCGGATTTGTGCCCTCACGGTAACAGGCTTGAGAAGCTGCGACTCCTCACGAGAAGAGATTTCCGGCCTTAATTTTGCCAACAAGCGGCACGACGTGACTCAATCGCAATGGCCCGACTCGTTCAGTCTACATTTCGAGCCAGCGTCCAGGCCGCCTACTATCCGCTCTCGACCACGCTCTGTGGGATGGGCAGACGTTGGACGTGTTCGCTATGGGCAACGAAATAATGATGGTGTTATGCGTCCAACCTCAAAGGCAGGGCATTCGACTGCCCGGCCCTTCGTCTTGGCTTCATGTCAGAAACGATGTCGGGAATATCTTACCCGTTCGAGCACATAGGAGATCCCGTTAGTCACCGTCAGGCAATAGTACGCACTATTTCAGTCAGTATGCAGCCTAAATCGATGCACACCGACTTTCCAGATTGGAAGCACGCATGTCTCGTTCTGTGCCTGCCCATTGTGACAGAGTCGATTGTCTGAAATGTAGATGATCCATGCTCATTGCCCGTTACTCATGACTTCGCCTCTAGAAACCCTTTCCTTCCAACCACCCTTTAACTTCCTCGACCCAATGTCCCTTGACTTGTAAATGCCCATTTGTCGGTCTAATAGTCACGCTAGGGGGATGAGAAAAGGGATCGATATGCGATTGAGCGAAATATGCGTTTAGTTGTTTTTGGATCGTCTGTGGGGGGGTAGCGGGAAGGTTCACAATTCGTTGGTTGTTTCGAATGGAGCGGAAGGAGATAGTAGGAAGTGATTGTCAGCTTCGCTCGATCGCGTTCCGAGTTGAACATCTCGACAGAGATGTGTATTGTGTACTTACAGTGAGATCTCCCTATCACACGAGTAATGTCCAACAATCCAATCAGCATGCAGTCCTTTCGACTCCCACACCCGCCTTACTAGCCTCCCCTCCCCGAACAACTTGCGAGGCTTCCACAACACACTGTACACCGACGACGATGAATTCAACCGTTCACTCACCTCAACCTTCCTTACAACAGTAGTGATCCCACCCCCATTCCTGATCTTTGAATAAACTGGCAATTCACCCCCTGAACTCCTTCCAACATTATACCACCCCCCTTCCCCCTCTCCTTCTTGTGCCTCCAATGATGAGCTTGCCGATGATGACGAACCAGTGGCTGTGGCTGTGGCTGTTGAGGAAGAAGAAGACGGTGCTAGGGGATCGACATTTTTAGGTTTAGGGATAGGAGTTGGGGATCGCAAAGGAGGGGGTTTGTGGCCTCGCGTAGTCAGTGATCGAGCTGCTGCAAGGAGCGGTTGACGGGTCGCGAACATTATCGAGAGTTGTTAAGTGCAGATATATTTATTAATGAATGGAAGAGTTGAAGCAGTGAAGAACGGTCGGCGATTTTGAACTTTTGGTTGCGAGCAGAGGTTCTCTCAGCGGTAGCGGTTGTGTGAAATTTGATTCCGTCATTCACTGTCTGCTCTGCTCTGCTTATATACGTTTTGTCCGCTGCTTGCCTCAAAACAGCTTGACGATCCACACTATGCACAAAAGCATGGCCAGATACACGCGGTCTGTTCGGGCGTTGCGATACAGCAATCCGCCAGAGGAACTGCACACAAGACGCATTCGTGACGACGAACCGTTTCACCGCTCTTCCTGTAGTATAGTAACATTCGGCCGACATCCCCATTCAACTCATGACATCCAACACTGTTCTCTTAATCATAACGTCCCCAAAACCATCTGATACACAATCATCCGGAAAGTTTATGCATTTTTCTCCTCTCCACTACCTCACTATACAAGATCCTAGCCCTTGCAAGTCTCCCTCTAGTGGTGGCCGTTCTTGTGGTGCTTGAGGTGCACTATGAAGTGGAAATCGGACGAGAGCGCAAGAGGGAAGTAAGCAGTTGGAGTTGACGAGGTGCGTGATGAGACGGGAGCAGGACGTAGAAGAACAATAATAGGAGACGAGAAGGATTTGATCAGCGTTCTGCCTTGTGTACCATTGTCAGATCTGAACAGATTGCTACGCACTGTTGTAGTCGATGGTGTAACCGATGAGGAAGAGAATACCGATGGTAGCGACGAGGGGCTTGCTGCAGGGGTTGAATATAGATGTCAGCGCATGTTGCAGGAAACGTGAGTGCTACCATCCTCCAGCCCTCCTGCCCCACGTATCCTCTCATACCACTTTGTCCGACTGATATCCCATTCGCATCACATCTCCCTACACCTTCCCGTCCCGTTCTTGCTCTCGCTCCATTCCGAACTTCCTGAAACACCGTATCCCATCGGCAGTCCACGATGGCCACTCCATCACTCACCCGCTAGCGTTCTTTCCCTCAAAGTATCGTCCTCTCAAACCACCCGCTCGCTCAGAAGCGGGCTTTGCACCCTTTGGAAGCTTGGAGTAAAAGTCGATAACCTGAGCAGTTCGGACCGAGGTTGTACCGGAGGACTATGAGGAGTTTACATATCAGCGGAACGTTCCTTCCATCATTCACTCGAGGTCAAAGTATGATAGCGATGAGGCTCGAGATGACGAGGACAGTGTAAAAGTAGAGAGAACGTACAACCGCATTAGGAGTAGCGATCTTTGGGGGGATCAAACCGGCGAGAGAACGACGAGCGGCTGTGGGCAACATTTTGAGGGAGGGAGTTGTTGACTGAGAAGTGAGTAGTGAGGTCGTATCTGTCTCAAGACTTGTAAGCTAGTATACATCACAATGAGTGTATGGCCAACGTCGAAGCAGCATCCAAGCAAGCACCATGCAAGCAGCAGCAAGCGGGATACCACCCTCAGTCACTCACTCCGAGCAAGTTGTAATCCCGTATTTCTCCGATTGTGGCATTACAACTATACCCCCGGGATCAGATCAGATCCTACTTGCTCCTTTTCTGTGCCTGGAATTATGAGAAGAGAAACGTACAAAAAGTTGGACACTGATACCGTATGTATATGCTGATCACCATCCCCATAGATTATCTGTTCTCTTGTCTACTAGCTTATACCCCCTTCTCTCACTTAGACTTATAGAAATCCTATAACACGCTACGATGTCTCCTCCTGCTGATGGTCGAATGGGGAAGAGAGAGTCTGGCGCTGCGAGAATCTTGGGATCAGGTGCCTCAGGTAGGTGATCATTCGTTCGACTCGGTCGGGTATGGGTTTGAGAGCTTCACAAACTGATTGTGTTTTCGTCATAGGTGTTGCTGAATTGATGGTCTTCCACCCTGTCGTATGTCTCCGCTCCCAACACCAATTGGCAATCCAGTCGGACTCTGAAGATTGCTAAACCCCGAGCTGATGTCTTTCGTTCTCTCCGTTAGGACACAGTAGCCAAACGACTCATGTCAAACAAAGCTTCTCTCTCAACTACATCCCTCAACACCGTCCTCTTCCGATCAGCCGCCACTGCCCCTATCCACCAGAAATTCCTCTCCCTCTTCCCAGGTCTCGGTTATGCTGCGGGATACAAGATCGCCCAGCGAGTGTACAAGTTTGGAGGTCAGCCTTGGTTCAGGGATGTCATTGATTCGAATGGAGGAGATTGGTTCAGGTCTACATTCGGAAAGAAGACTGGTGGTATGTTGATGCATGCTACTGCCGGAAGGTGAGTCGAGTCAACATCTCTTATCGATATCACTAGTCCTCTCTGTCGAGCTGGACCTTAGGCGCGTCAACCGATACTGACATCCACTACCCCATTTCAGTTTGACTGGTATCGGAGAAGTCGTTCTTCTCCCTCTCGACGTCCTCAAGATCAAGATGCAGACCAACCCTGATGCTATCCGAGGACGAGGTCTGCTCAAGCTCGTCACTGACGAAGGTATCGGTGCTCTTTACCGAGGATGGGGATGGACAATGGCCCGAAATGCGCCGGGTAGTTTCGCCGTGAGTAGCGAGTCAACTGTGTGCTCGCGGAGATCCAGAAGCTGATTGCTTTGCTCGACTAGCTCTTCGGTGGTTCTGCCGTCGCCAAGGAGTACATCTTCAAGCTCTCCGACTACTCTCAAGCTACTTGGGGCCAGAGTGAGTGGACGACTATCAACGAAATATACGAGTATGAACGTCATGCTGATGTTTGTCTCGCTTTCAAGACTTTGTCGCATCTATTGCAGGTGCCGTCGCTTCCATCACCGTCGCTGCTCCTCTTGATGTCGTCAAGACCCGAATTCAAAATGCCAACTTCAACTCTCAAGTCGGCGGTGTCACCATCATTAGGGATATGATCAGACAAGAAGGTGTCGGATCTTTCTTCAAGGGATTGACCCCCAAGGTGGGTCCTATAGCAATTATTGACTCGAGTCACCTTGAATATCAGGCTAACCGAATTGCCCATTCGTAGATTCTCGTCGTTGGACCTAAACTTGTCTTCTCATACACCCTTGCTCAGACTTTGATCCCTCTTTTCGGCAAATACGGTAAGTGACGTTTTTTTGTTGAGATGGACCAATCCTAATCGTGTTGTTACAGTGTAATCGAATCTTCAGACGAAACGGACAACGGACAAAACCCCTCTCTCTCTCTTTTTCTTCTTTGGCTTTAGATGACTCGTCGTACGATATCATAGATAGTACGATCCCGCGGAAAACAGAACATGGAACTTGTATATACGACTGAACTACACTCCCCCCCCTTTTTGGATACATGCATAGATGCTACTAAATTAATTGTCCCCAGTGCATGGTTATATGTCAGGTGAATGTGCCACGTGATCCAGGAGATATTACCACGCTGTTTGGACCCTATTTAAAGGGATCCGCTCTTGTTCACTCCCTGCCCCAAATTCCAGTTCCAGTTGTATCTCTCCTGCAGCAACAACTCGTACGAGATTACAACAAAAGATATCATCAAATGTTCAACACTGTTCATACTACTGCTACTGCTCGCACTATTATAAAGCAAATAGGAACAAGATACCCGGCATCAACATCCTCACTCATCAATACAAAAGTAATACATACGAGAATATCTAATATGGTGAGTGGTAGTGTTTCTTGACCCGTGTACAACCAGATGGGTGGCGGGTGGGGTTACCGTAGGTGAACCGAGCTGATGAATGACTCGACTTTTGTTGCCCTCCTCTACTCATGTGAATGTGATACCATTCACGCACTCACCACTACGCCTCGTCTTCTTCAAACGATGCCCTCTTTCTCCTTCCTATTGGATCCATCACCAATAACCGACGCGTCTTCCCCTCTCACCTGCACCCCTCGATACACAAGTATAGTCCACTCAATCCGTATACATCGTCTCCGCCTCCCGAACTCCCATCGGAGCCAAGGACGGAGCCCTCGCCACCCTCACCGCTCCTCAACTCGGTGTCGTAGCTGTCAAACATGCCATCGAGAAGGCCTCTTTGAAGCCAGAGCAGATTGAGGAGATTTACCTCGGTAATGTCGTTCAGGCAGGTGTTGGACAGAGTCCAGCGAGACAAGTTGGTATCGGTGCTGGGTGAGTTGTCTGGACTTCCTCATTGACAGTATCTTGTCGGTACAAAAGGCCTCAAGCGTGAGGAAGACGACACGAGTATCATGTCTGGACATGTTGAATACTTGCTGATATTGATATACCCACAGCATCCCAGAATCCACCGACGCTACTACCATCAACAAGGTCTGCGCGTCAGGTATGAAGGCCATCATGCTTGCTTCTCAAAATATTATGCTCGGCCAGAGGGGTATCATGATTGCGGGTGGTTTCGAGAGCATGTCTCAGGCTCCGTGAGTGATCAGTTTGTAGATTAACAAGTGTGATGGGAATGACGTTGACGCATTGCTTCTATTCCTTCCTTCCCATCTTGTCCACACGGATACCTGATCCTTCCACACTTGTTTGTTCCCTAAATCCTCCCCCACAGCTTCCTCACTCCCCGACACCCTCCTGCTTTCGGTCACTTCGAGGCTAAGGACTCTCTCGTGGTCGACGGTCTCTTCGACGTCTACAACAAGGTCCCCATGGGTAACTGCGCCGAACACACTGCTGCCAAGCACAGCATCACCCGAGAAGACCAGGACGACTTCTGTCTCTCTTCTTACACTCGTGCCGAGGAGGCGTGGGCCAAGGGTCTGTTCGAGGAGGAGATCGCCCCTGTCACCGTCAAGACCAGAAAGGGAGATGTCGTTGTCAAGGAGGACGAGGAGTACAAGAAGTTATTGAAGGAGAAGTTCAGATCAATCAGACCGGTCTTCCAAAAGGAGAACGGAACTGTCACCGCTGCCAACGCCAGTTCATTGAACGACGGTGCTAGTGCCGTCGTCCTTGCTAGCGGAGACGTCGTCGAGAAGGAGGGCTTGAAGCCCCTTGCCAAGATCCTTGGTGAGCTGACATTTTAGTCCGCGAGTCGAAATGCAGCTGACATATTTTGGGTTCATCTTCGACAGGTTTCGCCGACGCTGCTTGTGCACCTATCGACTTCCCCACTGCCCCCACCCTCGCTGTTCCTCTCGCCCTCAAGAATGCTGGTGTTTCCAAGGATGACATCGCCCTTTGGGAGTTCAACGAGGCTTTCAGTGTTGTCGGTGTCGCCGCCGAGCGGGTGTTGGGTTTGGACAGGTCAAAGGTCAACATCAAGGGTGGTGCCGTCGCCCTCGGACACGTGAGTACATGTATGCAACTCTTACAAAGCCCTCGCTCATCCTGTCTGTACCGTCTTCAGCCCATCGGATCTTCCGGTTGTCGAATTGTCGTCACCCTCGTTCACGCGCTCAAGAAGGGTGAGAAGGGTGTTGCGGCGATCTGCAATGGTGGTGGTGCGGCTTCTGCTATCGTTGTCGAGAGGCTTTAGGTGGAATGCATGTGTTAGGGATTAGAGGATCGTGTACATGACATATATGCATTGAACGATTATTTTCTGTGAACGCAGGCGGTGCATCATGGTATGAAATGGTTACGGTAATAGTAGTGCTGCTGTGCGTAGAGCTGCGCGTCGGTGGAGGTGGTCCAAGCGTAACAACTCGGGATCCGAGCCAAAAGTGCAAAAGTGCTATTGTTTCGCATTCCCGCTTCTTTCTATCTCTCTTGATCAATCACTTCGTCAGAGCAACATACACTTCCTCAGGTCTTGGAGCTACTGCAGCACATACTGGACACACTCGAACAAACCAAGATTGTCCGAATTCGAACTCGACCTTCTTGGAGCCCAATTCAGCGCTCCGCACTGCTTGCTCCACTTTCATCCTGGGCTTAACTCTTCAGTTGTGTTGGCACTTATCACTACGAGCTCATCGAGGTATACACAGTGGTGGTCAGGATGAGCGACAAGCTGGCTTTGCCTACTAGGCCTCCTGCGGTATTGATCCTGGGTGAGTACAGCTATGGAGTCTCCGGACGGAGGAGCAGAAGCTGATAGTCTCACCCATCTGAAAGGAGGTACAACGACAATAGCCAGAGCACTATGCTTATACTTACTCGATCCGAAGACACCACGAGCCAGTGTGAGCTTTCAACCGATCTGTCGAGATTCACAGTCCGGTAACGTTCATGACTGACACTCCGCTCCGCTCCACGACAGTTCGTCCGTCTAGCCGACCGATATTCCGTCTCCCCACCAACGACATATCTCGACCGCCCCTTCCTCTCCCTTCTAAACGACCCTTCCTCCTCGCTCGAATACAAGCAGATCAATTTGGGTAATGTCGAGCGACATGACGAGGTCTTTACGCCTCCAAAGAACTGGAAGGAGAAAGAGTTGGAGTTAGGTGAAGGGAGAGAGGGGTTTGATGTGGTCTTTGATTTGACGGGAGATACGTCTTTCGACAAGCCGGAACTGGTACGTTGCATCTCTCATATCGTATGAGCCGAGATAAAATCCGACATCGCGATAGCAGGTGCTGACTTCCTCTTACTATGGCAGATCCAAATAACGCACACGTACCAACTCGCCTTATCCCTAGCTACAACAGCTTCCACCCTTCCCTCCTCCCTAAAACCCCGGGCATACATCCGTCTCACTTTCCCATTCTACGAGATGAAATCACTCCCTTCGTCATCCTCGGCGGGTCATACCGAATCGGCGGAACTGAAGCCAGATGGGATAAGAGGTAAATGGTGGCATGAGACCTTGAGGGGGATTGGGAGGTTGGAAGGATTGAATTTTGGTGTGATAAGGTGTGGTGCGTGGTATGGTAGGGGAACGTGGGATGGGGAGACTCTGCCCAGGGTGGTGGTGGGTCATGTTTATCAGTATCTGTGAGTGTGCAATCTGAACGTCGCGATTCAGAGTTGGGCTAGTCGTTGACAGGGCCACATCATACAGGAAAGAGGAGATGAAGTTCCTTTACAAGTGGGTTTGGCTTCTTCACCCTTTGATCTCTTCAATTTCAGCGAGGAGTGGCCTGATATATACGTTGATTGCCCAGCTCTGATCTCCGAGTCAACACCATACACTCTCTTGACGTCTCCCAAGCGCTCCACCTCCTCTCGCTCTATCTCCTCTCTACACCTCGTGAAACTGTCCTATCTCAATCTGCCTCACCGATAGGCTTTTCCTTCCCTTCTTCCTCTAGTTCATCTTCATCCACTTTCTCACTTACGAAGCACAAACGATCTGCCTCGTCATCCGAAACATGGAAAACGATATCCACCGTCGTTCCCGAGAAAGGAAAGGTTGCTATTCCGTTATTCAATATCGTAGACGAGGGCGATTCGACGCAAGGGAGTCTTGCAAAGGCCGTAGCGGAGGTTTGGGGCATCAAATTTGGTTTTCTGAACAATACGATGGCCACGCTGGTGCAACAATTTGCAAAGACAGATTTCGCAGAGATGGTGGAGGACGTCAATGAGATGGTGAGTGGGTGACTCGGTGCTTTGCAGGACGACGGCCTAGGGAGGCCGGCGGATCGATTACAGTATTACTATCCCAGCAAGGTGTCAACAAAGTCACTGCAAAGATTGGCTTGCTGTTGTAGGCAGTCGAGGAGGGCCGCTGACTTACGCCTATTTGTCTATGTAGCACGTCCAAGCATGGTCAGATATGTTGAGCAAATCTAACCCGCCTATCGACTCATCGCCCATCACTCCCTTCCTCGACGAACACGCTTTCAGAAGTGAGTCGAAACGTGGCAGCGCATGCCACTCTAACTCGTAACTTGAACTTTGACACACTAACGCGATGCGTTTCGTCTTGCAGAAATGGCAATCTGTTTTGATGGATCCAAAGCCAAGAAAATATTAGGGTTCAAGCCTGCTTATTCAAAGGTGGAAGTTGATGAACTGAAACGTATCGTCCATGATTTCCAAGATGATAGATTATGGTCAGTCAAACATTCCGACTCACCTCCTTCCAAAGTTTGAGCTGGACTGACGTTACTATGATACTGTAGGCCGAAACTTGCGTAGGGACACCACGACCACTCGTCCATAGAGAGACGAGGAACATCAGCCAACAAGTAAATTGTGCCGTGAACTGTAACGGAACGAGGGAAGTTGCACTGATGGGCTGTACAGCGTTACAACCTATCTATCCACAATGACATATTCTTGTTTATGCATGATATCTATCATAAGCCAACACAAAACATATTCTCGTCGACATCCGACAGCTACGTGAAAACACATCCGTCGCGCTACTGAACATGATTCACTGTTCCTTTAACTCCTCCACATATACAAAACTCCATTTCCAACCTCTTCTCATCCCCGAATCTACATCCTAATCCTCGAAACATAGTTCTTTCCTACCAAACAGGGAATGGTAGAAAGTCTACTTGAAGTTCGCTGCTACGTCCGGGTACACATCGAATCGACGTTGTACCGTCACTGGGAGGTTTTTACGCGTAGTCGCCAACAACTCGGTGTCTAGAACGAAGATCAGTCATGGTATCGATTTCATTGTGAGCGACGAGGAGACTCACCAATATCGGCGTAAAGGGTAGTTGGCTCGTGACCTGCTTCAACGACAACGTCGCCGCTGTGACATCAAGACAGTTAGCATTTGTTTGGCCGACACGTCTGCGAAATTGCAGCGGGGGTTCACTTACAGAGGGTTGACAACGCTCGAGTGGCCGTACTGCGTCGCAAGAAAATTGCGATCGAGACTCATCAGTACAAAGCTTCCATCTGCACGATCATATGAGGATCAGGACGGCTCACAGCTTGGTACGAAGCTTCAGGGTGTCGCGCAGGAGAACACATTGCGATGTAGATCTGATTATCGACAGCCCTGTACACAATAACAAATAAATGATGATGATCAGTATCGCACAACTCATACTTTACAAGGGTTATCGCCAAGAGGCTGTGTTAACGAGGAAACGACAACTCACCTCGCTCGTTGGAGAAGGGTCCAGTGCATAGGTCCAGTTGTGATGTTAAAGGCAGCAGGGTAGATCATAGCGACCACACCTTGTCTAGCAGCTATCTGTGCCATTTCGGGGAATCGCTGCGCAGCGGAAAATGATTAGCAGGGCAAATACATATTGCGCACGTAGTGATTGAGGTTGTTCCAAGGATGAGGATGAGGATGAGGGACAGCAGCGGTGACTTACAATATCGTAGCAGATCCCAAGACCGATCTTGCCGAAGGGCGTGTCGAAAGTGGTCAATGTCTTTCCACCCGTCAAAGTGTCCGATTCCTTTTGTCCAGACAAAACAAACAGATAGTCAGCACAGCACATTACACGAGATTGCAGATTCCAGACCCATCCCCCGTGACTCATCACTGGAGATCTTTCCCCTCACCATCACACAGAGACTGTCACGTCGCTGAATGTGTTTAACGTTCGCTTGTCCAGACTCCTCACCTGGATCAAACGACTCGACTCGACTCGACTCACTTTGAAAGTCTGTCTTCCAGGGATATCAATATCGAACAAGTGGACTTTCTGATGGATGGCAACGAGCGTTCCTTCGGGATCGTAGACCGTACAGGTGTTGTAGATGTTATCGGTCGATTCTTCGTGTTGTGGGATGGAGCCTGGGGCGTGGAAGGACGCAGAGGTTAGTCATAGTCAGCGCGGTGATCTATGCGTTTTAATTCTCTGTCGGAGCGAGCTTGTCTTGTGTGATAGCTTTTGAGCGAGGTAAATTCCCTTGTTCCCGACACTTGGAGGTGAGAATGGGATGTACAAACAGCCCACAATCCACAGCGTCTCAATATTGAAGTTTGACCAGAACTAAGAATCGTACACCGGCACTCACCTCCGATCAACCAACAACCACTACTCCTCGCCATCTCTCTCAAAGCCTTTATCGTCTCACCCTCCTCTTCCCCGCTATCGACCTTACTCCCTACGTTCGGTACTTTCTCGCTATACTCTCTAAAACTGCTAACCGCGTATGGGGAGTTCCAAATCTCAGGAAGGACGATCAGTTGGGGTTTGGGAGAGGAGGTAGCTGCAGCTTGGACGGCGGCTCGAGCTACTTTGATATTGTTCGCTTTGGAGGCGGAGAGGGAACCCAGTTGGAGAAGGGCGAGTCGGAAGGGTTTAGCACTGATTTGAGCCATCGTGCGAGTGTAGGTGAGGTCCGTTGTTTCCTAGGTGGATTGAATTAAATTGGATTGAATTGGATTGAGTTTGAGTTGGGCGAGGGAAGTTGGTGACTCGACTTGCTGTGTGGTTGCCTTCGTAGTAGTAGTGACTGAGCTTAGGTAGGCGAAGATCGTTTCAGGACGACGTTTCAGTGACAAGGGAGTGTGTCTTGACAACCAAGATGTATTGCAATACTCGTTATCGGACCGAAGATGAACACTACACATCTCTCGGAGAACGAACGGAATTCAACGTTGCGTGCTCCCGTTCCTGAGAACGAGCTCGTGGTGTTGATGGTGGCGGCTAAATCCAGATCCGATCATCACCCCACCATACAAGGAACATCGCTGTCACCAACCTGAGTGCAACGACACTCATACAATCCACGCAGTAGCAGTAATGCTGATAGCATCAATCGACGAGTATGTGCAGACATGGGCACCAGATCTATGTTGATGCGATGTGATCGGATAAGAAGCCAAACGGTTCCTGCTTCCCAACTTCGTTTCGGGTAAACACAACTGCTGTGAAAGCCCAGCCATGCCGTGCTACGCCAAGAACACCACTTTGTATATCGCTAATCCTGCATCATTGTCATAATCATACGAAAGAGAAGAGAAATTCGGAAGAAAACATGTATAGGTGAGAAGAAGGAGATAAATATCCATTCAACGATGCAGAGAAAGAAGGAAACAAAGAAACGATAGGATACAGGTTTTGGCTCTTGGCTCGAACTTCATCGAGGTCCAACTGCCAGAGGCAAGTGGATTGTGGGAACACCTCGCTCTTGCGAAGATCATCGATCATTCTCCACCAACCCCATCTATAGCACCAACACGCCCAGACCAGCTCCGACCATACCGAGTACCATGGTCATCCATCCTCCTACAACACCATCCACGTTGAATGGTTGGACACCTCGTCGACTTCCTGATGAAGCGGAACTCGAGTTGGCTGCGAACGCCTCGGCGCCCGCGAGGACGGCTGAGTTGACGATGGACTGGTAAGAAGCGTAGCTTTGAATGGTGCCTTCGGGAACGTTGGCAGTCGCGACGGTGGGGAGACTGGCGGGAGATAGAAACAAGAATTAGTGATGATGTCGTATGATGCGCTGCACACTGGCACTCACGCGGTGGTCTTGGCGGTCCAAGTGTAATCAGTCCAATATCCATCACCGGTGTCGACCCAATAGGTAGTAGTTCTCATGGGCGCAGCGGTGGTAGTAGCCTCTGTACCGACAACTCGTTGAGCACTGTACCAATCATCAAAGTCAGCATGGTGTCTTGTACATAAATTCCTGGCTGATCCATCTCCCCATTTTCTACATCCGCGACGCATAAATATTGTAACAGTGCTGAGCGCACAGACCATCTGTCCGCCCCGAGCTACATAACCTAACGCGCCCGCCGTACAAGACCGAGTGGATTGCAAACTCACGTAGTTGTAGGTCTTCCATTGGCAGCTGTGGTCGTTGTCCTGCCAGTGGTGGTTCTAGCCGTCGTTGTCAACCGAGTAGTAGTCAACGGGTCATCGTCCGCTCCAGCGACTGCTGTTGTGACAGCGACACCAGCTGTGACCGTTGCGATGGTAGCGGTGGTGGCGACACCTCGAACGTTTGTACCGGTGGAAAGGACAAGGGTGTCTCCGTCCTATAGAGCGGATGGCACATCAGCATCGGGCAGAAGATGTATAAATGGATAGGTGGAAACGGGATCGTCTGTATGGAGGATAGGTGTATCACGTTTCGTCGATCACTCGAGGGGACAGATAATGGCCGAGGAAAAGGAAAAAAGAGAAAGGTGACAGCAGAAAATGTAAGATCGTGCACTCACAGCAAACGGAAGCGTAGTCGTGAATCGCTGTGCCAAGGCCGACGAAGCGAGGACCAGACTAGCGAACAAAGTCTTTGCAGCTCCTACTCGCATGATGATAGGGATGTTCTGGTGATGATGATGATAGAAGGGAGTGAGTCTGAAGAGTCGGGTTGTGATGAGGGAAACGGGCTGGTTATCGAGGCTGAAGCGGAATGCGCAGTCGATGATTTGGTTTGCGGGAATTTACCTCGGGTTGATATATATATATACTGATGCGGCGCTCACAAGCAGTCGATCGGTATAGAGGTGGTAAGATAGTCGAGGACAGGATATGCAGAGTCAACTCTAGAAGTGGTTGATTTGGATAGAAAGACCTGTCGCGTTGTGAAGTGTGATGAGGCTGGGCAAGTCGGGCGGGATGAAAGGAAGGGACAGAAGAAGGATTTGACGTGAGACCGATTGCTTAGGTTGATTGGTCGATTTCCAGTCCAATGCTCGACTGGTTGACAAAGAAGTGTCTCTTCCAATAACTCTCTTGGTCTTGTCAAAGTACGTATGTATAAGATATTAACAAGGATGATTGATGAATGGCAGAGATCAAAATCAAGATCAAAATCAAATGCAGAAGCGAAGTCAAGTGAATGATGAAGAAAACAAAACGATGTCCAGGCTCGGGTCGTCACAGGGTAAGGGAGTAGGGATTAGGGACGGTGTGACAGGAATTAGCACCAAAAAAAGAAACCCTTGAGGCAGAGTAAAGTACAAAAGTGACACTGACCGAGTGGCGGTGTTCTATTTGTCTGGCTAACGGAATCAAGTAATGACGTTGTTCCAATTCCCAGTCCCATTCCCATTCCAATTCCAATTCCCCAAAAAGGGTAACGAAATTCATTACAAACTCTTTTACTTGTTTATTACAAAACCGTCCGCGTTGTAGTACCCCCTTTGCGGCGATTGAAAGATCAACCTCGGAATCAAGGTTTGTGGCATTTTATTGACGCCAGATCACAGATCTATGTTTGGTTCCAAATGCAATCGCACCAATGCACGTTTGCGTCTACAATACGGATTGGGATACCATGATTGTATTTTCATATAGCATGCGATATAAACTGTTTGACATATCACATGAACCAATATTAACAAGATGACCGAAATGCTATGTGTCCCCCAAAGAAAAAGTCGACCTCTCGCGGCTCTGCTCCATTATGCCTTCGAACCACCATTCACAGCCGTGCCATTCGTTCCATTCTCCTTCTTGCTCTCCTTGGGCAGGCCCAGTGCGTCTCTCAATAATCGCACATACCATTCTTTCAATTTCGTTTCGCATGTCTTGGATGATTGCTGCACGATAAGATAGAGATCCTCTGCAGTGAAGGAGGACAGTCAGTCGTTGTCCCACAATAGGTGGAACTGTTACGAATGTGCTCAAGACTCACCCTTCCACTCTTCGCTCTTGCTCGCGACCAGACCACCAGTCTTCAATCCCATCAAAGCCAGGGTACTGTCCCCCGGTGTCACTCTCTTCCCGACGTCGGTGGGTTTGGCAGGATCGACGAACCAGCTCTGAGTCGCGCCGTCCAATAGGTCGGGATACACTCGACCCGCAACGTCTGATTCACGCTCATACGATCAGCATTTTCTCTTTTCATGAATGCAAAAGTTCTGCTTACCAATGATATCACAAGTGACTTCCGATCCTGGATCATTCAACTGGCGATACACGAATCCCTCGGGAGCCTTGTAGGCCGACATGACTGGTATTTCCCCATTGATGGTTGCCGGTGTTGGCAGTTGGTCGTTGGCGCCCTCCTTGGCAAGCTCGAACACGTCCCCGTAAAGCACACATCTCCATGCGGTTTCATTGCTCTGCGCATGTTCGGAGGCCACTTCTATTGCGATGACTCTGGGAGACAGGTTCAAGCATGTCAGATATGGCCTGGTCGTAGCCGTAAGGACAAAACTCACCGAATCTTGAGGAAGACCGCGCGATCCTCGGCGCCTTCTGATGGCGCAAGAAGACTATCCGTTGGCAAGTCTGATCGGTGTTTCTTCAGTCGTACCATGTCTTCCAGCCATATTCGCTCGCCTCCCCACCACAAACCCTGCGAAGCGAAAGGCGGATCAGTCGAGGTGATGACAGCATATGAGCTCTTCGGTGGCTCACCTGGTACAGCGTCTTCTTCTGCGACATGATTAACTTCATGTCTTCCTCACTGATATCTGTATCTTGAGGAAGGATGTCGATCTTATCTGTTTGTGTCCATGCATTTGTAATGCCCTGATTATGAAGCGTAATCAGCATTGCGCCGGTCGATCAGTTGGCACTTCTACTCACATGAGCCGTCTTCAGCGCCACGCTAAGTCTGAACACCGCCGCATCCCACTCCCAAGGCATCTCAACGAACCGTATCCTCTTCGCCCAATTCGCTTTCCACTTTTGTCCGTTTCCGGCTGATGCTTCCAGCTCTTCTGGGCTCTTCCCCTTGTACCCCTCAGCCTCCTTCTTGACTCCTTCTCTGAGATAGTTTTCCGCCTGATGTCCTATGGCGTCCCAACCTTTCTCGCCGGCAAGAAGCTCACTGCCGATAGACCACGGTAACAGGTCTTTCCCGTCTTTCACGATCTGGTCCGCGGGACTGAACATCCCCAGCGGTCGTATGTGATATTCGTAATATTGCACTATATCAGGCTGCGTCGAGGCGAGCAGTTTCGGGGCGGCACCGCCAAACAATGTCCAAGCGGTGGAAGAAGAGGCTGACGCGACATCTCCAGATTGGAGAACACGAGTTTTGAGAGGGACTTGAGCAATAAGGCCTGGCCAGTGCGTGAGAGCGGTCAGACCGAGTCCTCGGAGTTTGGCAGGTGGGTCGATATTGTTGATTCGGAACCAAACCAGTTCACCGCGGCCTGTCGTAGGATAACGTTAGCTCATCCGGTTCACAACGACGACCCCTACAACAGGCCACCTACGGAAACGCCGTTGTGATGTCAACTCTTCCGCTCGTTCTGGGACCACGCCAGCCAGTCCATCCTCCTCTTCCGCTTCGCTCTGAGCAGGTGCCACCTTCTTCTTCTTCGGCGGTGCGTCTTTCACTGGCGAAGCGGAAGAACCTCGTTTCGTTGATCCGGACAAGGATTTACGACCCTTCCCGCTTTTACTATATGGGCAGAGACACTGAATGCAGGAGTTAGTACGCTGCGTCGTTTGAGTGAAGCAGTCTGAAAGAACGTACCTCGCTGTGATCGTCCAACGATCTGGATGTATCCATCAGCCATGCGGCATGTTCCTGGAATTCCGGCACACTTCGAAACTGCGAGAGGGAGGACAGACGTATAAGCATCAACGAGCACTCGGAGTCAAGGTTCCTCACTTTCAGTGTGTTCACAGAGCCCTAAGGAAGTGACGTTAGCAGTGATTCGATTCATTCCTGTCAATTGTTGACTGACGAAGAGGTAGAAATCCGTTCTGATAGAGTCATCCGGCTGTCTCTTCCTATGCGCGTATAGCTTGTAATGCTTGGGCATCGGGACTCTCTGCTGCGAGGCTAGTCGTGCGGATAAGGCAGTCAGCACATGCTGTCCTCAAGCCCATGCGCCCTAACTACCAGCTCGCCCAAACGTTCAGAGTTATATCCCTCCCGCCCGACTAGCTGGCAGTGGTTCGATCCGAATCACGACTCACCAACAACGGGCAGACCTAGCTTCTGCGCCAAATACTCTCCTGTCTTCTGCTCATATAGCTTATATTTCGGATCTGAAAGCGGTACTTCTTCATAATACCAATCTGTATTACTTGGTGGTGATGTTTCTGGCCAACGAGACGGATCTGCATCCGTTCTCGGCCAATTCAACGCAGGATGAGAAGGGGTCGTCATCGTCGACAAGTCAGAAGAGTCGGTGAACCCGGCTTTGAAATTATGCACTGGATGGTCGAAGAGGTAACGGGACAATAATCAATGTTCATAGCTGATGTTGTTGCTTTCGCGGACGCGCTACGCTTCGTTCGAGTGATAGTAAGTGACACAAGTGGGACAAAATACGAGAAAATGGGAACGGGATCAAATATTTCACTTCATCCACACTCACACTCGCACTCACTTTCACTCGTTGCTGCAATGACAAAAGTCGATTGATAGTGGTATTGCATACTGATACACGAACATATCAACAATCAGCAAAGTCCCAACATGATCGGCTTAAAAGGTGTTCTCAACGTGAGTAGTAGCTGTTGCAATCGCCGTTGTAGAAGTGCAGCCGCTGCGTTGTCCCCTGTCCTTCGATCCCGCCCATGTACTGATGCTCTTACTCGAATAGGTCATCGACAACACCGGTGCTCTCCGAGTAGAGTGTATCAACGTCTTGAAAGTGAAGAGTAGACTAAAGTCTCCCGGTACCGCCACTGTCGGTGAGTTACATCTTCTCCTTCTTCTTAACCCAGTCCGATTCATGGTATAAAATGTCTGGACTCGTCGGACGACCTGCGAACTTGTCCTGATATTCTCGTTTCCTGTCAATAGGCGACGAGATCGTCTGCGTTGTCAACAAAGCTCGACCTATCCCCGCACACGAGGTGATCAAGAACCCCAGCTCTTCGTCCAATATCCAGAAAATCAGAAAAGGAGATGTCAGAAGAGCAGTTGTTGTGAGAGTGAAGAAGACCGTCCAAAGACCAGATGGAAGCGTAGTCAGGTCAGTGGATCTCCCGTACCTTCTGTTGTCGCACCTCGTCCTTGTGTCGTTCTGTCCATCGTTTGTGGTAGGACAAACTGACGGACTGTTTTTACAGATTCGACGACAACGCCGCGGTCTTGTTGAATAACAAGGGAGAGATGTTGGGTACAAGAATCGTTGGACCAGTAGCGAACGAGTTGAGAAAGGCAAAGGGAGGAGCGGCAGGACAAGGTGGGAGATGGGGCAAGATATTAATGTTGGCCCCAAAGGTGAGTTACTCTAATTTGAGCAGTTCTGATTACTAAGAGCATAAGCTGACATTTGGACTCGTATCAGGTTGTGTGAGATGACGGGACAGCTTCGTACTGCATATTATATCCATTGCATTTTCATGACCTCTCTTCTATTGTTGCGTGTGTTTATGGATCACACCGTGAACACCGCTATTGTGCCTGCATCACTCCACGGCCTCTTTGAGGACGTTTCAGCAAGACACAACCAGATATATGGTCTTGAGTTTTACAATCGATATACACTAACCCTTTACCTGCGCCGATCCCTTTGGATATAGTGTCCTTGAGGTTGCTGTGTTATTGATCGACCACCGAGCTGACTGATGAGGGTATATATTCACCTCTCACAAAAATGTCGAGGTCTCCACCCGACTCTCTGCGCATAATGGGCGATACCGACTTCATTTCAACGCGGACTTGGTCAGCAAAAACATCTATGCTGTGAATTGATCAAGTCCTTCATCTGTTGATCACCGACTACCCAGTCAAATCTCATTTTGTGCAATCAAACTCGCACAGCTTGTCCGACACGTACTTTCGAAGACATGTCAAGCGCTTCAAAATCTTAATATATCATAGTATGATTTGACGATCGCCTCAGCACTAAATTTCTCCGTCGCATCATGCCCCATCACTAAAAACAATCATATCTCTCCTGATCATCGTCGTCTCAACCTCACCGTTCAGACACTGTGTCTCATTTACTGCATCGCGATATGCAGAGTTCGTTTTGCGGACGAAAGAGAGTTCTCACGAGTCTTCCCTCTCCGTCTGTCTACCTCGTCTCGTCCTTCTGGTTTCAAAGAGGTGTGCGCGATATGGGCACAATCAATCGAGTAGCAACCGTAGCCTGTGATAGATAACTTGGCAGGAAAGCTGCACTCAGCTCGATACAAACTTGTAGTTTCCCCATTCACTCCAGGTATGATATTCCCTCACGATACCCTTGAGACGCTGAGATCCACCTCTGCTACAGTCAAATTGGACACTGTCTCTTCAAGTTCAGCAGCAGAACCGTCTCGGTTAAGCTGAGACGCGATAATGTCGACTCTTTCGCTGATAATAATAAGGTGTGGTGCACTATGAAGCTGGCTGGCTTTTTTTACACAAACGAAAGTGATCGACAATTGTCTTTCTTCCTGCCATTTCGCCCCGCATTTGCAATCTGATTCGCAGAGATAACGGAGTCGCACTGCAGCCTCACAAAGTAGTGTGTGGAATGACAGGCAAAGCTTTCATCACGGTCTGAACGCACAGCAGCTTCGAAGTGCTGTGTTAATTCTTCTTGACCGGAAACTATATTGATTCATCACCAAACAACAGCGGTATCTCTGTCACAAGCCCTTCTCAAATTTCTATGGAATTGACGCTCACGCTTGACAATCTGCGGGGTGGGGCAGACCCAGCCACTGCTCAATGTCCCACCCACTGAGCGGTTATTGATATAATCAATGTGAAACTTGACATCTGCCACTTATCCTCTACCAACACCTTGTGGCCAAGACCTGTGCAAATTGAGAGTCTGCCTCCCACATTTACTCATTCGACCCAGTTCCAGCCCGATCAACGAATCTGGACCAAACGTCAATCGCCTCGAAGCCTATTATGCATCGCATCAATGCACGTCACATACTCCACCACTACAAGTAAGAAGCATTCGTGTTCATGGACATGACAAGTGTAGAATGGTCAATCGTATTGTAGTGGCGTACGATCAGGGACTGATTGGTGTGCAGTGCGGCTGTGGCGTCCAGAGTCCAGACTTGGACGATATTTACCCAAAGACCCGGCGGCTACGGCCGAAGCTACAGTAAATGATTGGATACACGCGGGTCGGCGAGATTATAGTCAATGACCAATGGGAAGAAATGCCACTTAGATTCTGTCTCAGCACATACACTGTCCAAGAGAAGTGGCCCACATACTCTGCATCGGATCCATATCGTGTCGTGACATGTATATGAGTACTTTCACAGGTGTCAGCATCGCAGAACGGAATCGGGATACAATACCAATGCCAACGCTACCGGGATGATAAGTTCAGTCGGGATTCGGACCGAGAATGATAGACGCGGCACATTCTGTTACTGTACGTGCCTTTTCGGTAACTTCGTTCTCAACGACAACGGTCGTTTCCCTGAAAGAAAGGCGTGTGTGGGGCTCATCCAAAGTGTGGAGTTTAAGGATGGCATGTTTGAAAATCCTACAAGGGGGAGAGGTATTCCATTGGAGCAAACGAAAGAATAGGGATAGATACATCATCAAACGACACATCAACCTTTCTCTTCTCTACATATAACCAACTTGGAAAGCCTTCCGTCTAAGTTTATACCTTTCAGCGAAGACCACACCCACGCCCTAGCACAATGTCTTTCATTCGCTCCACTCTCAACCTCTCCCGTGCCAGCTCGGCCCCTCTCAAGCAACGCGCCGCTTCCCTCTCAGCTTTGCGAAACTTCACCAAACCCTCGGCTGTCGCGTTGAACAGTAACGACAACAAGGGAACCAAGAAGGGAGATGGGTACGAGGAGCATCGTGTTGAGGTTGAGCCTCAGATGGCTGCCATCGATGAGTCAATCACATTCGAGCACCCAAAGGTATGTCTACGTGTGCATCTGTCATTCATCATCACTTGCTCGCTACGACGAGACGAGTCTGTCTATTCCCACCAAAACGATCCGTGCCCTTTACGATGACTTGGTCAATACTGACATGGTGTTTTGCCCACTATATATATAGAAATGGACCGGTCGACACCCCGGTCATGACATGAACAAAGGAGACTTTGGTCGACACACCAAACGAACCCTCGCTTCCTTCTCCATGGACGGTAAAGTCTGTCTCGTCACCGGTGCAGCTCGAGGTCTTGGAAATATGATGGCTCGTACTTTTGTCGAAAGGTGAGTTTTCCCGCGTTTACTTTGAAGTCGACGCGTCTCGGTCCTTCCGTCTTTTTCATGCTCCTTAGGATAAGCTTTTCCTACATCATCCCATCATATCATCTATCTACAAACCTTGCCAATGTGGGGTTAAGAGGTCAGGGAGATACATAATACCGAGTGCGGCGTTTCGCGGCGTTTTTCGTTCGGTGTGGATGTCACCCCTCTTTCGCTTAACCCTTCAGGACATGGCTGCAGACCCAGTGCGGGGTAGTCGCTAACGATGTTCCCGTGGGGTATCAATAGCGGGGCCAACGCGATTGTTCTGGTCGACTTGAAGAAGGAGGATGCAGAGAATGCTGCCAAGGATCTCGTCAAGTGGTTTGGTAAGTTCGGCCTCACACATTCTTCAATGAAATCATCACCACTGCCCCGTTCACAAAGCAGTCGTCTTCTTCCTCTCCTTCACACGCCTTCCCTGTCTTTCGGTGCTTTCGAACAGGTGCTGATGAGTCTTGTCCGCACGCACAGTCGAGAACGGTGAAGCTGAAGAGGGCGAGATCGAAGCGCTCGGTCTTGGCTGCGACGTCTCCGACGAAGCGTCCGTCCAGGCCGTCTTCGCTGAAGTCAAAGAGCGATTCGGTCGTCTCGATGCTGTCGTCACTGCCGCCGGTATCGTGGAGAACTTTGTCGCACACGAATACCCCACTCCCAAGATCAAGAAGTTGATGGACATCAACGTCATGGGTAGGTCGAGGTGTACCCTTCTTAATGTGCTCTTAGTGCTGATGAAGATTGATCAACGCAGGTACTTGGTACTGTGCTCTCGAGGCTGCTAAGCTTATGCCCGAGGGTGGTTCCATCACCCTTGTTGGAAGCATGAGTGGTAGCGTGAGTGTATATTCTACTAGACAGGCAAGCTTCGCATAGCTCATATATCATCCCCTGCAGATCGTCAACGTTCCCCAACCTCAGACTCCTTACAACTTCTCCAGTACGTACAACGTCTCCTACGCAGCCAGCCCTCACGCTGACGATCGCTCTTCGCAGAGGCCGCCGTTAGACACATGGCTCGATCCCTCGCTGTCGAGTGGGCGACCAAGGGCATCCGAGTCAACTGTCTTGCTCCTGGTACGTACACGTCCGCCAAAGCGTCTCATGGTGACTTACGCACTGTCATGGTTCAGGTTACACCCTCACCAACTTGACCAAGGTCATCCTCGACGCAAACCCCGTTCTCCGTGATCAATGGCTTCACCGAATCCCAATGGGTCGACTTGCCGACCCTTCCGACTTGAAGGGAGCTGTCATCTACCTCGCTTCGGACTCTTCGAAGTACACCACTGGTTCGGAGATCGTGGTTGACGGTGGATACACCTGTTTGTAAGCTCCTTGCGCGGGTTGCTTGAATCGTGTGGATGCAAATGGACATTGTTAGCGGAGAGTGGACTGTATATAATCTAGCATGGCGGATAGGGATAGGAATAAATAGAGCTTGTGAATATGAAAAGAAAGGCAACAAATGCATTCAATTCTAGATGTGTGAGGGGTCGGTGCGTCCGAGTCAATTCCGGTTGAATAAAGCTATTATGCGACCATATTAGGCCATCTACCACTTTAAATGTTCATTCTCCTTCTAGTCCCAGCCTCGAAACGTATTCGAATCCCAAGGTGTTCCACTACTTTATGAACGATCTTTGGCCCTATTCAGGTTACTTCCCACTCCAGACCTCTTCCAACCTCCACCTGTCCTTCCCTTCCTCTGTCAACAGATTGATACACACCCTCGTCCCTTTAATAGGGATTATACTCCAATCCGAGTCGGGATCTATTCGTGGTGTTTTAGGATTGGGAGTAGTGAGTCTCGGTTGGTCAGGTGATAGGGGGTTGTGAAGGAGCTATGAGCGATGGGAGTCAGTACAAATGGCTCTCTGAGATAGCAGACAACCGTGAGATTGAGTTGTATCAAACAGGAGATGGAAAAACGAGAATATGACAACTAGATATGATTAAGTGAGACCATTTACTCACCCAACGTCGTATCATCCCATCTGCTCTAGCTACCACACCCCTTCCTCTCCCTTTCACCTGAACGACCACCACCCATTCCCAATTTCCCCCTACTTCGTCCGGAGTACGAATCACCTCTCCTTCTCCTCTCTCTTGTAAAGTTGACACATAAAGACGTGTATCGAAGAATTGGACCGTATGTGAAAGGACGACTTCGCTCGACTCGGACGTGGATGATGTGAGGTAATCGTATAGCGGTTGGAGGGAGGGAGGTGCAGTGGGAGGTAGAGGCGCAGCATCCAATTGAGATGAGGAGGGTGTAGAAGATGTGGTTGTAGAAGGGTCGTAGGCCGTGAACTTCGGTTGACGAACCGTCTGTGATGCCGAAGAAGTGGATGAAGAAGGAGTGTTGAGGAACCAAGTGTTTATCTTCGGCTTGTCACCGCTTTCCGCGTGACGGACTGAGGTGTCGAGATTCGTTTGATTGTCGAGTTGTGGACGACTCGTGGAGAAGACTCGAATACGAGACGGACCAGCTGCAGCTATAGCCGCAGGTCGGATGATCGAGCTCGCACAGCGGGAACAAGTCCGCAAGGGCTGAGCTAGAATAGACATTCTTCAAAGTAAGTTGTTATGGTGACTCTCTCCAATTGATTGAAGCAGATAGATGCGGTCAAATGGGAAAGATAGATTGGGATCACTTCACTCAAAACCAGGTGAAATCCAAAATCCACGATCGAACCGGCAGGCGGCGTTGGCCACCGACCGAGATGGAGCTTCGCGCTTGATTTTCGTATCTACAAGCTAAATCTTGAAACCAGATCGTAGTATACAGCAGATAATATACATGAAACCAACAAGCTGATGTATCAACTAGAGTTCCTCATGCACCTGAACAGTCTGTTCGCTATCCACACCTTCTTGCCCTGCTGTCACAGCCTCTTCTCCGGGAACTGGCACTTGCTCCGGAACAGGTTCCGCTACCCCTTCCACGCCATCTGACTGGACCTGCTCTTGCTCTGCACTGCCCTCCGGTACAGCCTCCGCAGCTTCTTCTACAGGACTCGCATCCACATCTTCCACTGGTGGTCGTGCTGCCGCTGCTTGAGCTGCTCGCTCACGACGTTCTCGATCTCGTCGTTCCGCTTCGTCCATCTTCGCTTTTCGCGCAGCTGCGTCACTCGCTTGTTTCGCTTTGGTCTCACCCTGACCGTTGGCATTGGGGATAGGTTCAGGCGCTTTGACGGGTTTCTGTTGGGTTTTGCCGGAGCTTGATTCGCTGGATGATGTCGATGATGCGGGCTTGCCGTCAAGTTGAGCCTGAAGCCATTCGAGAAGAGCGTTGAACTTCAATGCACCTAGACGGCAGGGCAAATTCGCAGATAAGCTATTTGAACATACTCAGCCTTTGTCAGCTGACTCACCCTGATACTCCGTCAAATTTGATCGTTCTTGTACGCCCCCTGGCCAGGCTACGACCCTTGTGCCGTCTTTTGTAGTATCGGCTGAATCGAATATCCCCAATGATGTCAGGATGGAATGGGAGGTGGTATCTCGGATGTAAGCGAGGTGCATCTGTGCGGCGATACAAACGAGTCAGTACAGTCGTAAGTCTGATAAGTTCTAACGATCACTAATCTAACTCACCTTGCCGGACAATCTGTGAGCGAGGACCTTCCACAAGAAAGGGATGGAAGGAGCAGAGGGATGAACGAGGAGAACATGAGGCAGATTCGATTTCTGTCACGAACAAACAATAGTCAGCTAATGCTGTCAGGCCAAAAAGCAGGCAAACAACAGACAGCTATACCAGCTCACCTCGTCTAAGAACGCCTGAATAACAGGCTCGACCTTCGACCCCTCGGTCGCAATCCTCAACTTCTTCACTCTGTCCGGCACCAAAGTCTTTGCATATTCCACCAACGCGCCTCTCTTTCTCTCCCCCTGATAATCCTTCGCCGCTCCCTTACCCGCCCTTGGGAAAGCTTTGATCGTCGGGAACCCCTGGATTTGATATTCTGCACAAAGGGCTTTGTTGCCCGCGTCGTCGCAATCTATAGCGTAGAATGGGATGAGAGGAGAGAGGGACGATGCGGCAGAAGTGTATTCGGGTCCAAGGTTCTTGCAATGTCCACACCAAGGTGCGACGAATGCTACCATCTGTCAAATGAGAAAACATGTGGGTCAGCATTGTTCCAAGCGGGAATGAGTATATTTAACGTGATTTCGGAAGGTGGACGCACCGCTGCATGTTCCGTCGCCATGACCTTCTTAAACGTTTTGGCATCGAGATTGAGAACGGGCTGACCGTACATGCCTGCCTGGACGGACAGAGGCAGTACGGCCGCAGCGATAGCAAGGGGCAGTGAGAAGCGCATCGCACGACGTATTGTTGTCGAGTAGTTGCTGAAGAAGACCAGTGTATACTGTCTTATTGTTGTTCACTGCACAGAGCAGCGTTACCAGGTGGACGTCCTCCATCAGTCAGCGCACAGTGGTCGTGACGTGGAGCTTTGTACAAGTGATAAGGGGTACAGGTTGATTTGTGATGTGGACTTGTTTCGAACAACAGGATCAAGATGCCACAAATATATCGTCGGGGAAAAGATTCAGTATGAGAAGAAACGCCGACCAACAAATGTCACTTTTGTTTCCTCACCACTCGTGGCAGAAATCTCGCTACACTGTATACTGACTGGGTGCACCCACTACTGCAATACTGCCTGCCTGTCTGCTCGTCGGTCGCTGGGATTGGAATTCGCACTTTTTGATCAAACCCACTTATGCCTCTCTCTCTCTTCTCTTTTCTGACTTAACCTTCAAAAAAGACCACCCAAAATGCCTTTCGTCAAGCAGCAGAAGAACGACGCCTACTTCTCCAGGTACCAGGTCAAGCCTAGACGAAGGAGAGAGGGAAAGACCGATTACCAGGCCAGAAGGGCTTTGGTCTCCCAGGCCAAGAACAAGTACGCCTCTCCCAAGGTGAGTACCAGTCCAGTCTCGACTATGTTGGAGCATCAGCACTAGAAGAAGAAGGATGGAGAGTCTAGATGGGGGGGATACGGAAAGAAGCAGGAAGAAGGAACGGCTGTGCTGACCCCTACTACAGTACAGGCTCGTTGTTCGAATCACCAACACCCAGGTCATCTGCCAGATCGTCTACGCTAAGATCCAGGTGAGTGTCCTCGCGCATTCGAAAAACACATATAGCAGTCGCTGATAGTATCTAAACTTTGTAGGGTGATGTCGTTCTCGTCCACGCTTCTTCCAAGGAGCTCCCCCGATACGGTATCAACCACGGTCTTACCAACTGGTCCGCCTGTTACGCTACCGGTCTCCTTGTCGCCCGACGAGCTCTTACCAAGCTCGGTCTCGCCGACAAGTACGAGGGTGTTGTTGAGCCCTCTGGTGAGCTCGAGTTGACCGAGGCTCTCGGCGACGACGAGCCCCGACCTTTCAAGGCCTACCTCGATGTTGGTCTCCGACGAACCTCTACCGGTGCCCGAGTCTTCGGTGCCATGAAGGGTGCTTCCGACGGTGGTATCTTCATCCCTCACAACGAGAAGCGATTCCCCGGTTTCGACCCCGAGTCCAAGGCTATCGATGCCGAGGTCCTCCAAAAGTACATCGTTGGTGGTCACGTTGCCGAGTACATGGAGTCTCTCGAGGAGGAAGACGACGAGCGGTGAGTCCAAATCTACTTGCCAATTCAGACAAGAGACAAGCGTCTGATATGTCATGTGTGTTACAGATTCAAGAAGCAATTCGCTTCTTACCTCGCCGAGGACATTGGTTCCGCCGACATTGAGGAGATCTACACCGCCGCTTACGCTGCTATCCGAGAGGACCCCAGCTTCAAGGCTTCCGACAAGGACACCGCCAAGTGGACCGCCGAGAGCAAGAAGTACAGGGACTCCAAGTCTACCAAGGAGCAGAAGAGGGAGAGGATCGAGTCCAAGATCGCCGCCTACAAGGCCGGTCGAGTCGATGCCGAGGACGACGAGGAGGAGGAGGAGGACGACGAGTAATCGTTGGACGTTGTATGATTGTGGTAGTTTGGGTCATGCATGCGGGTCACCGTGGCGCGGCTGTTTGGGCACTGAATCTGGGACTGACTGCTCAGAGAATGGACACTGTACTGAAGGCCTAGAACTTGGTCCGAAGGGACAGTGATGTTAAGAGCAACGAACATGTTCATACGCATAGAACCTCCAGGGCACTACAAGCTGAGCGAGAGAGAAAGAGAATGGCAAAGCAAGCGCAGAATACCTCGAGCTAAGCTCATGTCAGCCCAATGCGCCACCTCAAACTACGGCAGCAAAGGCTTCCAGCCTAGAAGACACAGTCAGGGCATGACCTATGAGGGATGTTCAGTGAACGTTACTTGGTCATATCGATGCCATGCTACTCACCACTCGACCTTCATGATACCAAGCTCAGCAGTACCGCCCAATTTCTCCTTGAACAAGCTATCCGACAGATCGATGTTGTTCGAGTTAACGCAGGATCTGGTACACAAACACACAACTTGTCAACTCAAGCTCCATACCCTTAATCTCGTCATGCGAACACCGTCTGTCTCCATACTGAGCAGGATGGAACACAGGCGTCAACTTACGGACAAGCATTCGTAATGTTGGCTGTCGCAATAGCCCCCGTATCAAGTCTCTTGATTGTGATCGTCTTTCCACAGTTCACTCCGTCATTATAAGCACCGAGGGGCGTTCCGTATGGCACACCATAAAGTGCGACGGTGGAGAGAGAATCGTCGTTTGGTGAACCACAGGCACCTGTACCTCCCCCACCATAAAATGTGGCATCGCGTGGAGAAGCGAAAGCAAAGGTATGTTAGCTTGTTCTGCTGAAGTCTATCAAAGGAAACGATGTTGGCTTGAACCCGTTTTGCGGTCAGAGAAGAGTAGGGGCTGAGACTGATGAGATGGTCATAATGGAGGAAAGGACTTATCTGTGAATGTTTGGCCGGAGAGAGATCCGGTCGAACTAGCTTCTGCTGCCGAAGCAGAAGCTGAAGCAGAAGTAAAAGAACTAGTCTCGGTGATGGAGCTCGAAGTGACAGACTCCGAGGACGAGGAAGGGGATGTAGTAGTTTCTGCAGCGGCAGAGCTGCTCTCGGTACTGCTACTCCCTGCGGTGGCAGTAGAAGAGGAGACAGTCGAGCTGATCACCCACGACGATGACGAAGACGACGAGATAGCACTACTAGCGGAACTAGACGAAGAGGGGCTCGACGAAGTTACGTTCGCCACAAACCCGATCGACGAGAACGGTACGAGTGCAGAAGTAGTGGCAGTGATAGTTGAGTTGGAGGAAGGTTGAGGTCGGGCACAGGCTCTTGCGTTGACAAGAGGTGCGACGAGCAGTGGGAGAACTGCGAGCAAGGTCTTGAGGTTGGTGTACATCTTGGCTGAGGGTTGGGTGAAAGGACGGGAAGTTAACTGAGAGTAAAAGAGTGTGGTAGGTCGGGAATTAGCGTTACAGACAACCTGTGTCTATCGTCTTCAGTAGATTGTGTGCGTAGGGAAGAGATAAGCAGAAGACAGAGGGAGACAAGATCGTTGAAGTATTCTTGTGGAAGTCAGCAACGTCGATTGAGAGAGTGTACCAGCACAACACGGCAACGCAACGCTCGGACCCGGTTTCACACAGCACAATGATCGTTGTCAAGTTGACCCTGCCAATCTATCCAAAGGTGTTTCAGACGCATTCATACCGTAGTATCGTGCATCTATCAATGTGTTCCTGGATCAGAAATAGACTTGGTCGAGGCATTTCATGTCAAACGACGTTATTGTTGTGACAGGGATCCAAGGGGTCCGTGCGCGTTTCAGATACGTTACAGATTACGCCACGAATCGAGCTCCCTCCAGTGAACTTTATGTCGAAGTGCCATGAAGGACAACAAGAATATGGAACGATCTTTTGCGGGATTGCGTATGCATCGGTCTTCTTTCTTATACTCAGCACCTGACGGCCACCAGGTTCAAAAGCATTCCATTATACCCTCGACGAGCTCCCACCCGATCACTAATTCCCTTCTACACTTCCTGAGTGAGGCACTAAGATGAGATCGATTGGTGCGGCTCCAATGAGCGATACCTACCTGTAGTCGAGGTGTTGACAATCCCACGAGCGAGTGTCTCTGCCGGATATCGGCGTCACGATGTCTGTCGATTTCGACCTCTGTCGCTAGTGGAGGCGATGCTGGTCCCCTATTTATATTGACCGATGACCACCGCTACGAAGACCATTGTCAGCGTCGACCTCCCAATCTCCGCTACCAAGTACAAGTACTGACCTGTTCATACCCGCTCGTGCTCATCATTTCTTCACCAAGCTCTCATCCCACTTGTCCCCCTTCTTAACTCTTATCGGACCTTTGATCTCTCCTCGACCTTCCCAGTCCCTCGTCTCTCCACGTTGCGTAACTACCGCCCTTCCAGCCTTCACTTCTTCCCATACCACTTCCCGTACTTCGTCCATCATACTTCGCCAATCTGGATACGAAGACGGTGAGGTATCATGTAATGATCGAGGGATTTGGGAAGGACAGATAGTGGAATTTGGGGAAGTACGAGAGAGGAGATAGTGTAGAGTGGTCAGGATGGGGGCTTTGTTCGGAGTAGATGAGTCGGAGCACATGGTGCAGAGGATGGGTTGACTATGATATTTGAGAGTGAGGTGGTGAGGTGTTGTAAACGGCGGGGAGAGCACGATTGACGGTCAGACGTCGAGTAAATCGGCTGACGGCGGAAACGCGGTAAGTCACCGCTGCTACATCAGTCAGGCACGGCTAATCTCTCTGTGCAGTGTGCTGAGAATTGAACGCGTCTGATTACTTTTGCCAGAGAGCTAAAGATGGGTATGGGCGTGGTCGTACCAGGTTGTTCGCTTTGACTATTTGTTATCTTCATGCATCTTACTTCTATCTAAGCATTACATTCATTCTTCTCGGAAGCAGCTGGTCTGGTATCTCTATTTTATATACTTACTTTCATTTCCGTTGTAGTCGTTCTGACATTTGATAAAACTACACCCTTTCCTTCAAAACTCAGTACCGCGTACGAGTTCTCCGCGCGATGTTCAGACCGTTCCTCTTCCTCCTCTCTATTCTCTTCCTAGCCCAAATCTGCCTGGCGCAGAGGGCGACGTATGTCGATGATGTGAGTAGTATTCTGTGTCCAACAGTCAACTTTCCGAAGAATGGGACTGACACTGTTCCGCAGGCCGGCGAGACTGTTGTTGTCGCACCCACCACGGACGATTATGGAAATGTGTACTCTGAAGCTATGTTAGTCAAAGTCCAACCCACAGATACCGCAAGAGAACACCGAAGCTGACAATACGTCTTGCAGTTCAACAATTGTCTCCACTGCTACTGCCAAAGCAGGTGTCAAAGCGGCTGCCGGTGTATCAACTACTCTGTAAGCTTGTCTCTCGAGATAGGCTCGTCATATCATTGCATATCTGATACTCGGGCGAACGCAGGAGAAGTACATCCACCGCCGCACCAGCCAGCGCAACACATTCCGTCCCAGCTGGAACGTAAGTCTGTTACATTTAGTGCTCGTGTGCCACTCGAGGTATCCTGACTGACCCAAATCTACAGCATTTTGAACTACAGCACTTACCAATCATCCGTCACGGCCGAGTTGAACTCGATGGAATCTTCGGCTTGGGCAAACTTCACAGCGACAGCTACGAATTTGAACTTCCTAAGTTCGGACTCGTCACGACGTGTTGAGGGGTCGGTGGTGGCATGTCTTTTGGTCATAGCGCTGGCGCTGGGAATCTGTATAGTATAAAGATCTTTGTATGCAATCGCTGTGCTGTGTGTTGTACGTTGTCTTCCACCAAGTTGTCATACGTTTGCTGGTGTGGATCAGTGTACCTGCTTGACAGCAAGCTACAGTATCTCATCAATTAATTTCTCGGTCATCTCGGAGAGTTTCCTGTTACCTATTAGAAGTCGTGACTACTTGGCCATTGTGACTGTACGAGCCATCTACTCTGCATTGACATTGTAATGCATCCAGACATCAATATGTCAGCACAAGCACAGTGCGGAATGCATATCGTACCTCTGGAATCTTCATGGGTACGGATCCGTATCGAACATGTGCGTGCCATCTCCATGTGATGGTAAAAGCAAAGCACATGTCATGATTTAGCACGCACACGCACCGGATAAGGAACTTGACCGTTTTGGTGTAAAAGTGGAAAACGGACTACGCCGCGCGCTTCGTTCAATGGGATTGAACAGAGTGACTGCACTCCGTCGCGACTGACAGGCAATCCAGCAGCTTGGACTGATTCCAGCACTACATAGTCGTGCACACATACATACATTGCATTACATTACATTACATTGCATCTGCTCCACTCTACGTTCAACAAAAACACCGCCATCAGTGATTCTTCTGCGTCGTCTGTCCTTTACTGTGACGCTACGAATCTGCCCATCCTGATGAGACGATAGGTCACGTCTCGAATCTCTACCACCACCACCACCATCCCCACCACGATGTCCACAGCCAGCGAAGCAGCTCCTCACGATGACGGAGAGACCGGGACCAACGGGACCTCGGTCACCAGTCCTGTTGCCGGACCATCGTCCACAGGCTCCCCTTCCAAAACACGTTCACCACCTTTAGTCTCAGACGGGACGCCTCGTTCTTCTACCGATAACGACTCTTTACCAACTCACGAACGGATAGCGCGTTTGGAAAATGAGCTGGCAATTACGAGACAGGAGAAAGAGACGCTGGGTAATCAGTATAGAGGATTATTGGGGAAGTTGACAGCGATGAGAACGACTCTGGGTGACAAGTTACGAGAAGATGCGGTGAGTGTGCCAGTCCTCGCTACGCTGTTGGCGTATTCACAAGCAGTAGAACCGAAAGAAGGATAAGAAGGCTGACTATTAGGATCTTTGCTATGTAGGAAGAGCTAGATAGACGAGAGACGACCATCAACTCCCTCTCTACCGAAATTGCCTCTTTACAAAATACTGTCCAAACCCTTCAATCCGAACTAAACTCTGCCTCTCAAGAATCCTCTTCACTCCAATCCCAGTTGGCCCAACTACGATCCCAATCCGACTCGTCATCGTCTGATGTACTTTCGCTCACTCGCGAAATGCGAGAATTGCGCGGGGAGATGGAAAGACTCCGGTTGGAGAGGGAAGAATGGGAAGTTGAGGCTGGACGTGAGAGGGAGAGGAGGGAAGCGGTTGAAGAGGAAATGAGGTTGATAGAGCGTAGAGAAAGGGATGAGAGGAGAGAGTTGGAAAGATCCTTGGATGAGTTGGACGGTGAGAGACAACGAGCGAACAATTTACAAGAGGTCTTGAGCGAGTTCCAAGTTGGTAAGTTTGCCTCCATCCCTCTCGGCCATCATACCTCCTCCGCATTTACTGACCTTTGCGTTCTCAGCGAAAGACTCTGAATTGCGTCAAGCGACTCAGGAACTGGAAACGCAACTTCGACTCGCAGCCACCTCTTTATCAGAGTACAAACTTCGAGCTGCCAATGCGGAAACCCAGTTGTCGGAAGTATCGTCCAACGCGACGCGGTCGAGTGCGTTGGAGAGGGAACTTAGGGAGAAGAATCAGTTGATCGGGAAGCTGAGGCATGATGGTGGGTTTACATGGTCCAGGTCATACTGTGATGCTCTGTGAAAGGGGTAGAAGCTGATATCGCGTTACCTTAGCCGTGGTCAACAACGAGCATCTGACGGAAGCGTTACGGCGACTGAGGAAGAACTCTTCGGACAACAATGTTGATCGGTATGTGATACATCGGAAGTCCGATATGACCTCGGCTGATCTCCTTTTCACAGCCGACTTGTCACAAATATCCTCTTGTCATTCCTCACCACCGCTCGATCCGACTCAAAACGATTCGAGATGCTCTCGTTATTGTCTACCATCTTGTCTTGGGACGATAACGAGCGTGAAAAGGCGGGATTGCAACGCCAAGGAGCGGCAGGTGGCCCGTCAGGCAAGGCAGGTTCGGAACATGGTGGCAGACGAGGTGGAGGTAAAGAGAAGGAACGAAGTGCAGAAGAGGAGGCTGCCATGAACGAGGTGAGTAGTGGAACGTTTTGCCTAACTTGTAGTTGTCGTGTGACACGTATTATGGCGATGTGAGTTGAATGGTGAAGTGTGCTGATACTCTGCTTTTACATCTCAAAGTCATTCAGCAACCTGTTTGTCGAGTTCTTGTTAAAGGAAGCATCACAAGGACAACCGTCTCGGCCATCCTCTTCCGATCCTCATCGAACGATATCCCAAACATCGCTCAATTCTCCCGGAGGACCCTTCTCCCCTCCACCAGGATCATTACCCTCTTTCTCACCGCCTGGTACGTCAGGTATGAACACGCCATATTCCAGACCGAGAGGGATGAGCAGTAGTTCGAACCTGTCAGAGTCGGGAAGACCAGGGTTGTTGGGTATGGGAGGACGAAAAGGGAGTTATGGTTTGAGGGATGTCATGGGAGGTCAAGGAGGAGGGCATTGATCAAAACGAGGCCGGTCATGTGTGCAGTGCCCAATGGTCACCGGGCGGGATTAAGAGGGTCAGAATCAGCTTGAAAAGGTACTCGGGTACAACGATGTAGACTAGTACAGTGCAAATGAGATCAACCAGAAAGGCAGAATCGAGGTTTGATAGTATCCCATATTCTTATCCATTTATCATTTTTGCATGGATAAGTCATTCTTTCCAAGATATCTCGCTATGGCAATGTACAAATACGTCACCTACAAGAGTCTGTCTAGGAACTTTCTGACCCCATTTGCATTTTCTCTTCCCTTCTCCCCACCTAACTCCCCATCCAAACAGACGTTGCCAACATCTCCAACAACGTAGCTGACTTATATCCTTTCTACACCACATCTAATCGGATTTTCCGCCAGCTTTTTCCGCAGCTTTGATACTGGCAGCGTCGGTCTGGGGACCTGCCGCTTTACCGGTGAGGGACTCCATCAATCCACCAGCAGCCTTGAACGGTCGAGCGAGATCGCCCTCGGCCTTCTTGCCGAACAAGTGGAGTTTGGCGGGGTTGGACTCGAGAGTGCTCTTGAGACCCATAAGACCTTGGATGAACAGGGGTTGGGTGTATTTGAGGTAGCCGTGCTGATCAAGCGGGCAGATACGTCAGCACGACAGCAGGGATAAGGAGAACGATTGCACAATCCGATAGGCTGAACGAGTTTGGCCGCAGTGGCAGGGCAATAATGACGGTATGGGGAGGGTTGGGAGAATGGTGAGTAAGACTGAGCCCACTCACGAGGAAACACATGAACGCAACACCCATGAACAAGCTCTTCATAGCTTTACCAGTCTCGGCAAGATCGTAATCCTTCACAGTGGTAGTGACCAATTCGGGTTTAGCGTCGGGGTTCTGCAAAATAAGCGATTAGCTTCGTCGACCTCGGAAGAAGAGCCACGACCAGCTAATGGCTCACCATAGGACTGGCGGGGTTTACATATTTCAACACGGTCAAGTCGTTCCTCTTTCGGATCTATATGGGTGAGACAGCACCGTCAACGCCAAGCGTCCATTTGAGCTGATTCTGCAATTCTCGCAAGAGGAAAGAAGAAACCAGCTCACCTTGAGAGTGATGTAGTAGTAGATGGCGAGTGAGATCACTTGAGAAGCGATGTATCCGATTCGGAGGTAAGTGAGCACTTGCGGGTCCTCCATTGGGATTCTTCGGGCCACTACGTCGTGCACCATCGTCAGCTCTGCTAGAGCTCGTGCAATGCAGCTCGAGACAAGTAAGCTCACCTTGCATGGCACCGAGAGAGATGACGAGGTTGGTGATAGCTGGGTTGTTCATTTTGTCTATGCTCTTTTGGTACTAGGAAAGTCTAATAGAAAAGAAGATGAGATAGAAAGATGTGGAAGATGTCAGACCAGATTGATTGCGCTGGAAAGGGAAAGTCACTCACTTGATGTGTGTGCAACATGGTGTATGTGCCTCGTCACCCTCTCACTGCCCTTCTAGCACGAGACCGGTGCCACTTTTGATAAAACGCCGATATTTACCGGCACTCCTCGAGTCTCTCTGTCTTGTCCAACGGATCCTCCCGGAATTGCAGCTCACCACCACCTAACCTATACAAACCGCTAACATGAGATAGATAACATCCCTATCCTATCTCTACCTCCTTCCTCCCATTCACCCCTTTCTCCTCCTACCCAAAATGAGACCTCAAATCACTCAAACCGCTCGAGTCTTCGGCCGACGAATGAACTCGTCTTCTTCATCTTCGACCCCTTCTCCCCTCAACAACCCCAACGTCCAAAAAGCCGTCGAGGGTGCGCAAAAGGCTTATGCTCAAGGTGCCGCTACTGTGAAGCGAGTCGCTGGTCCTCTTGGCGACCGAGTTGGTGGTATGCTCGGTGGTGAGTTGTAGTGGTCGTCTCCTCAAGTCAAGCTAAATATATCCATCTCATGACTGTATAATCGGACATGTCATGTTGTGGGAAATTGCTTGTACTGACTTGTGTATGTCTTAACAGCCTACCGTGAACCCGTCGTCTACAACGCCAAAGTCGTCTCATCTCTCGCAAAGCAAGTTTACAAAGCTGAGAAACTCGCTCCCCCTCTCGAGCTCTCCACTTGGGCACGAGCATACTCTCAAATCTACTCGAGAGCCGTTAACGGTGGATTCTGGAAGGAGACTTTGAGGACTGGTGCTTGGGCTGGTTTGGGTGTTGCTGTGAGTGTGCAGCACAAATGGTATGCATGAAGCAGGCATGATTGCTGACGGAATTTACCTCGGTTTCTCTTTCTCTCGGCACAATTCCTCATGCAATACCTTTCCCATCTGCGATATCATAATACCTATTTCCATCGATGTTCTACCCCGATCCTTTCCCTATCACCACAGGCGCTCGAGGCTTACGGTATCTTCTCCATTGGAGAGATCATCGGCAGGCGTCATTTGGTCGGTTACAAGCTCAAGGAGTAAAGCTTGCAACTCTTGTTCATGATGGAGGGGAGGAAGGGGTAGACGAAGACCTTGTATGCGGTAGATGAAGGATATGGCATCTCTTTGTTGAAAAGGCTCTATGCATTGACTGGATCTAGCTGTTGGGTGTGTCGTGTTATGGGAGTGTTGCATTACTGCGGAGTTCTGTGCCATTGACGGACATGCGCGGAACGAAATGAGGGAAGCGGACGATCAAGTATACTCAGACTCATCCTCCAGGTTGGCATCAGTCAGCAATCATATGATTGGCAGCAAGTCACACCACGGGAATACGCTGGAGACCACTCACAAACAGTTGCAATGCATATCCCAGACCTCTGTGTGTATGTACAGAACTTGAGTATTTCAGTCACACTATAATAACTTGTTATAAAGAATAGCTCGGTGCCACACTGAATTTGATTCCGGGACAAAAAACCACAACCATCCACCTCGTCGAGTCTGACATTTCAACATTTCGACAAGTTCATTGTATCATTGTCTCTCATAATAGATAACCAACATTGACTCTCCGACGTTGCTTATTCGCCAAGAGCAGATAAAATAGAGGTATAGATCATCATGGTGAGTTACAGTCCTTCCCACTATATCTAGACATCTTGCATTAAGCTCACACATCAATTCTTTAGCCTACCATCACCGTTGACAAGGCCGAGCTGTACAGGCGTTTGGAGAAGGAGTACAGTGAGTATGACTGGACACCCTATCAATTAGTCATCCGTTCAAGGGTCTCAGATACATAGCTGACATTTGATCTCAGCTACTCAAGCTTTCGACGAGCTGTGTTTCGACTTTGGAATCGAATTAGATGAGGACGTGCGTTATCTTCACTGACGCTGAACGTATCACAACAAAGGCCGAAAGCTCACACATGAAACAGACTACCGACGAAGTGGAGGAAGCACGAGGAAAGGGTCTCCCCACTCCCCCGCCACAGCTGAAGATCGAGATCCCGGCCAATCGATATGACATCCTGTGTCTGGAGGGTTTGGCTCGAGCTTTGAGGATCTTCTTGCAATTGGAGCAACCGCCAACGTACACTCTTTCGGTGCCAGCGCAGATCCAAGAGGTCTTTGTTGAGTCGTCGGTGAGCATCTTCTCTCTTCCTCCCTGCGACACGATAGTGAGAGGCCGCACAATCGAGTTGTTTGCTAAGTTATTGCTCTTATCATCGTAGACTTCCCCGCTTCGACCTTACTTTGCCTCGGCCGTTCTTCGTCTTGCTCGACCTATGAACCAACTCGAATACGAATCGTTCATTGACCTCCAAGATAAGCTCCACCAAAATCTGTGTAGGATGAGGAAGTTCGTGGCTATCGGAACACATGATTTGGATACCCTCCAAGGTCCATTCAGATACATGTGTAAAGATCCGAAAGAGATCAAATTCGCACCTTTGAACAAGGAGACGGAACATACCGCAGAGGAGCTCATGACCATCTACGAGGTGAGCAACTCATGCCTCCGCTTCCTTCCGGCTGGTTGGTTTGATCAAGCTGACTTTGGACGTTGGCCCGGTTGTAGACCGACCGACATCTCAACAAATATCTGAACATCATCAGGGATGCCCCTGCCTACCCTATTATCTACGACAGCAAAGACCGAGTCTTGTCGATGCCCCCTATCATTAACTCTCAGCGTGAGTGCAATCGTGAGCGGTCAATGCCGCCTGCCTGTGCTGACTCTGCATGCAGACTCCAAGATTGTTGCGGGCAAGACGAAGAACATCTTCATTGACACCACCGCAACCGACAAGACGAAGCTGTAAGTGTGTCCAGGTTCGCTGTTCTGTACCCTCAAACTGATCTTCTACAGTGATATCGTCATTAACATGATCGCAACCATGTTCGCGGAGTACACCGAGATCCCCTTCACGTGAGTCAAAATGACTAAGACCTCAAATGTGCGCGAACTTGACGAAATCACAGTATCGAGCCCGTCAAAATCCACATGCCTGACGGTACCTCCCACCTCTCTCCTCCTGTCGCTCCTCGACTCACCACCGCTTCATCTTCCTACATCAACGCCGCTACGGGTCTTGAACTGTCGAAAGAAGAGATCTGCACGCTCCTTACACGAATGTCTCTTTCTGCTAAACCCTCCGCGACAGATGCCGACCTTCTCGACGTACAGGTGCCTTGTACTCGACCGGATATTTTGCACGAGTGTGATATCATGGAGGATGCTGCTATCGCTTATGGCTTCAACAACCTTCCCCAGTCCATGCCTACCACCAACACTGTCGCTAAGGCTTTCCCTGTTAACAAGCTTGGTGATATTATAAGGAAGGAGTGTGCCATGGCTGGTTGGATCGAAGCTCTCCCTCTGATTTTGGTGAGTAGGACTTTCTCTCCTGGGCATTGTACGGAACTGATTGTTATGGACACAGTGCTCCCACGACGAGAACTTTGCCCACCTCAACCGACCTGATCCCGGTCACTATGCTATTCATCTCGCCAACCCCAAATCTCTCGAGTATCAAGTTGTACGAACTTCTCTCCTCCCCGGTATGCTCAAGACCGCTCGAGAAAACAAGGCTCTTCCCTTACCGATGAAGATCTTCGAAGTCTCCGATGTCGCCGTCCAAGATCCCACATCTGAGAGACAATCGAAGAACTACAGGAGACTCTGTGCGGTTTACATGGACAGGAAGGCAGGCTTCGAGGTTGCGCATGGATTGTTGGATAGGATCATGCAGATCTTGGGTGTGCCATTGTTGGAGAAGAAGGAGAATGAGGGGAAGTACGGGTACTATATCTCATCTGCCGAGGGTCAGTTGTGTTGCATCCTTCTGACGTGGTATACCACTCCAGAATGAGCGCTGATATCCAACATTTGTCACCTTAGACCCCACGTACCTGCCCGGCCGAGCTGCTCATGTGTTCTACCGACCCAAACCCAGTGTTACACCCACCGAACCTACACCATCCTCCAACGCTTCCTCATCCCCTCTCAACACCATCGCCTCTACCCTCAAATCAGCCCTTCCTTCATCTGCGGCTGGAACACCTTGGGAAAGAGATATCAACATTGGTTCGTTGGGTATTCTCCACCCGACAGTGTTGAACAACTTTGAATTGGTCAGACCGTGTTCTAGCGTGGAGATCGATGTGGAGCCGTTGTTGTAGATAGATGATAAGAGCGTGGTTATGCAGGTGATTGCACTAGACTCAACGGACTGCTGCGATTTAGAATTTAAGGTGATTCAGTGACCATGAGACCCTCGTGGACCCCCTGTGTTGAGATGTTATCGCTGCTATGGCTGAGGAAGAAGTATGTATACATGTCCATGTGCAAGATTATGAGGAAGATGCTATCGATACAGTGTATATGTATTAAGGGTTCTTCTAATGATACGTAAATATATCTAACTCTACGACCGACTCTCTGGCACCACACTTGCTCTGCCATCGCACCTCGCCCTTCATCCTTCGTTGTCCTCTGACATTTCTACCACCAGAGGCACTTCTGCTGTCTTAGTCTCTTAGACCTGTCTCATCATCGGGGTTTGACTACTCCCACTCATTCTCCCTTGTTCTTCATAAGATCCTACGCCCGCACCTAGAGTCGTACCTGGTGCCAAACCCAAATTCCTCTCTCTCATCTCCCTTCTCATAGTCTCTTCCCTATCTTCCCATCGATCAGGATACATCCCGAACGCTCTTCGTCCTGTGAAATCGTGTCCTTCCCCATGTCTCTCTTGCCATTTCGCCAAACGTCGCATGTATCTCGGAGAAGATTTACCCGCTGGCCAAAGGTCGGCGACCAAGGTAAGGAAATAGAATACGAGGATGAAGGAGACGGCCCATTCGAGAGAGGCGGCGACAGAGGTGATTTTGTTACATGTCTCGGCAGAGTGGGATTTGTATGGGGTCGAATTGCCGCCGCACTACGGAACAAAATGACAACGAGTCAGCAAAATACTCGATACATATACGACAAGGGGAGTGGAGATCATGAGGTATGTGATGAGAATGATGTCGAAAGCAACGACCGCCGCCCACTCACCACTGCGTAGGTTGATCCAAACGCAATAGCAGTAGCCACAGCGATTGTGACCACGACCAACTTCAAGATGGAATTCCTCTTCAACGATTTTCGATCAGGATGGTCCTTGTGCAACGACCACTGAGGAAAGAATCCAGTTGTATCAGTTGTGATTCGGGTGAATTGCATCTTGTCGTTTCACAAAAGCAAAAGGCAACTCACAATCTCGGCAGATTGGCAAATGGCACTGAGTGCTACACCGCCTACGAAGATGACAGTACCGATCCAGTGGACTTGGCTGTGATCAAATGCGTTCATCTAGTCAAAAAAGATAAGGTCAGCGGAGGATATTCACAAAGGTCCGCAATGCACTTACCGCAGAGAGAAGGATCAATCCTGCTGCTCCTGCCATTCCGAAAAAGATCGCGAGCCAGTCTAAAAACACGCCCGCATCACAAGTCAGGACACGAACTTTAGTGTGAGGAGGCATGGATGGCATCGACTCACCAAAGATTTTCTCCCTCTTTCGCAAGTCGGTAGGAAGTCGATCGACATGACGGAGCCATCTTTCAGCGAACAAGGTGAGGACGTAGAATCTATGTTTCGGCAAGCATTAGCATACGCTCGTTTCGAGAGTCCTGCGATCCCTGTGTGGCGTATCTAAAGTGAAGTGGGAGGATGATCACACTGGGATAGATAGTGATGTAAAACCAACTCACGCTGCTGTGATGACGCAAATACAGATGAAAAGCGTCTGATGGGTTGCTCCCACATCACTGATGAATACGACACTGGCTTCATCCGACTTGTATCGGGGTTTACCAGAGACGACCCATAATCCCAATAAGGCGAGAAGACCGCCTAACCACGTCAATGCGGAGATCAGAGGGAGGAGGACATACGGTCCAAAGACTAAAGCGGGCAAGAGAGAGCAAAGATATCAGTATACTATTCAGTTCTCGCGTGGGAGCTGGAAGTTGGACTCACAGAAATGGGAGGTGAGGGTACGAGTATTGAGATGAAGAGGTAATCTTGCTCCGTCTTCGGCTTTCATCGTGAAAAGTATCAGGTATCGACTTGTTCTTCTCGATTGAAAATGTAAAGGTTGACAAGTGATGTCGAAGTGCAGCAACGGTTAAGAGCGTGCTGTGGGTTCGATGAAAGGACTTCCTTTTTGGCTACTCCTCGATATCCGACAGTATTGATATGGAGATCAGAACAGAACAGAACAGATCAATAATGGGTATCTGAGACTCGATCATATGCCAAGATAACATGCATCCAGAACGTTTGTTTGATAAACATGCAATCGCCCACGCAGGCAGCTACAGAAGCTTCGGAAAAAGAGGTGAAAACTTGATAAAACCGAATCGACGTCATTGGTGACAAACCGTGAATTCGAACCAGCAGCCGCATTTGGGATTCGTACATTCGATGCCGTGCCGACAACCGATTCCAGCGATTTTGTTCAAACCCCGAGAAGATAGAAGAGATGATCGATTCGTCATACAACACATCTCAAGCAGAAGCTTGAAGGTACCTGACCTGATTCCTACACATGACGATTTGGATGCATACGTATAGTTGACCGTAGTCAGAAACATAGATTATTTATTATATACAGTCCTTCAACCCTTTTCAGAATGGGCGTCTCCCCCCTTAAGACGCGCTGCCATGATGCCAATCTCCAAACCCAATCGACACTCTCCCTCCCATGCAACCAATATGACGCACAACTCATTCTCGTTCCAATCCCATGCACTGGTAGCAACCACTTCTTTGTGCCTTCCGATCCTCAGTCCACTTTCTTACTCGTCATCCGATTCAGCCTTGACTTCCTTGGATCTTGACACTGGCTTGCGTGCTTTCTTGCTAGGCGGCTACGCACGAGCGGTTCCTGTTAGCAGATTGATGAAGACAATGACTCTGGCGTAGACATACCTTTGCGTCTTCCTCATCTTCCTCCTCATCTTTCACCTTCTTTGTACGCTTGTTACCGGACTATTTCACGTCAGCTGTTCGTTGCAAAGCAGTCATCGATGTCAGTCAAACAGCTTACTTTTGGCTTCTCATCCTCCTGCTCCTCATCCTTCACTTTTTTACTGGCAGCAGCACCCTGAAATGGAATCAGCGCCATTCCTCACTACACGCCAGATGTTACACTCACCCGCTTCTTCTTGGGCGGAATCACCTCATCTTCAGAGATAGGTGTCATTTCCTCTTCCTCACTCTCTTCCTTCTTGGGCTTCTTCGCCTTGGCCTTAGACTAATTGATATCAGCGCGGCTCGAGACCTACGTGCGATTGACAGTTGAGATGTAAAGGGCCGCTCACCTTCCTTGAGGGCTTTTCCTCTTCCTCTTCCTCTTCATCGGGCGGAGGGGTCAATTCCTCACTCTCTTCCTTCTTGGCTTTCTTAGCTCTAGCCTATATCATACATACTGAATGTCAGCTTTCTTCAGCGTCCTAGCCTCGTGATCAGGGAGCTGACCTTCTTGGGTTTGGGTTTGGGTTCCGCATCCTCTCCATCACCGTTGGCGTCTACTTTCTTCTTCTTAGGAGTCGCCTTCTTCTTCTTCGCAGGACTGGATGCGGGTCCATCTCCCTCTTCACCTTCGGAAGCAGGTGGGAGTCGAGCAGATTCAGGAATATCTTCGTCCGCAACTGATCAATCCTGCGATCAGTCAAAGAACTCTAAGAGATAACGCTCAGTCTACTTACCATGCCCTTCTTCCCATGCTTTGTTGATCTACATGCAGAACGTCAGCCAACCACCTCGCACTGGTACCCGCCGTAACAGACTGACCTTTTCTTGATAGTCGGCTCTGGTGTCGGTCAGTCCAAGATAAGCATCGACACAAGCCCGATGTCATTCTTCACTCACGGAATCTCTTCGTCTACCCATCAGATATAACGTGAGCAGACATATCACAAGCTCATCTTGAGCATCTCACTCACAACCGTCAAGCTCAGAAGGCTCCTCGAAATCGTTCTTCATGTGCTTCAAGACCTGTGCCGTGACACCTGAGGAACGACACAAGTCAGCCCGTCTTCTTCGTGCTCTTCCCCCGTCTCTCCCTTTGCATCGAACACAATCTGTCCTCATTGAAGGTACCATGCACTCACATCCCCAGTGTCTCCACTTGAATGACCCGTTACCCATAATCTCGACCCATGTACCGACTCTTAACTCGCCCTTTGCGATCTTTGTTCCCTTACATGGTTTTGGGCCTGGCGTTTGATCGTGTTAGCCAAGGATCCCACCTTCTGCGCGATTGTTGGTAGATAGAAGCAGTTTATCATACCGTTGCATTGCGATCTCGCCGATGGGGCCGCTTCAAGTCTGTAAGCTGGCATGATGAGAAGTGTAAGTGTGTTTTCAGGATACAAGAGGACAATTGATTCTGTTGGAATGATACGAAATGGCAAGGAAGAAGTAGAAATGGGAATGATTTTGTCGGGATTGTTGTTGTTGTAACTCATCAAAGCAGACTGACGTCAACCAACTTTCTCGATTGGGATTGAATGATGATTGATTGAGAACGGGGACAAACGCGGAGTGCACGTGGGAGTTCTAATTGGATCAAAGTTCGGCGATGACCGTTGACCGTGTTTCGCGATGTTATACACCAGCGCTCGGAGCTGCTTGTTCGTTGGTCCATTGTGATGCGTCGATGAGAACAGGGAGTCAGTGCTTCGAATACTACTACTACTATTTGTTACACAGCTTCATTCATTCCTTTCATCAATCAATCATCGTCATAATGTTCATTGTCAACCCTTTGTACTGTATCACCACCATCATCTAGGTAGATTGTTTTTTGTACATCGAGCGCGATACATTTCTCCTTTCTCATCGTTAGACGATATATCGAATTAGAGCTCGGCCACACGAGAAGTCCATTCTCAATCCCATTTTTGATCTATAGCATATCACATCGTACCATCAACACCGATACAGACATCATCACATTCGCAGGGCAGTATGTCCCAACCCTCAACCAACGAGTCTGACTCAGGTCCCGAGTCTGCTTCATCGCCAACACCAACCATTCGCAATCCCTCTTCTTCCCCCCTCGCCGCCCCAAGCGCATCACAAGTCTTCGCAGATATGATCAAATCCTCCGCCGATGCACCTTCAACGCCTGGAGCAGGACCTAGCGATGGTGGAGCGGGCTTGGAGGCCCCGGAGATGTCAAGGACGGGGAGCGCGACTCTGCAACAGCAGGAATTGGGCAAGGGTAGACCATCCAGAGGCGACGGTACCAATAATGAATCGGTGAGTCTACCAATACCATAACAAACACAAACACAAGAGTCGGTGGGCAGTGGGGAGCACATGTCAATGCCTGAGGCAGTCCCAGTTGGGTTGTGAAAGTGTATTTCGTGTAAGGGTGGTGGCTGTCGCGCTCTAGTCGTGCGGTTTCACCCTTCGAATGGCTTTCTATTCACTTCGCTTCACATGCTCGCTTATATCCCCCTAGCCCCCCCTGACATCATCTTCTTCCCTCTATCATCTGCTTCTTTGTCTCTACACCAACCGAAAATATAGCGGGCGCCAACACAATCTGACATGCCTTCTCAGTCACAACAACCTTCGTCCTCACTGGCGCCGACCCCAACCCCTGCTTCCCCAACCTCCCAATTCCGATCACCCCTTTCCCCTGGCCGAGCATCATCGATACACTCCTTCACCACTGCGACCGAGGACGATGAATATTACGACTATGCTGCGGGTCCTCAAACTGCCGGCGCGACCGAATCGACCCCTCGAGGAAGTGGTGGTCTCGCCGGTAGTCAAAGAGGACCTCCTCATACTGGCTTTGGAAGCAGTTTCGGTTCTCCAAACGCGTTCTTCAATCCGCAGACGAACAATAACGGTAGTATGCCACGACCAGCGAGACAGACTAGGTACAACACCAGCACAGCTCATCCGGCGAGTCATCCTGTCAACTTTCAATCGGTTCCCAGCGGATCGATGTCACGGTCAGCTTCTCGTGCAAGGCCGCCACTGATCTCTCGAGACAGTGCTGGAATTCTGAGAGCGCGTGGGGAAGACGATGATGATTTGAGAGATCGAGGTGCGGAACTCATCAAGGAGAGGCAGAGGGAACGCAAAGCTCGTCGTAAGAGACACCAGCTGGAGCAAGAACAACGGCGTCTTGCTGGAGAATCAGACGGAATCACACCCGAAAGTAGTGCGCCTCCCACAGGGATGCCAGGAGACACCTTCCTTTCTCAACAAGGTCGAGGGACCGCTCGATCAGTCTCTCGATCGCGTCATGCGAGTGCTGATCGTCGAAGATATGCGAGCGAGACCGGCGGTTATTTCCCCTATCACGGTACAGACGGCTCGGCAACACCTCGAGAAGGTGGCTTGAGCCCTCGAGAAGAATTCAGAGCGCCGTCAATCTACTCGAGTACAGCAGATGATGATGAGGATGACGCGACTCAAAGCTTAGTAGGGGAGATTGTACAGGATGTTGTGGAGGAGGAAACCGGAGGCGACCGGGATGACGATGAAGAAGACGAGGAGGACGAGGAAGGCGAGGGTGGTGGCGATGATGAAGGAGTGACTCTCCGAGACCGACAAGATGTAAGTGATTGTGTCTGCGCTTCTGGGCTTGTCCTGGTACTCATTGATAATATATCCTTAGGCTATCAACATCGAGCATCCCTTTGGTCTGCCAATCTGGAAACCCGCTCTTTACCGAAAGTCCCGATCAGTCACTCGAAATGCCGAGTCCGCGCTCCACGCCATACCGTCGGCCGCAGCGCAGCGACATCTTCTCCCTGGCAATATCCTTTGGGTAATCCTATTTGGCTGGTGGCTTGCCCTTGCGTGCTTCGGCGTCGCTCTGCTTGTCAGCGGCGCAGAAGTCCTCGGTGGAGGTCGAGGCGGATACGGCAAGACTCTTCGAGGTTTGGCATGGTATATCGGGTGGCCATTCGGTAAATATGTTGAGGGTGAAGGCGCGCCTGAAGAAGAGCACGAGGAAGATGGCGACACTGAGCAGGGAAATGGTGGCCTCGGATACGGCACATGGGAGAACGGCAATGGATCGCCCAGAGGGAGGAGCGAGAGACATCGACATCCGTCAGACGGGTCTTCCTCAAACGTTACAGTACGAAACGCTCGAGGCGAATCCATATCTCACGACTACGCACTACCGGATGACCCACGACCGCAACTTGGCGCGACCACGCCCTCGACAAGCACCATTCGCCCAGGGGATCACGATCGTCGCGAAACAACAGTATCGTTTGCGCCCGAGGTACAAGTGAAGGCGAATAGTACCCTACGTGGGTACACACCCAACGGCAAAGCAAAGCCGGACGAACGAGCCCCTCTGCTTGGTACTAAGTCCAGCAGTGGAGGTGGAAGCGGATTCCGAAGACCGAGAAATAAACGTGCCAAGTTCCTTGGGCGTCTTATATATTGGCCCGGCTTCTTCCTCATCGTTGCGCCGTCAATGCTGTTCGTTTGTGTACTGTGTTGGGGCTTTGTCATCACCATTCCTATGGCGAAGTTGACATGGGAATTGCTCACTCTGTTGTGGGCTCGACCTCTCGAAATCAACTTCCGCTCGGCTCCTAAAGTTCCCGTCCCTACTCCATCCCCTCATGGATCGCCTCAGAGCGGGGAAGGCTCAGGATCGACCACATTAGCGGGCGATGGATCTCCTTCCGGTTTCACCATGCGACGAGCACACTTGACAGCTGGTCAAGTTGCACCTACTTCTGGACCAAAGTCTACAGTCTTACTTTGTACCTATCGAGCTGTCGGCTTACAGTACTACAAGTATACTGTTGGCGGTGTTAACATCCTTTTCATCAACCTACTCCCTCTCGTCTTCTTCACCATCATCGACGGTCTGCTGCTTCTCCCGGCCGTCGAACGCAAAGAACATCATGGACTTCCCATTACACCGCTGTTGCGCTTCCTTACATCTCAAGCCCTCATCTTTGTGCTCGCCTTGGCCTCAGTCATTCCTTTGTCCTACTTCATCGGTATGGCTGTCGCATCCATCTCTGCTCAGTCGAGTATTGGGATGGGAGCAGTCATCAACGCGACTTTCGGTTCGATCATTGAAATCATCCTATACGGCATTGCCTTGACTCAAGGAAAAGGACGTCTGGTCGAGGGGTCCATCGTTGGTAGTATCTTGGCAGGAGTGCTTCTAATGCCTGGCGCCAGTATGTGCTCTGGAGCTTTCAAGAGGAAAGAGCAGAAGTTCAATGCGAAGAGTGCGGGAGTCACCAGTACCATGTTGATCATGGCTATTATCGGCACTCTTACTCCTACAATGTTTTACCAAACATACGGAACGGTAAGCTGGTCTCTACCAGAGAGACCTGTGAGTCTTCGCTGACGAGTGTTCATAGTTCGAGTTACACTGCGAAGGCTGCCCTGACCCAACGCAGGACAGTCCCGGCATGAGTCCTTTGCCCAATGGGCTCCATACAAATGACGCGTGGATGTGCAACCACTGCCACTACGAGCATCCGAATCCGGAAATCGATCCTTTCTACCAAGAAAACGTGAAGACGCTCATGTACTGTTGTGCCGCGATCCTTCTCTTCGTGAGTCGGTCTGGATATACATGCCCCGAGGAGTCAGCTCATAAGGTGATCATCCCTTGCAGTCATACCTCATTGGTCTTTGGTTCTCACTCCGAACACACGCTGCGCAGATCTGGCAGAATCCTCAACAGCTCATGAAATCTGATGATGCTGCTGGCGCGATCGGAGCGGGCCACCCTGCGGTTAAGGCGACTTTGGCGCAACGTATCACCCCTGGCGCGGTGATGCAACATGTCCTGCCTATGCACACACAAGGCCAAAACCTCAAATCAACGACAGCTAGCCCAGCACAACCTTCTCGAAGCGGATCACCTAGGATCAGTACTTTCCGTCTTCCTGGTCACCCCAGTTCACTACGAAACCCCATGGCTGAGGCTCCAGAAGCAGAGGGCGAGGCTTTGGGCTTGGGACCTGAATCCGCAAGAACAACAAGCGCAAACTTCAACCTTCCAGCTGGATACACGCCATTCCTCGAATCAGTTGACAGGGATGTGAAGTCGGCTTCTTCGCACCTCACTCCGATGCGACTTCCGTCAACTTTGACTACCGAAGACTTCACTCGAGCAGTAGCAGTGGCAACGGTCAGTGCCCTGAGGCATCAGGGATCGATCATCGGTGCTGGGTCGCAGACTGGATCTGCGCAAAAAGCAAGGGCTATCCCGAACGACACGTCTGGAGCAGGTGCGGGACACATTGGAACGCTTAAACCTGCTGCTGCTGTCGCTGGGGACGACGAAGAGGAAGAGGGTGGCGGTCATGATGCGCCAAGCTGGACAAGAGGAGTCAGTGCTGGAGTCTTGTTGGGATGTACATTGCTGTATGCCATCATTGCGGGTGAGTTGTCGATACATGAACAGTGTCGAATTGAGGTTGACTTGAATCTCTGACTTCGCAGAGATCCTTGTCGACGTTGTCGATGTCGTTCTCCAGGGATCTGGTATCGATGAGAAGTTCTTGGGGTTGACGCTGTTCGCCTTGGTTCCTAACACCACCGAGTTCATGAACGCCATGTCGTTCGCCCTGAATGGTAACATTGCGTTGAGGTGAGCTCGCATTGTACCTGTGTCAAATGCATGATGCTGATATACTCTTCCTTGGTGCAGTATGGAGATCGGTTCGGCGTATGCGCTTCAAGTGTGTCTCCTGCAGATTCCAGCCATGGTCGCATTCAGCGCCTTCTGGAAGCCTGAGAAGATGGGAGATATTGTCGATACATTCACGTGAGTGGTCTGTCTGGTATCACAACATCGTGCATGGAATACAGCTGATCTTTGGACGTGCTTCTCATTAGACTGATCTTCCCTCGTTGGGATGTCATTGCGATCATCTTATCGATCTTCCTGCTCACTTATACGTATATCGAAGCGAGGAGTAATTACCACAGAGGATCGATTTTGGTTCTAGCGTGAGTTCATGCGTCGTACTCGCAAGGAGTGCAGGCGAAATCTGCAGGCTTACTGTGAACTGACCACGGGACGCTCCTCTAGCTATGTTGTCCTTATCATGGGTTTCTACTACGCGCCTCCCAGGAATCAAAATGATACGGACGCAGGTATGGTCCTGGGACCGGATAGTATGGAGACTGTGAAAGCTGGCTTTGGTACGACTTTGACAAAGCTATGGGCGTAGGTGCGGAAGGCGGTAACTGTGACTCACTGAGGTGTTGAGGTGAGGGATATGAGATCTGGGGAAGGAAACGACGTGTATATCTGATTATTTTGTTGATACATTTTTTCTGTTCAGTTCGCTTTTGTGTGTTTGGTGTAAATGTGATGTGATGTGATGATCTTGATGACTACCAGTACAAGTGCAATGTCTTGTCAACGAAACCATCCGTGCAGTACAAGTAATGATTGAAATTACTTGACCCAAGAAGCCACTATTGCTTTGCTAACAGTACCCATGTACATGGAGATCTCCGAGTTTTGACGATCTTTGTCACATGATCCCACCCAACCGGCCGTCGATCATTTACTGCTAAGCAGAAGGCAGTTACTGCGGATGTGCCACTTTTGTCATCTGTTATTCGTCAGAATGTGGGGCTTCCAGTCAACCCTAGATTCAGGGAAACCACTTTTGGACCGACAACAAGAGGTCTGTTTGGTGATTGTGAGCGAGGAGGCGAACTGTACAGGGGGAGAGGGGTGCTCCCGTCCTCGTTTTGCCCTGGATGGAGGGAAGAAGAAGAAGATCGCCGAACGAGAGAGGGTATGAGTACGAGTACGAATATCGCACCGACCATGTTAGAGCGATTTACTACCCAGGATGGTGTGGAGACAAAAACCCGGGTATCCGCGCTTTACCATACTAGTAGAAGTATGTCGTATCATCGCACCATCCCTCCGTGTTTGAATGGGAGTAAGGAACGAGAACATGAACGATAATGCATATGGTGGATTGGTCACGATCGATGTCTGTTATATAGCATTCTCAACTATCATTGCTAATGACCATTCAACTTGCCTTTGAAGTACCCCCCTCCACCCCAGTACCACCCAAACTAACGGCGACAATTAGTACTCCTCGGACCCACTCGTAACCGGTTAGTACTACTAATCTCATCCCCGCAATCTCAAATCCCTATATCGGATCCCACCTTGACTCGTCACAACCCATCTCATCCCTCTATATCTATCTATCTATCAATCAATCAATCAATCTTCCCGAGCAAACGCGAATTGTGATACTGTCCATTCGAAACAGCCTCACATCTCACACAGCAAAGCGACTTTTGGTTCCAGATTTAACTAAACCCTCGACTGTCTTGGCATTTATCATTCACTTGCTTGAAGCACTGATTTGCCGTCGACATCACCACTACGTACTTTACGTAGTTTATATCGCTTTTCCCACGCAACACCGCCAACGCAACGCATCATTTCATTTGCGGTGTTGCTTGCATCGACTTGTAGAATATCGATATAAGTCGGACAGCAAGTGTATAGATACGGTCGTCAAAGGATCCCATCACATCAATCAATCGGTGACATCACTTAACGCACACACACACACCGGCGGGGAAAGACGATCACCGGAACACCACTACACGACACACCGCTCACCCGGACACCCCACAACGACACAATAAGCCCTCACTCTTCATCCAGCTGATAGCAAAGTGCAGACGAACAGCGTGCAACTATCGATACATTGATCATCCCTAGATCCACTCGTAGCAAGGCCAAGGCCAAGTCCAAGCCACCGCATCGCATCTTATCGCGTCTCCACCTGCACTCCTGCCGCCGGTACAATGTCCCTTGGCGCTTCACCCACTGCTCCCTCTTTGCTCATTCCACCCAATCCCGCATTCTCAGCACCCGACGTTCACCCTCGTGGTGGGATTCTGATCAACGTGCATCGCGGCTCTGAACCCAGCCACCATTCATTCCCTGTCGAATCAAGCTCTTCTTCATCCTTCGGCAATGCTTCCACTAGACGGATTTCCGAACCCAACTCACCCGTCACTCCCATCTCTGCGACTTTCGGAGCAGGAGCAGGAGCAGGAGGAGAAGCGCAACAGAACGTTGGTACGACGTCGCCCTTCCCTTCACCAGGCTTGGGAATGAGTCCCAAACCTCCCAAAATCAGATTCGCACCCTTACCCGATCCGCGTCGACCTCGAAGTCTAAGTACCGGAAGGAACATTGCTTGGACAACAACGATCGGTGAAGATGGTCAAGAGGGAAGACAGTACGAGATCAAAGGGATGGACCGTGATGACGATTCAGCTCTTCTTGATAGTGAAGGCATTGGACCCGACGACGAAAACGATATGGCAGTGGAGGACGAGGAGGATGACGAAGACGGTGATGAAGATGGGGAAAGTGGGGGACATAAGAGAGGTAGAAGTTGGAGTAAGACAATGGGAAGTAGTTGGAAAGGAACTAAAAAGCTACTGAGCGGCAAGAACCCAGTTACCAAAGAGAAGGAAGAGGAGAGTTCCTATGGGACAAACGGTGCTCCACTGAAGAAGAGCGTTAGTACAGGAGGGTTTATCGGATCGTGAGTAGGCTCTCTTCTTGCCATTAGGCTCAGCTAACCCGTCTTGCCTGCAGATCACCATTCCGATGGACGGTCGAAACAGAACGTCGGAAAAGCATGCAGGGACCCCCACCCGCATCGGTCTCTTCCATGCTGTCTGCTCGTCGACCTGAACCTACCGCCTCTTCCTCGCTGTCCTCCCTTGCACCTACCTCCCCTGGCCATCGTCGTAACTCTTCGCTAGAACCGACCACGACGTCCAGTGCACTGGGCTCGTCGCCAACTCCTGTCAAGATGCTGAACGGTCGAGTATACGGATCACGTCGAGCGTCCGAAGCTGCAGAAAGGGAGAAGGTACGACTACAGAGAATGGAACCTGCTTTCGTGGAATGGGGCAGTGCTGGTGTTGGCGCCTCACTCGAGTCCAGTGGTAGTAGGGGAGCAGACCCGACTGTACGTAAGAGTGGTGGGTTCCTGGGCGACGAAGACGATGGTGGTGGGATGGCATGGGTGAAGAGGAGGAGGGAAGAACGTAAGAAGAAAGAACAAGAAGAGAGGGAGAAGAAGTTGTTGGAAGAACGTCAACTGAGCGAGGCGGAATCAGCGACCGAGATCTCACCCACAGACGGGGGAGCGGGTCTATCCTCGAGTCACAGTTCGACGTCTTCGCTCGATCTCAGCCGTGGCGGTGATGGGACCAAACCAGACTTGGAGATCAACACGACTCTCAAGACACCCGCCATCGCCACTTCTGAGCTCCCTCCAACACCGATCATCCACGTATCGGAATCGTCACCAGTGGTTTCAACCCGCATGACTATGTCGTCGGACGATGTATCTTCTGCGAAAGGTGTCCCGGTCGGTTCCGTCATGAGACGAGATCAACCGTCCGACGAACTTCCTCCTACACCGGTATCTGCAGTCTCTGCGAAAGTGGTAGAGGAGAACGATACGGGTCATGTTGTCCAAGCCATGCGAATCCCTTCCGATGCAACGAGAAAGGGCCCACAGACGATTAGTCGAGGTCCGGGAGGAGCGGGCGGGATCGGAAGGGACATATTTGGGGACGAGGATGTCAGTCCAACACGAAGACAAACGAGTGTTAGTGACGACGAGGACGATGATGAGGATGAGGACGATGAGGATGATGGTGATTTCGAAGACGATGAAGAAGAGGAAGAGGATGCGGTCAGGTGAGTTGCATGCCAAGAAACTCCGTTATGGATTAGATGACTGACTGTATGACCTCTCTTCCTAGGACCACATCCTCTGCCGCTGGTGTCGAGGTCATTAGTCGGCACAAGAACTAGGCGAAAAGTAATCCCAACGACATGATCCTTACCTTGCCTCATCGTCAAGTGGGACAAGCTCTTGTAAACTAAAACCATACGTTCTACGTTCAAATTGTTGGAAAATGTCTCAACCAGAACTACTACCTATCTTCATTAGGTGTGATCGCTGTACGAACTCGGTAGTATGCGTGTAGTAGTATCTGAATAACCCCGAAGTCCGATTGTCCTTGTCTGTTCTGATGTCCTATATCTATGGTTGGAAGTCGAAGTGAAAGGAAAATTTGGTTCTCGAAGCGCTCGATTACTCTTGGTTCTGTATGTCAGTTGTCAGTTGTCATTATTGTCAATTCAGTTGTTAAACGAAATTATATTGTTGAATGTGCTAGGAAATGCAAACGCTGTCGATTGAAACGATCGCCCATTTGCGGATTGAGCGGTGGAATGGAACCAAGAAACGTTTTCTTGCATTGTCATTACAGATAACTAAATATGGTATTGTTCTGTCTCTGTCCGATCCCATTCGTTCTAGCCCTAGCCCTAGCCCTAGCCCTAGCCCTAGCCTGGCCTATATCCTTTCCAGTCACTCGTACCGATCTTTTTCGTCGACCCAATCGTTACTCGGATAGAGAACAGTCCTTAAGCCTGTACAAAGCAAGACAACGATGGCCGATGTCAGCGAGATAGAACATCACACGAGACATGAGGACCACCACTCACATGACCGTCAAACTCGTAATCAATACCTTGACCCTTGATGTTCTTCTTCCTCTGTGACTCCTTCTTCTTCAACTTCTTGTCCGCCTTTACTTGCTCTTCGTCCGTTCGGGGTTTGTCATGCTTCATCTTCTCGACTCGTGCTCGGGGCACTTTTCGGAACTTCTTGTTGGCGCCGACCCACAATTGAGGGTGGACCTGGTCAAGGGGGACGACCTAGGTGAACAACGGGTATAGTTTAGCTTGGGTTGTTTCTATCATGCAAGAAACATAACACACCTGACACTTGAGGAGATGGCCCATCAACAGATAGTTGTTCATGGTCTCAGCAACGATCTCAGCAACTGATACGGAAGGCATCTCGATATAAGCGTAGTGTTTTGATGCACCGGTCTAAGCGAAAGTTGATCAGCAATCTGCTCGGGACACGCTGATCAGGAAAAGTCTACTCACCTTGCGGTTTCTGGCAAGTCGGACTCGAGAGACGTCACCGAATTGAGAAAAGTACTCCTTCATTTGCTCTTCGTAGAAACCGTGGGGTATCCTGCCGAGGAAAAGCGTACCCTTAGGCTCGTCCTATAACCGAACGATCGTCAATGACAACTCAACATGAGGTAAAGTCTGCTAGTCGGCTCACCTTCTTTCTTGAAGCCTTCTTCAATCGTGCTTGGACACTCTTGTCGTCTTTGGCGACTGAAGGCAATGTGGACATGTCGATCTTTCGGCCAGCCTCAGCAACGGCGAGGTCCTCAGCGTCTGACTCGTCGTCGGAGGAATCACCCTCGCCATCAGAAGATGAAAACCCGTGGATGTAGGACGCGTCGTCCTCGTCGTCGTCAGAACCGGCAACATCCTCGACCGTGTCGACCACAGCCTTGGTAGCCTTGCCGGCAGTCTTCGCAGCGGCCTTCTTGCCAGACTCGATGGTGGCGCCGAGCTCGGGGATCGCTGACTTGGCCTTCTTCACGGAAGGTTCAGCGGCGGCGACAGCGTCCTTGGCCTTGCGTTTGCCAGTCTCCTTGGCCTCCTCAACGACCTGCTTTCCCTTCTTACCCGCTTGCTTCTTGCCCTCCTCAACAACCTCCTCAGCTTTCTTAGCAACTTCCTTTCCCTTCTTGCCAGCCTGTTTCTTGCCCTCCTCGACAACTTCGCCAGCCTTGTCCGCAAGTTGTTTGCCTTTCTTGCCAGCTTGCTTCTTGCCATCCTCGACGACCTGCTCTGCCTTCTCAACCACTTGCTTTCCCTTCTTTCCCGCTTGCTTCTTGCCGTCCTCAACCACTGCCTTGGCCTTATCTTGAACCTTCTTTGCGTCTCCACCTAAATCCGCCGTTAATCCACTTGCTTCTCCAAACTTGGAGACGACCTCACCCATAACTTCTGACACCTTGCCGGCGACATCTCCAACGACCTTTTTGACAGTCTCTTCCGCCTGTGTCATAAAGTCCTCGGCCTTCTTCCTGTTCTTGGGGTCTTTGGCAGCCTTCTCTACTTCGGAAGCGCCTTCTACAACCTTTGCTTGAGCAGCGGCAGCGGCTTTGGCAGCCTTCCCCTTGAGAGGTTTGGCAGCCTCAACAGCTTTCTCGACCTCGGGTTGAACCACGGCGGTAGCAGCGTCGATGTTCTCCTTGGCAGCCTTAGCAGCCTTGGTTGCTTTTCCCTTCGCTGCCTTGACGTCGACACCGGTCTTGCCCTCGATGGTAGACTCGACCGCTGCTCCAGCATCCTTTGCAGCTTTGGCGGCCTTACCCTTGAGGGGCTTAGCAGCTTCAGTAACCTTGTCTGAAGCAGCGATGGCGGCATCGGTAGCAGCCTCCACAGCCTTTCCCTTTGCTGCCTTTCCCTTCTTCTTCAACGCGGGGACGTCGACGTTCTCCTCGATCACTTGACTAACGGGAGCGGGGGTGTTACCATCGTCGAAGATGAGATCACCAGCGACATCGACGGCATCAGAGACGGTTTGAATCAGATCGGTAGCGGCTTGTTTGACGGTTTGTAAAGGCGAGTCGGTGGCAGATTCGACGACGGACTTTCCCTTGGATTTGGGTTTAGGAGTGGTAGAAGCGGATTTTGATTTCTTCGTACTTGGCTCAGCAGCCGATGAAGGGGCGGAACGTTTCTTGGCGGGCATAGTGAGTCGTTTCGGGACAGAAGATTATAGCTGTGGGATGTAATTGATCTCTCCCTTGTCTAGATGGTAAGAGAGTGATATGATACGTAGATGGAACGAATCAAGATGTCAAAAGAGGAATGTTGATGTCAATACAGGTCAGGTGCAAATTTGTGTGTACTGTGGGAGTGGAGCTCGCTCGTTCTGAATACTTTTGAGTTGTTACCGAAACGCGAGATCTGATGACGTCGAAAGTTGGCTTGATACAATATCATAGCTTAGCAAAACCTTATACATCCTAATTGGAATTGATTCCGCTAATGAGACAACCTTAAATGGTTTCCTAATAAGTTACAGTATCATTGATATTGTCCTTTTCCTGGTCGGTGTAGCGGTCAAAGCCGAACGCCGAAGTCGGCCCGCTTTGCAACTACAGTTATTTGCCATCACGCCAGAATTAACTTTATCAAAGAGAAGCACATCGATCAACTATTATCTCAAGCAACTTTCTTCGTTTCCCGCACAGTTGTGCCATAGTATAGCGTTGTAGCTTTTCTTGTTTCGAGATTGACAACACAACACGGCATCGACGACTCGAGACCGTTGTTCTGCTTTCTTTCGTCGACAAAAGCCGCAAACGACCAACCGCTGGTGATTTGTCATCATCTCTCGTGACCAACTGCAACCCCCCTTTCCCGGCTCAGTGCAGGTATCCACGCGTTGCGCTCGAGAGTATGAGTCTCGCCGCCTCCCAGACGGCTTTCAAGGCTTTCCTGGCCACGAAGAAGACTGAGGGCTTTGCCTGTTCGTGGCCGATCCCGATCGTCTCTCGCCAACGAGATCTTGATCTCACTCAGTGCTTCGAACATGCTTTCCTCCTCCCTGTTCCTTTACTCTTCACCATCATCTTAGCTTCGGCTCAGATTTTCAGCATATCTCATAGGCTGAGGAAGGATCCCGAAGATGGTGGCGTTCGATGGATCACACGAACGAAGAGAGGGGAGAAAATATCAGCTCTCAAACTTGTGAGTCGTCGGTCAGTGCGTTACGGTCGGGGTATCGGCTAACTTTGTACGATTCAACTCCCAGCATCTTCTTGGAGTGTCGGCACTCTTTTCACTAGTATCCTTGGGTCTCTCCATCGTTATCATCCGACATGACTACCTATCTACCGTACACTATGGTCTTCTATGCGTTACGCTGCTTGTGTTCGCCCTCCTCACTAATTACAATCACCATACTTCCCGTCGATCGTCCTCGATCATACTGCTTTTCTGGCCGGCATACCTGATCGTCACCGCCATCCGTCTCCGAACTATGATCGTCACCGGTGAACTCGGCTCCCACCTAACCAAATCAAAATCCGGTCGAATCTTCTTGGCGAGGGAAACCTTCTGGTTTGCCAGTATCGCCGTCGGGTTAATTGATTTCGTCTTCGAGTTGTACTCTCCTGAGAAGAGGTGGAGGAAATGGAAAGCACCATGGACTAAAGAGGGAAAGATTGCGTTAGAGGAAGATGAGGACGAGGAAAGTGAGGACGGAGTGGACGGTCTAGATGGAGAAGGTGCAGTTCCTGGTAAGAACGAGCACGGAGAGACTGAGAGTCCAGTGACTACCGCCAATATCTACGAACAGTGAGTAGCTAGTCTGTCATTCATTGTCACATTCACTGACCATTTACATTCAGGTTGACTTTCTCATATCTCACTCGTACGTAAAACAACATCTGACGATCGTTGCAATGTAAGCTGATTTGAACACCAACTATCAGCGTTATTGTCCCTGGGCACGCGAAAGGTATTTGGCTTTATCCGTGCGGGTTGTCTAACATGTACTGACCCGCTCCTAGTTCCTTGGTGAAGAAGACATGTGGGCTCTCCCTAGCAACGACTCTGCCGAGGCCCTCTCCCATCGTCTGCAAAACACATGGCAACATGAGGTCGACTCTGTCAAGTCCGGCAAGAAGAAGAAGCCTTCCCTCACGCTAGCCATCTTCAAGGCATATGGTTTCCCCTACTTTGTGGCGGGCTTGATGAAGGCCCTCTATGATCTTCTCAGTTTCCTCCAACCTCAATTGCTGCGATTGCTCCTGGCATTCGTGTCGAGTTACGGGACGGATAACCCTATGCCTCCTGTCACTGGATTTGCGATCAGTATCTTGTTCTTTGTCAGCGCCAATGTGGCAACAGCTGTCTTACATCAGTATTTCCAAAAGTGTTTCACCACCAGTAAGTACTCCGGCTCCCCGAAATCGAATATTTCGGTGGCAGCAAATAAGCTGACAAGCAAATAGCTATGCGTATCCGAGGAGGCTTGGTCACCCTGATCTACCACAAGAGTTTAGTCCTCGGTAACGGCGAGAAGGCCGGCAGAACCACAGGTGATATTGTCAACCTTCAAAGTGTTGATGCTGTAAGAATCGCCGATGTCACTCAGTATGGCCACATCGCCTGGTCTGGTCCTTTCCAGGTTAGTTATACCTTCTCGCCAAGAATGACCCCTACTGACCGATTTCGGCTTCGAACAACAGATCTGCCTTGCATTCGTCTCTTTATACAGGCTTGTTGGCTGGCAAGCATTCATGGGAGTAGCTGTGATGGTTGTCAGCTTGCCCCTTAACACCCTCATTACCCGACTCAACAAGCGTTTCCAGCGACAGATGATGAAGATCAAGGACAAGCGAACCCGAACAATGAACGAGATCCTTAACAACATTAAATCGATCAAGCTGTATGGCTGGGAAAAAGCGTTCACGAAGAAGATCTACGACATCAGGAACAGCGAAGAACTCCGAATGTTGCGAAAGATCAGTATCGTCATGTCGGGCAGCAACTTCATCTGGCAGAGCACTCCCTTCCTGGTCGCCTTCTCTACATTTGCTTCATTCGTAATCACCAGCGATCGACCCCTTACCAGCGAAATCATCTTCCCAGCCATCTCGCTCTTCCAGCTCCTCAGTTTCCCGATGGCGATGTTTGCTCAAGTTCTCAACAGTATTATCGAAGCCACGGTCTCGTTACACCGTGTGGAAGATTTCCTTGCAGCCGACGAGCTGGACGAAAACGCACGAACTCATATTCGAGCAGCCGATGACCCGACTGGCGGCCCACGAAGTGGAGAGAGCGTGGTTTCTATTAAAGGGGGAGAGTTCCGATGGTTGGAGAACTCCGCGGAGCCGATTCTGCAGGATATCGACCTCGAAGTCACCAAAGGAGAGCTTCTTGCTGTCATCGGTCGTGTTGGTGACGGTAAATCGTCATTGCTTGGTGCTATTCTCGGTGAAATGACCCGTTCCGATGGCTCTGTCACCGTCCGCGGTGAGGTCGCATACTTTTCCCAGAACTCGTGGATTCTTTCTGCCACAGTACGAGATAACATCATCTTTGGACATCGATTCGACCCGGCTTTCTATGAACAAGTCCTTGACGCATGTGCCTTGAGACCGGATCTTGCTGTGCTGCCCAATGGCCACATGACCGAGGTTGGTGAGAAGGGTGTCTCTCTATCCGGTGGACAGAAAGCTCGTATTTGTTTGGCTAGGTGAGTAACTGAGGTGTATGTTACGCTCCTCCACTCATATTTCATTACAGAGCCGTCTACTCGCGTGCCGACCTTTACCTTTTGGACGACCCGCTCGCCGCCGTGGACTCGCATGTTGGTCGTCATATCTTCGATAAGGTCATCGGGCCGAATGGTCTCTTGAAGGGCAAGGCTCGAATCCTTTGCACAAACGCCGTCACTTTCCTTCCTCAAGCGGACCAGATCGTCATGCTTCGTCGAGGCATCATCCTCGAGCGTGGTACATACGACGATGCAATGAGCAATTCTACATCAGAGCTGTACAAGCTCATCACCGGTCTTGGCAAGCAATCAGCTAAAGGCGGAGACGAATCGGACGGATCTGCGACCCCTACTATTATCGAGGACCCAAGTGATATCGACGACGAGCTGTCCGAGGAGATCGAAGATGTCGACTCGCTCAGAAAGCGCAAGAACTTCCGTCGAATGAGCACGGCATTGATGCGAAGATCTTCGGTCGTCTCAATCCGACAGGCTAAAAGAGAGGCTATTCGTGATCTCCGGGAGAGCGCGAAACCCAAAGAGCACTCCGAGAAGGGAAGTGTCAAGCGGGATGTCTACAAGGAGTACATCAATGCGGCGTCCAAGACCGGTTTCGCTATCTTCCTTTTGGCGATGATGGCTGCTCAGGGTCTCGGTATCACAAGCAACTTTGTTCTCCGTTCGTGGGCCGGCAAAAACACCGAAGCAGGCGGGAACACCAAAGTTAGCACTTATCTTCTCATCTATGGTATCACCGGCCTCTCCGGTAGTCTGCTCAACGTCCTTTCATTTGCGACCCTCAGACTCGTCTGTGCGCTCAAGGCTAGTAGACACTTGCATGACGGATCCTTCGGCGCTTTGATGCGAAGTCCATTGTCATTCTTCGAGCTCACTCCTACCGGAAGAATCTTGAACCTTTTCTCCCGAGACATCTTCGTGATCGACGAGGTGCTCATCAGTACCTTTACCGGACTTTTCCGTACGGTATGTGGTGTCGTGTCGCCCCTGCAACCAATAGTCAACTCGCTAATGAATTGTAATCTTTCTGAAATCGCAGGGAACTTCTGTCTTAGGTGTAATTGTCGTCATTGCTTTTGGAGCTCCTGCGGTCCTCCTCCTGTTCATCCCATTGGGCTTCGTATACACTTGGGTGATGCGGTGAGTTTGGATTGTAAGAGAATATTAGTAGGACACTGATCGTAAATTCTCAGATTCTACTTGGCTTCCTCCCGAGAGCTAAAGCGACTCGACTCGATCTCCCGATCACCGATCTTCTCGTTCTTCGGCGAGACTCTGTCCGGTCTTTCGGTCATCCGAGTGAGTCTGCACTTCTTGAGACAGGTGACCTGTGACTAATTGCCTCATACCCACCAGGGCTACGGACAAAGCGCACGCTTCATCGCTAACAACGAAGCTCGTGTCGACCGTAACCAAGCTTGTTACTTCCCAGCAATGATCATCAATCGATGGTTGGCAGTCCGACTGGAATTCCTCGGAAGTTGTCTGATGTTCTCTACATCTCTCGCATCTGTGATCGTGTTGGTGTCGTCAAACAACATTGATGCGGGTATGGTCGGTCTGTTGATGTCTTATACCATCACCGTCACTGGTTCTCTGGTATGTCACCTCACACGACTCGGAGAGCGAAAGGTTATGCTGACGGTGATGCTGTAGAACTGGCTCGTGCGAAGTGCTTCGGAGGTCGAGCAGAACATTGTTTCGGTGGAGCGAGTCTTGGGTTACACCAAGCTTCCATCAGAAGCGGCACAATACGTTCCCGACAAGCAGCCATCTTCCTCTTGGCCTGATCACGGTTCTATCGAGTTTGAGTGAGTGAAGAGTTGTTCTTTCACAAATTTCTTTAAACAAACCTTACTTTGCCAAACAGTAACTTCTCGATGCGATACCGGCCAGAACTCGACCTCGTCCTCAAGAACGTGTCGGTCAAGATCAACGGCGGTGAACGAGTCGGTGTTTGTGGACGAACGGGTGCAGGCAAGTCATCCCTGACTCTGGCGTTGTTCCGTATTCTCGAGGCGGCGGGTGGGAGGATCTTGATTGATGGTGTCGATATCTCCACGATCGGGTTGCACGACTTGAGGAGCGTCGTGTCGATTATTCCTCAAGACCCGCAGTTGTTCGAAGGAAGCTTAAGGTGAGCTGATCTATGAGACCACGTGTCGATCCTCAGCTGACGCCGGCTCCGCTCGACAGGACCAACGTTGACCCCACAAATGCATCATCCGATGCGGACATCTGGCAGGCTCTGACGCAGTCGCATCTCAAGGAACACGTCATGAACAACATGGGCGGCACACTCGATGCAGAAATTGCAGAGGGAGGAAGCAGTGAGTGGTAGCTACATAAACCTGCTCAAACCCTTTCCTCGCACAGCCGAGACCACACTGATATTCCTCGTCCTCGCTCGCAGATTTGAGTGCCGGACAAAGGCAATTGTTGTGCTTTGCCCGAGCCTTGTTGAGGAAGACCAAGCTCTTGGTATTGGACGAAGCGACCAGTTCGATCGACTTGGAGACGGATGAGGCGGTTCAGCAGATCTTAAGAGGGTCTGATTTCAAGGGCGTCACGACCATCACTGTGGGTATTCCGATCTCTTCTATATGAGGTGTTGCGGTCACATGGGTAGAGCCTTGGCTGATGTTGGGTTCGCACCACTTGCAGATCGCGCACCGACTCAATACTATTATGGACAGTGATCGTGTGCTTGTTATGTCCCAAGGTGAAGTGGCGGAATACGACACCCCTGCTGCACTGTTAGAAAAGCCTGATTCGACTTTCTACTCGCTCGTGAACGAGGCGGGATTGTCAGAATCGAAATGAACAATGGTCATCTGGAGAATGTAGCTATATAAAGTAGGGATCATAATCCGGAATGCATGTCGTTTTGAGATGCTACACGGTATGACCTGATGTATCGCAGCTGCAATCGTCCATCAGAAGTACACTCGGCGAGATAGATGTTCTATAGAGTGTATGCTGTCGTGTGGAAAATCGTCGTTGACGGAAAACAGCGTATTGTCGAGCAAGGGTACGGAATAGGCCTAACAGTACACGATTTCTGACAACCGGGAGGAGAAAGTCTTTATTGAACGGGAAACATACAGGTAGGAGATGATGTGCATGTAAGATCTTGCGCTGCAGACTTATCTAAGAGACGGATGTCGCGAATCGTATAAAAAATATGTGAGGGCCTGTTCGTCGACAAATGTGAAAAATGGTCTGTCCCAAAACCGCGTACTGAAGCAAGGACACGAAACAGGACAAAACAGTACGCGTTTTTTGTCGACGTTAGAACATCGAGGGAATACAGCCTTATTACACCACTCATATATGTTAGAGCTGAACAGGACGTTCTTGCTCGCTCTGCAGTCATCCTTGCAAGGTTGATTTAGCAACACAGACCTTTGGAAAGTTGTGGTGTACAATTCGAAAAGTGGGTTCATTCAAAACAGCGTACTGGAGCAAGGACAAAGAAAAGGACAAAACAGTACGCGGTTTTTATATTGACATTTCAATATGGCAAAAATAAGCCCTAACATACAGATTGAAGCTGTCAGAGTTCATGTATACTGGTACCATAGTTGTCTCTGATAGGTTGTACTTGCGACACAGATGTTATAAGCAAAGTATCGTTTGCCTTTCCAGTATGAGTATATAAAACCGCGTACTGGAGCAAGGACATGGAACAGGACAAAACAGTACGCGTTTTTATGTGGTGCGTTCAACGGTTGACGGTTTGACGGTTAAGCTTCGGATGGACATAACCGGAGTATACACACAATAATGGTGGTCTTTGCATCTCCATCAACTCTGCAGTCAAACTTAGTAATACCATCTGTCTCTGCTTTGTACGGTATAGAACATCACTATCATCTCGTTAGGATCAAGACCTCCGCCCACCTAGGCAGAGGAGAACACACGAACGGTACGATGTCGTCGAAGCAGACTCTCCTCCGATCCCCGCTCACCCCTTCTCAACGAAACATCCTCCACACCCGTCTTCGAACGATACTCGATACGTACCTTCAACACCGACCGCTCTTCCAGCGATTGTTGACAGCTGGTTTCGTATTGTACTGTCTGGGGACGACTTGGGCGGCTGTCACTGGACGCGGGGGAAAGGGCGGAGTGAGGGAGGGCAAGAGTGGAAGGAGGGGGAAGGGAGGTGAGTTAGGTCATGACATTTCTGACATTCACACAATCCTTCTCAACTCTCAAAAAGATTCACGGGCTACATCATTTGCTACACCATTCGGTAGCCACTTGCTGACATCGCACAATACTCTACCAGGCTCAGGCAAACCCGTCGCATCAGTCAACGACCCTCTCTTCCATGTGCGGCTCAAACGGCTCATGCGAATCGTCATTCCCAGTCTGAAAAGCAGAGAGGCAGTGATGTTAGCGCTGCATAGTGCGTTCTTGGTAGGGAGGACCGGGTTGAGTCTGTATGTTGCAGAGCTGGATGGAAGGTAAGTTTGAGGTTTAGTCCAATTTGGGTGTGGACGTTTTCAAGCATGACCACTCAGGCGTTGAGGTCGAGGATGGATAAGGATGGGGCTTGTTATGGGATCAACCGCTAGCCTTGCTCGCCTCATGCCTCTAAGGAGAGGGTCAGTTAACTGGATGATGGGGCAAGCAAGTCGTAAATGACATGGGGACGCTGAGAAGTGACAATGGTACGGCAGGCGAGCTGACCTTGTGCAAACCCCGCAGGATCGTATCCTCCCTGGTCACAGCACAACCACATTTGTTCCTGATGAACCTGACAAAGTGGCTGTTGGTTGCTATCCCCGCAACATACACGAACTCCATGTTGGAATACCTTCAATCGGAGCTAGGCTTGGCGTACAGAACTAGGTGAGTGCGATATGGTCGCTGTCAAGGCGGCGAGCGAAGTAGGAGCCAAACCTCCAGAGATTCGAAGTCGGCAGTCTCAGCTGACTCTGTCCATTCCTGTCCTCTCAGACTCACGAAACACGCACTGAGCACATACTTGGACCCGCCCGGAGTACAATCCCCAAACGTCAACTCCTCCATCGTCGAGAAAGGGTCGGATCCAGATGTCAGCGGCGAACAGCTTTTCTACAAGCTCGCCAATTTGGATGATAGAATCAAGAATGCCGACCAGTATCTGACTGTAGATATCCAGCTGTTCAGTACGAAGTTGGCAGAGATCTACTCGAATATCGCAAAGCCTGTATTGGATGTTATGTAAGTGGTGGCGCGAGCAGGCAATACGTGTGGCCAGCAGCCAGAATAATGCGGTGTTGACGAGTCTTGCAGTCTCTACAATTATCAGCTATCGAGAAATGTCGGGGCGGAAGGTCTTGTGATCTTGACCATCTTGGTTCAGGCAAGCGCAGGACTATGTGGGTATATATGTCGAGTTATACAGAGCGAAAGCTGACCCGGTGTGAATAGTACGCGCTATCACACCGCCTTTTGGGACATATGCGGCACATGAGGGTAAGTTCATCTTGTTTCACTCGTTGGTCAAAGGCTTATAGCCAAGTCTGCTTCAGCCACACTGGAAGGAGAACTCCGGTTCACCCACTCACGACTCCTGGAATCCGCTGAAGAGGTTGCGCTTTACCACGGCGAAGAGTTCGAGAAGAACGTCATTGAACGAGGTTATTTCGCATTGGTCAAACATGCCAACAGGGTCTTGAGGATCCGTGTTTGGCATGGTATGGCTGAAGAGGGAATCATCAAGTGGGTATGGGGAAGTTTGGGTCTGTGCATTTGCGCTATCCCGGTATTCGCTGGCGATCTGCTGGGCATGAAAGGTGGAGATCTGGGCAGCAGGACAGAAGGTGAGTCGAGCGCTGTGGTACAACATCCGTCGCCTCCGCAGATTGGGACAAATGCTCATGAGTCTGGCCTCTGCAGGATTTGTCACCAACCGAAGACTGCTGTTGTCCTCGAGTGACGCTTTTGGTCGAGTCATGTACAGCTACAAGGTTGGTCGAAAGGCAACCAATGGTAACGCGACCGAGCTAATTCCTCGATGTCTCAGGAACTTGCGGAACTGGCAGGGTATACAGCGAGAGTATCAGATCTCTTTGACACGATGGACGACGTCAAGAAGGGTCACTATCAGAAGAAGCTGGTCAGCAGTGCCAGTGTCGAAGACAATGCGAAGAGTGAGTCTGTACAAAGCAGTGTCAAGAGGAATTTATAATTGATGGTGTCATCTCTGTTATGGCAGTGCTGCAAGGTCGAGGCAAGATTATAGAATCCGAAGAGATACGGTTTGATGGTGTACCATTGATCAGTCCCAATGGAGATGTACTGGTGAAGTCGATGAGCTTCAACGTGGAACCAGGAGTGAGTTGGCCTAGCGTCGAGCAAATCAGGGTGGAAATGCTAACTCCGGGCCTAGAAACATCTGCTGGTTGTTGGACCTAACGGATGTAGGTGATGGTTGATACATTTGAGTAAGTCAATGCTGATATACGCAACTTTCAGGCGGTAAAAGCAGTCTTTTCCGAATTCTTGGTGGTCTTTG